>NC_134095.1:29987859-30294452 GCF_000715075.1 Nicotiana tabacum
TTCTCAATACTTGCAGGCCTAAGTTCTGATTTGAGTCTCTCAATAATTTCCTATATGTCAGTGATTATCACTAAAAAATCATCCCTCTCTTGCTTAGTAGCTGCAATTTTCTCTTCTAGAGTGTGTTTTTCATTGCTAAAGAGTTCTATAGTTTCCTTCAAATCAACAACCACTACCATCAAGTCATCTCTCTCATTTTCTGCACTATTTATTTTTTTGTTCAAAGCTTCATTTTCCTTTTCAAGATTAGCTATGGTCTCATTTAGATCCACTGCACAGACCACTAGATCATCTCTAGATTGTTCAACATCTCCTAGCTCTATGGTCAAGATCTCCTTATCATTAATAAGGCTATAATATGCATCAATTAGAACACCTGCTAATGACCTTAATTTCTTAGAAGAGTAGGACTTCAGATTTCTCTGAACATCCCTGAAATTTACCTAATCATTTTCATCTTCTTCATCATCGTCAGGCTGAGCCATTAACGTAAAAAGTGAGTCATATTTCGTTGCTTCAGTTTCCACTGCCATCATGGAGCTGTTTCTGCATCTAGTTCCCATTCTGATTCACTAGAAAAGTCTCCCCAAGAAGCAAGGGCTTGCTTGACAATATTGTCAGCTGCACTTTTCGACTGAATCGTTTGTTTGGAACCGGGTTCCTTTTTACTACTTTATCACGGTTTTGTTTGTACTGTTCCTATTTCAGAAATGGATAGTCTTTGATGAAAGGCCCTGGATTTCCACACTTGTGACAGAGATCATTGTTCCTTGCCTTACTTGAACTGCCCCTCTTTGGTATACCACCATTTCTTCGAACCATCTTTTAAAACCTTTTAGTAAAATAAGCCATATCACTATCTTCTTCACTTGAGTCACTGTTTTCAGCCTTGAGCACCAGGTTTTTTTCTTTCTTGGGCTCTCTCCTTTCACTGTCTTTCTTTCTTTTCATCTCGTATGTCTTCATATTTCCAATCAGCTCATCCATGGTTAGAGTTTGTAAATCTTTAGTTTCAATGATGGCATTCACCTTACTCTTCCAAGAACCAGGTAGAACACTGAGAATCTTCCTTACAGGCTTGTTTCTGGGAATAACATCTCCAAGTGAATGAAGCTCATTTATGATGGATGTGAATCTAGTGTGCATATCTTGTATAGACTCATCATCCTTCATCCTGAAGAGCTCATACTCAGAGGTGAGCATGTCAATCTTGGACTAAACCTGAGTAGTTCCTTCATGTGTGGTTTGCAATACTTCTCATATTTCTTTGGCAGAATCACAAGCTGAGATTCTGTTGTACCCATCAGGTCCTATACCACATACCAATATTTTCTTGGCATGATAGTTCTTTTCTACGACTTTTCTGTCAACATCACTGAACTTTTTTTTGTCTTTCAGCACCATTGGTCCAGTTTCTCCAAGCTTCTTCATAAGAACATGTGGACCATCACTAATGACATCCCACAGTTCTGAGTCTTCAGCCATTTTAAAATCATGCATACGAGTCTTCCATTAGCCGTAGTACTGACCATTGAATCTAGGAGGTCTGTAGGTTGATTGTCCGTCCTTAAAGTTGGGTGGAGAATCCATTGAGATCCTTTCTAGGTGTTAAACTTTTAGAAATAACCTGCTCTGATACGAATTGTTTAGTTTATATGAGTCCACCAAACTATATAGTACCTGCTCCAATATGAGTTTCCACTGAGAATACTAATGAAGCAGTAAGTAAGAGAGACACAAGATTTTTACGTGGAAATATCCCACTCAAAAAGACAAAAAACCACGACCTACACTTGTAGGCTTTCAACTTCACTAACTTGTAATCACACTTTTATAAGCCACTTTGTAATGACTCTATTACAAAGACTTCAACTCAACTAACTTATGATACACTTACCACAAGCCACTTTGTCATTCACTAGTTACAAAGACTTTAACTTATGACTAACTCTAGTCATAATACAAACTCAGAAAGTTTATGGTTTCCTAAAGCACAACTTCTAAGAAAGCAAGATAGGAGTTATAATAAAGAACAAATAACAAGATTACAACTCAACTACGGATACATATAGACTCATTGTGAAACTGATCCTTTAGTGGAGTTGTCTTCTTGTTTTTGACACACCAGTGACTTCAATGCTTGATCATCTCTTTAATGCTTGAGAGAATAACACTAAATTCTCAAATGAATATATGGTGCCTTGCACCATGTTGTTATACTACCAAAGACATCACAAGGATGATGTCAATTCTTGGTTGGTACAAATCTCTTCCCAATAGGAAGTGTCTGCTGCACTGTCGCATGTACGGTAGCAGGCAGTCACTTTCTGCAATTGCTTTCTAGCTGTATAGTTGACTTGTACTTCTGTCAGAGAACATCAAGGGATCAGGTTCCTGTCTTGTTCCTCTTTTCTCTTTGTTTGCATTAGTTTACATTAGCTGGAGTTAAAACTGAACTTCGTTCATTTGAAATGTGTACCAAGTGTGTCAGGTTCCCTATCTGGTTCTTAACAGTAAGTTTGTTAGATCATCAAAATATAAGGCAAAAACATTGAAAACCCATCAGTATTATTTTCAATAATTCCCAATAATACAAGATTCCCCAACTTTATATGCAACAATTGAATGAATTGAAATTCCCTAACTCTCATAACTAAAAGTGTAACAGAAACTGGAACTCCCATAGCCCTTAACCCCTTTTCAACTAATTATACTTCATAGTAAATGACAAATATGCCCATATACTAAAAAACTAACTTCCTGACTCTATTAATTCTCTGAATTGACATATAACAAATACTCCTCCCTTGAAAGAATCCTTGTCCTCAAGGATTAAAGTGAGGAAATTGTCTCTACAGCTCTTGCAAATCCATCCAAGTGTTAGTAGCTTCTGAACAGTTCAACCATTTGACAAGCACTTGTGTTACAGCTTTATGATTTTTTTGCATGATCATATACTTTACAAGTACCTTGCGCATAAGTACTTTACTTTATGTTTTGATGATCTAACAAACTTATCATTCAGAACCAGATACGAAACCTGTTACACATCTACAAGACCTTGAGATCACAAAGTTCCAGGTTGGGATCCAGTGTGAAATATAACTCAACTCTTCAGAGAGGAAGGTGGAGACTGTATGAAGTCAACTCTCCAGCAGGAAAGTTACTGCCTGCACACGCTTCTGCACAGGAATAGTGCAGCAGTCAACTTTCTATGGAAGGCTTTTTACCTACCTTGCTTACATCATTGTAAGTGATGTCACACACGTATAAATACCATCAAGGAAGGTAAAACAACTTACTTCATGAGAGAACCAGATAAAGGATCTGAAGCATGCCTAGTACAATCATTCAAGTTAATCGACTCAAGATAATCTGGGCAGTGTGCTTTAGATTCACAGGAACCAGATTAGGGACTTGATCCCTTAGTGTTCCTCTGATAGAAGTATAAGTCAACTATACAGCTGGAAAGCAACTGCAGAAAGTGACTGCCTACAATTGTACATGCAACAGTTCTACAAACAGTGCAACAGTCACTTCCCACTGAGAAGAGGCATGTACTAACCAAGATATGACATCACTAAGGTGATGTCTTTTGTAATAAAAACCTGGGGTAAGACACAAGGAATCCTTCTTCAAGACTTGCAAAATCAGAAATGAAAATCCTTTCTCAAGTGCTTGCAACAACTTCTCTCAAGACAAAGTTGCTGCAACCTCAAAGACCTGATCCAAGATCGAAGATATCTTAAGTCCTTAGGTTTGTTGAGTCTTTGTTATTTGTCCTTTATTGTAACTCTTATCTTGCTTTCTTAGAAGCTGTTTTTAGGAAATCCAAAATCCGTAAACTCTTCAATTTATGTTGTGACTAAGTTTATTTATAAGTTAAAGTCTTTGTAACTAGAGAGTTACGAAGTGGCTTATAATAAGTGTTATTACAAGTTAGAGTGAGAAAAAGCCTTTGTAACTGTAGAGTGACAAAGTGGCTTGTGGTGAGAGTATCACAAGTTAGTTAAATTCTTTGTAACTAGGGAGTCACAAAGTGGCTTGTGGTAAGAGTACCACAAGTTAGTTGAATTCTTTGCAATAGAGTCATTACAAAGTGGCTTGTAATAGGTGTTTACTAGTTAGTAAAATTGAAAGCCTACAAGTGTAGGTTGTGATTTTTGTCCCCTTGAGTTGGGATTTTTTCATGTAAAAATCCTCTGTGTTCTTTACTTACTGCCGAGCTACTGCGAGAACAATTAGAGAACCTGATCCCCTATATTGGTTGATGTTACAATATGTTGCTTATAGTGGAGAACTTATAGAGAATATGGTTCTCTATACAGTGGGAACTTATTCTGTGTCTCATTTACATACTGGTTCAGTAGTTAGCACTGTGGGAACTTATATAGGACTAGATCGCTATACAGTTTGGTTCATTAGTATTTTCAGTGGAAACTCATAGCAAACCTGGTTCTCTATATAATCTGGTGGACGCTTAGTTTCTAACAATTGGTATCAGAGCGGGTTCTTTCTAAAAGGTTAACACCTAGAAAGGATCTACATGGCTGCTCCACCAAACTTCAAGGAAAGTCAATCAACCAATAGACCACAAAGATTTCAGAAGATGGGTCGCAAAAATAGTGGGATCCCAAAGAAAGGAAGTTCCAACAGGAATCTCAAAGGAAATGATTTTTGTCATAAGTGTAGGAAGCCTGAACACTTCATCAAAGACTGCCTATTTCTAAAACAAGAGCATTACAAACACAACTCTAATAAAGTAGAAAAAAAGAACTCGGTTCCTGACAAACGATTTAGCCAAAAAAGTGCAGCTGATAATGTTGTGAAGCAAGCTATTGCTGCATGGGGAGACTCCCCCAGTGAATTAGAAGAGGAACCAGATGCAAGAAGCAACTCTATGATGGCAATACAAAATGAAGATGATTCATTGTTTGCATTGATGGCTCAGTCCGATGAGGATGAAGAGGATGACAATGATGAGGTAACTTTCAGGAATGTTTAGAGAAATCTGAAGTCCTACTCTTCGAAAAAATTGATGTCATTAGCAAATGTTCTAATTTATATGTATTATAGTTTTGTTAATGATAAACAGGACCTAATCATAGAGCTAGGAGATGCTGAATAATCTAGAGATGATTAGATGGTAGTGGTTGATGACTTGAAGGAAACCATACAGACCTTTAGCAAAGAAAAGAATACTCTAGTAGAGAAAATTGCAGCTACTGAGCAAGAAAGGGATGATATGGTAGTTTCCACTGTATATTTAAGGAAATAAGTGGAAGAAGTAACTAGAGAACACAGCTTATTGAAAAAACAAACAAAAAAATGGATGGACAACACTGAGGGAGAGGAAGTGGCTAGAAAGGCTCAACTTGAGCTTGAGAGTGAGCTTAAGAAAGTTAAAACAAGTCTTGTTGCTGAGCTTAAAAAGAATAGACAACTTTAAGAGGATTTAAAAAGGGTTAAAAATGATCTTGATAAGTCACTTAAATGGACCCGATCCTCTGATGTAATAACGTCTATGTATAGGAGTAATGATGAAAACAGGCAAGGCATCTGGTTCCAAAAGGCTAAAACCTCCTATAATCCCCATAGGAAGTATGTAACTGTGGCTAATAATAGGTTGTGAACTTACTGTGGTCAAACCGGTCATTACAAGGACTCTTGTAAAGTAAAATCAGTCTTTGCAGAAAAACAGAGTCTTTGTTGAAAAAAGGCATACTAATGAGGAACCTGGTTCCCTGAAAAGAAAATATGTGCTGCCTGCATGGGCAAAAAGAAGTTTGATCCGCCCGTTCTATCATTATAAGGGACCCAAGCTAGCTTGGGTTCCTAAGTCTAATCATTGACTTAAGTGTGTAGGGAACAGTAAAAGGGAGCAGTCAACAGCGGCACATAGATAGCGACTGCTCGAAGCTCATAACTGGAAGAACATATGATTTCCTTTCACTGAAGGCCCTACAAGGAGGGAGTGTATCCTTTAAAAATGGCAAGAAGGGATACATTCTGGGAGTTGGAAGGATCGGGAATAGTATGATTCCATTGAACAGTAGAGTACCTGGTCCTCTAAGAGATTCTGCTAGGTATTTCCCAAATCTATGACAAGGGGATCTTGGTTTTCTGAGTACTGTTAATGATAATGCTAAGTTATGGCACAAAAGGCTCAGTCATGCAAGTTTCACGCTGCTGGAAGGACCTGTTTTATTGTTTGCTCAAATCAAGCTTCAAGGATCACAGGGTGTATGATTCATGTGTAAAAGAAATGCAAGTCAAATCATCTTTCAAGCCCAAAAAGGAAGTTAGTATCTCAAGGCCACGTGATCTCCTCCATATAGATATATGTGGACCTATGAGGATGCCACGTAGAGGAGGAAAGAGGTGAATATTCTCATCAGTATGGATGATTACTCCAGATTTACATAGATCTTGTTCCTCGGAACTGAAGATGAGACTCCAGCCGACATAGAGGAACCTGGTCCCTCAATCACAATATCTGAAGCAGAAAACATAGTTGTAGATGTTGTACATGGAACTCTAGTTGCTGAGAAATGCAAACCAGATCAAAGACAAGAAACTCACTTGCCATTTCAGCCTTTCTCTCTCAAATAGAGCCTAAGAATATCAAGGAAGCATTGGAAGATGCTGACTAGATTACAGATATGCAAGAAGAGCTCTGTCAACTTGAGAGGAACAGTGTGTGGAACCTGGTTCCACGACCTGCTGACAGAACTGTTATAGGAGTCAGGATCTCCGTGCTTGGTGTGAAAGATCTATGTTGATGGAATCATCTTTGGAGCAACAGTTGACTCCCAATGTGAAGAATGTGCATAACTCATGGGAAGTGAGTTAGAAATGAGTATGATGGGGGAACTGAATTTCTTCTTAGATTTACAAGTGAAGCAGAAGCTGCTGAAGAGATTTGACATGGAGACATAAAAAGTCATTGACACTCCCATTGCCACAACTACTTGTCTAGACTGGATGAACCTGGTTCCCGTATAAATCATAGAGGTATAATAGGGTCACTTCTATAGCAGACCAAATATTGTTTTAGTGTGGGTCTGTATGCCGGGTTTTAATCCAATCCAAAGGAATCTCATCTGAAAGTTGCCAAGAGAATCCTAAGTAAGATATCTCAAAGGGATGCAGGACCTGGTTCTCTACTATCCCTCGGTTGATAAGTTTGACTTGGTTGGATATGCTGATGCTAATTATGTTGAATATTTGGTGGATAGAAACAACACATCTGGAACGACACATTTTCTGGGTCATGCTTGATCTTATGGGGTACAAAGAAACAAACAGTGTGACTCTTTCTATTGTTGAAGCTGAATATGCGGTTGTTGCTCTGTGTTGTGCTCAATTATTACAGATCAAGTATCATCTTGAAGACTTTGGTGCATTTATATCTTGAACCCGGTACAACACAAGAGGACAAAGTGCATTGACGTGCACATCACTTTTGAGGGATAATATTGAAAAGGTTCCGATTTGTGAGAAGTCCCAGAAGACGATGGATCAGGTAGCAGACATCTTTACCAAGGCGTTGAGTAGGGAACATTTTGAAAGAAATCATCTGGAGTTGGGTTGATCAAGCTCAATTAAGGACCTGGTCCATCGATGATTGGCTATGTTAAGAAGGAAAAGTACAATGCTAAAAAGTTTTTTTCGGCAACATCTAACTCAAATATATATTATTACAAGTATAGACATGTGGCGGTTTCAGGACAAAAACAAGTAAGAATGACATTGCACTTCTAGGAGTCTTTGCTCAAAATTTTCAAAAACCGTCACGGAACCTGGTTCTGGTGACTCAGGTTAGTAGTCTCTTCAATACTTATATGCCTTTTTAAGATGCTGAAGTGTCATGTCATTAATCCATTTCTGCCTTTCTCCTGCCTCTCCTCCTAACTTTTGAAGTCCAAAAGATAAACCTTTTCTGAAATGAACCGTTGCCCCCAAAAAGGCACTTCTCTATCTTACACCCAAAAAAACTGATTCTTTTCTTCAGAACCGAAACCACCCTTGTCTTAAAATAATCCTTCTTTCCAAATATGCCAGAAGTGAACCCAACTCTCTCACTTTCGAAAAAACCTAACTCCATCAGGATCAAAACCCCAAGAATTCTTTGGTCAATTGATGGAAGATTAACTGAAAAGGAACATGGTAGATCTAATATTCTAAAGCGTGATGCTGAAATTGTTGTTGGGTTTGTAGAAGCCTTGAAGGATAGATGAAGTGGTGAATGTGCTGAAAAAGAGGGAACTGAATAAGGTACACGGTCCCTAAAATCCTTCTTAGGATGCTAATTCTAATAATGATCTTTTTCTCTTGGGTTCTGTGCTTAAATGAACCTCTGATCCAGTAAAAAATTTGAGAAAAGCAGGCTGATTGATGATGAAATGGTGTAACCTGCTAATGTGGTGATTGTGGAAGAGAGGATAAAGTGGAAGAATCTCTATTTGAAAAATTTAAATAAATAAAAAAAACAAATGGAGAAAAGAAAGTTGGCTGAGAAAGTTGCACCAGATGATAAGGGTAAATAGATTGAGAAGAAGAAGAGGGAGACACGATTGCTCAGGGATAGAAAGGGTAGTGTAAGTGAGGAACCTGGTTCCTTATAGAAGCAAAAGGTTGAGCCATTAGGTTTGGAGGGAGCAGACTTTGAAGTCTCAAAAAGTGCTGTAAGGCAGAGTGTTGACTCTGATATTGCTGAAAAATGGAGAAACTTCTTGACATTGTTGAGCTCCAAAAATAGAATCACCTATTTGTTTCTCCAAGTTCTAATGTTTCTAAAAAAGAAGTAAAAACTTCTATGTTTTACGTAATACTATGATGCTATATGTGCATGACACTAGGTCTGTTCTTGATGAGACGAAGCTTGGGGAGCTTCTTAGTGATCTGATTGATGGTTCAACCTACTCAGACAGGTTGAGCACTAGGTCCTCGTAGACCCTCGGCAGAATAGAATGCTAAGTTGAAGGGTGAGAATGAAAGATTGAGGAAACAGTTAGAGGAACTAAGAGAGAAGACGATCATTGATCAAAGGAGAGTAAATGAACGAATGAACAAGCTCATCAAAGCCTTATCCCCTTACTTTTCTTCCGGCCCAGTGATCCATATTCTTCACTCCTTCCAAATTCTCTTGAATTCTTACCTTCTTTTGATCCCTCTATTTGATGACATTGGTACTTTAGTTGTTCAAATTGCCATATTATGTATTGTTGAAACTACTGTGCTTTTGTTATAATTACTCCACTATGGGCAATCACTTTATTTTAGTGCATGACATTCACTTGTTGTTCTTATTACTATTTATGTTGTATTGCCCAAGTGGCCTGAGTTAATGTTACTGAACTTCTTTTTGGTGGTGCTTCTTCTGTTATTCTTTTCGATGATGCCAAAAGGGGGAAGTTATATAGTGTGTCAACATCGGGGAGGAATAGAATCGAATTGAGATGTTGTGTTGTGCGTGAAAGATGACTCTGCTTCGCAGGGGGAACGTGTTGATAATCTATTGATTATAGGTCTGATCCGTACGGAAACATGTGAGGAATCTGGTTCTCAATAGGAATAATAATTTTGGGTTTGTCATTATCAAAAAGGGAAAAATTGATCTAAGTTACTTTATGTCATGTTTTGATGGTAACAAACGTTCTCAACGTATTGGGTATGGACCATATGTGATCAGTGCAGATAAGGAACCTTATTCTCAGGGGGAATAATTCTAGGTTTGTCATTCGTAAAAGGGGGGAAATTGATAAGCTATGGTACTTTGAGTTTTGATGATTTGCCAAACAGTCTTGAGGAACCAATTGTGATCAGCTCCTTAGGTTCGGTTCTCATGGGGAATATGGCTGAGTTCGTAGGGGGAACAATGTGGAGATCTGGTTCTCAGAGGGAATATCAATCCTAAGTTTGTCGTCATCAAAAAGGGGGAAATTGATAGGTTATAAGTACTTTACTTTTTGTTTTGATGATCTAACAAATTTATCATCTAGAACCAGATACGGAACCGGTTACACATCTACAAGACCTTGAGATCACAAAGTTCCAGTATAACTCAACTCTTTAGAGAGGAAAAAACAGCTGAGGAAACAGGTCCTTACTAGTTCCCGATGAGACTGTATAAAGTCAACTCTCCAGCAAGAAAGTTACTGCCTGCACATGCTACTGCACTGGAACAGTGCAATAGTCAACTTTCTATGGAAGGCTTTTTACCTACCTTGCTTACATTATTGTAAGTGATGTCACACACGTATAAATACCATCAAGGAAGGTAAAACAACTTATTTCATGAGAGAACCAGATAAAGGACCTGAAGCATGCCTGGTACAATCATTCAAGTTAATTGACTCAAGATAATCTGGGAAGTGTGCTTTAGATTCACAGGAACCAGATTAGAGACCTGCTTCCTTGGTGTTCCCCTGAACGAAGTATAAGTCAACTATACAGCTAGAAAGTAACTGCAAAAAGTGACTGCCTGCAACTGTACATGCAACAGTTCTGCAGACAGTGCAGCAGTCACTTCCCATTGAGAAGAGGCATGTACTAACCAAGATTTGACATCACTAAGGTGATGTCTTTTGTTATAAAAATCTGGTGCAAGACACAAGGCATCCTTCTTCAAGACTTGCAAAATCAAAAACGAAAATCCTCTCTCAAGTGCTTGCAAAAACTTCTCTCAAGAACAAAGCTACTGCAACCTCAAGGACCTGATCCAAGATCGAAAATATCTTAAGTCCTTAGGTTGGTTGAGTATTTGTTATTTGTTCTTCATTGTAACTCCTATCTTGCTTTCTTAGAAGCTGTTTTTAGGAAACCCAAAATTCGTAAACTCTTCAGTTTATGTTGTGACAAGGTTTAGTCGTAAGTTAAAGTCTTTGTAACTAGAGAATTACAAAGTAGCTTGTAATGAGTGTTATTACAAGTTTGAGTGAGCAAAAGCCTTTGTAACTGTAGAGTGACAAAGTGGCTTGTGGTGAGAGCATCACAAGTTAGTTAAATTCTTTGTAACTAGGGAGTCACAAAGTGGCTTGTGGTAAGAGTACCACAAGTTAGTTGAATTCATTGTAATAGAGTCATTACAAAGTGGCTTGTAATAGGTGTTTACAAGTTAGTAAAGTGGAAAGCTTATAAGTGTAGGTCGTGGGTTTTGTCCCCTTGAGTTGGGATGTTTCCATGTAAAAATCCTCTGTGTTCTTTACTTACTGCCGAGCTACTGCGAGAACAATTAGAGAACCTGATTCCCTATAGTAGTTGATGTTACAGTCTGTTGCTTATAGTGGAAACTTATAGAGAATCTGGTTCTCTATACAGTGGAAACTTATTTTGTGTCTCTTTTACATACTGGTTCAGTAGTTAGCACTGTGGGAATTAATATAGGACCAGATCGCTATACAGTTTGGTTCATTAGTGTCTTTAATAGAAACTCATAGCGAACCTGATTCTCTATACAGTCTGGTGGACGCTTAGTTTCTAACACCTCCTATCCTTGGTAGCTTCTATCTCCAATAGTATATGACCATTAGAGGATAAGGAAATTGGAAGATAAGGAAGAACTGGTTTATTCCCTATCTTTTTCTTCAACTGAGACACATGAAAGGTGTTATG
Organism: Nicotiana tabacum; assembly: GCF_000715075.1. Classification (NCBI taxonomy): domain Eukaryota; kingdom Viridiplantae; phylum Streptophyta; class Magnoliopsida; order Solanales; family Solanaceae; genus Nicotiana; species Nicotiana tabacum. The sequence continues at coordinate 29,999,476 of NC_134095.1, forward strand.
AATCTTATTAGGTGGTAACTCCAACTGATATGCAACCTATCCAATCTTCATTACTACACGAAATGGTCCAAAATACTTAGGACTAAGCTTCGAGTAGTCACTCCCTCTTATTGAAAGCTGTCAATAAGGTTGCAGCTTAATATACACCCAATCATCAACCATAAAAGACCTCTGTGACCTCTTCTTATCTGCCTACATCTTCATCCTGTGTTAAGCTAAATATAAATGGTGTTTCAACAACCGAATAGTAGATTCCCTTGCCTGCAAACTCCTCTCCACGGCTTCTATCATTGAACTTTGAGGAAAATAGGGAAGATGAAGTGGGGGAGTTTGTCCATATAGAACATCATATGGAGTAGTCCTAGTAGAGCTATGAAAATTAGTGTTATACCACCATTAGGTAAGTGGTAACCAAGTAGTCCAATGCTTTGGCCTATCATCACACATACATCTCAAGTAGCCCTCTAAACACTTGTTGACTGCTTCAATTTGCCCATCACTTTGAGGATGATAGGTGTCACACCTCATTTTTCTACTCGAGAGGGATATAAGGGATTTTTTTTCAATTTAAATGACAATAACTAAAACAGGATTATTCATATCAAATTCAGAGTCGCCACTTGGAATAATTTATGGTGTCCCAAGTCACTGGTTTAAAATCCTGAATCGAGGAAGTTGACTGTTATTTATGGTCTGCGAACACAAAAATTCGGGTAAGGAATTCTGTTAACCCGAGAGAAGGTGTTAGGCATTCCCAGGTTTCGTGGTTTTAGCACGATCGCTCAACTATTATTAATTGGCCTAATTATCTGATTAATAACATATTTTATACCTATTGTGCATTTTTAGCTTTTCAACCGCTTTTAATTATTTATGAAATTAGTTTGAACAAGTCGTGATGTCGCGCACTCGTTTGTTTTGTACACATTACGAATCGCATCACGGAAATCGTACCCATGATCTACAACATGTTTAATTTTATTATTATTAGTTATGGTCGGGTCACATGAAATGCACACCCGAATTTGGAGTTATGTATAATGACTATGCCACGGGAACCTTACCCATAGTCACAACAATTACTTACGTACCGAAAAGTTTGCCTACCCATGTAATGACGGCCTAAGTGTGTTCGTAAAGATTATAGGCAAGTAACAAAGCAATAGACAATTAAAATCTTAATTTCATAAACTTTAGCACCCGAGGCCCTTTAGTCTAATTTGACGTGGTTCAGTTGATGAATAGCAACCCAATTTCTATACTGTGACAAAATCATGTTTAGCTATAACCAAATCGAGTAAACATATGAACAGATAACTAAATGAGCAAATTCAAAACTATGAAGAACAACTACACAAATAACGGGATCATATACCGAACAAACAATTAACATTAAGCTAGAATAAAATGAGTAGAGGAAGGAAGAATTGGACCTCAATTGATATTGTTGAACACAAGAACCCAATAGGATGGACGATCTTAGACCAGATTCTTGCACGGCAGTCAAATCAAAACTAACAAATGGCAACCTCGATTGGTCAGCAATCGAACTCCAACATTGAGACCACCAACAACAAACCAATCTCGAATTTCAACTAAACTAGTTTCAACAGCTTAATAATTAAACATAAGAGAGAACCAAGCTCCTAGGTCGATGCAAGAGCTGGCTATGGAATCTATACAAATAGATTCCAAAGGCATATACTGGTAAAAAGGATCACTCTGTTTGATTTGGAAACAAATACATTGTGAACCTTAGCAGCTACAACAACTAAATAAAATGATGATTCCTGAACTGAAAATTTCAATCGGAAAGCCTCAAACAAAACCAGTGAAATGCAACCTTCGACCTCAAACGACACCCCAATCATATGAACTTGATTTGACCTCACATTTAATTGGATTCACAGTCGAAAACCAAAAATAGAGAAGGGAATGTGGAAATCAAAACCAAAACCTTGAAACTTTCAGCCCTCTCTGCCCGAATTCTTCTGTCCAATTTTCTGTCTCTCCTTTTCTGCTTTTGCGTCCATGTGTGTGTGTGTGTATCTCTGTGCTTCTGTGCGTGTGTGTTCTGGAGTTGGGTGGTCGTTTGGTGTCAGGGGAAGGAGCAGCAGCTGGCTCTTGGTACAGGGGTGAAGAGTTTCAGGGGTTTTTTGAAGAGGGGGGTTGTTGGAATTGGTTGTTCTCTATTGGAATTGGAATTGAAAATGAAGAAGCAGGGATCTGTTGGTTTGGTCTTGATGGAGAAGAAAGGGAAGCCCCACCGATGGGGGGTCTCTTTTATGTTCTCTGCGGCTCCTCCAAGACTAGGTTAGGGGTCCTCCTTTAGGGTTATTTTAATTAGGGTATAAGAGGAGAATGGGTAAATGGGCCTAGATTTGGGAAATTGTGTTGGACCATGTCTTTTGTGTTTGAATTTATGCTAAGAAGACAAATAATACAATGTATCTATAAAGTGTAAAAATCACTCTTAATTAATATAAACTATATAAAACTAAATACTAAAAGTGAAACTAATTTTTGTATTTTCAAGTTTTATGTAAGGTAGATAAATTAGAAGTAACTAAATAAAATATTAATTAGCTAAACAAAAGAAAATATTTTGTAATTTTTATTTTTGTGATAAAAGAGAGTAAAAGAGCCGAAATTATTTAGAATAACGATACTAAACCTAAACTAAATATTTACGCTAAAATGTGTAAAATCTCGGGGAGGGTCAAAAATTACATGTCTACAGCTGCCCCTCTTTGACTGGAAACACAAAGTATTTTCAGACAAAGAATGACTAGACAGGTTTTTTGACCCGACCCTTATTTAGAGAGACCAAAAACTAAAAGATAGGAGAATGTGACTGAGCCCTAGTATCTAAGCTGCCTACATATCCTTGGCTATAAAGGAATCAGGTCACGTGTAGTTCAGAAGTAGGAATAGTGATAGAGTATACCGAGGTGGAGAGCCGATTGAGGTGCCGTTCCGTCAAGGTTCCGGTCCGCGGTCCGGTTATTACATCAAAATCAAAAATGAAAAAGACTAATTAAGCCTGTCAACTATGAGTTACAAGATTTCTATCTGTAAGTCTTCTGAAGCATGATCTTAAGTCTTGGATGGTTCATCATATAGACTTTAGATTTGAACCTTGACGTTTGCTAGCTGCAGGTGCTAGTTCGTTCTTCTTCAACTTTTTCGGATCAAGACCGGACATGTAGTGCTCGTGACTTCAACCATGCCTTGACCAGTTCACATCTTTCTATGATTCTGCATTTTGGATTCACTTCCCTTTTTTCTTCTTTTTTTCTTCTTTTTTCTTTTTATTCTGTATCAAGACTACTTCTGTTGGTCATCGCGGACTAACGACTCGCATTCTTGCCTCGAAATTCTGCTACTTCTAACTTGAATTGAATTCTAAAATGACTTCCCCCATTCTCCAGGTGGGTGCCTTCCACTGACTGAAAACTTGAAATGAATTCCCTCATTCTCCAGGTGGGCGCTGCCACTGACATGAAACTTAAAATGACTCTGAATTAAATTCTGAAATGACTTCCCTTATTCTCCAGGCGGGGCGCCTGCTAATGACTTAAAACTAGAAATGAATTCCCTTGTTCTCCAGGTGGGTGTCTGCAACTAACTTAAAACTCAAATGAATTCCCTTGTTCTCCAAGTAGGCGCCTACAACTTAAACTTGAAATAAATTCTCTTGTTCTCTAGGTGGGCGCCTGATGCTAACTTAAAATTTGAAATAAATTCCCTTGTTCTCCAGGTGGGCTCTTACAACTTAAACTTGAAATGAATTCCCTTGTTCTCCAGGTGGGCACCTGATGCTGACTTAAAATTTGAAATAAATTCCCTTGTTCTCCAGGCGGGCTCCTGCAACTTAAACTTGAAATGAATTCCCTTGTTCTCCAGGTGGGCGCCTGATGCTGACTTAAAATTTGAAATAAATTCCCTTGTTCTCCAGGTGGGCGCCTGCAACTTAAACTTGAAATGAATTCCATTGTTCTCCAGGTGGACTTCTACAACTTAAACTTGAAATGAATTCCCTTGTTCTCTAGGTGGGCGCCTGATGCTAACTTAAACTTTGAAATAAATTCCCTTGTTCTCCAGGTGGGCGACTGCAACTTAAACTTGAAATGAATTCCATTGTTCTCTAGGTGGGCACCTGATGCTGACTTAAAATTTGAAATAAATTCCCTTGTTCTCCAGGTGGGCACCTGTAACTTAAACATGAAATGAATTCCCTTGTTCTCCTGGTGGGCGCCTGATGCTGACTTAAAATTTGAAATAAATTCCCTTGTTCTTTAGGTGGGCGCCTGCAACTTAAACTTGAAATGAATTCCCTTGTTCTCCAGGTGGGCGCCTAATGTTGACTTAAAATTTGAAATAAATTCCCTTGTTCTCCAGGTGGGCGCTTGATGCTGACTTAAAATTTGAAATAAATTCCCTTGTTCTCCAGGTGGGCGCCTGCAACTTAAACTTGAAATGAATTCCCTTGTTCTCCAGGTGAGCGCCTGATACTGACTTAAAATTTAAAATAAATTTCCTTGTTCTCCAGGTGGGCGCTTGATACTGACTTAAAATTTGAAATAAATTCTCTTGTTCTCTAGGTGGGCGCCTAATGCTGACTTAAACTTTGAAAAAAATTCCCTTGTTCTCCAGGTGGGCGACTGCAACTTAAACTTGAATGAATTCCCTTATTCTCTAGGTGGGCACCTGATGTTGACTTAAAATTTGAAATAAATTCCCTTTTTCTCTAGGTGGGCGCCTGCAACTTAAACTTGAAATGAATTCCCTTATTCTCCAGGTGGGCACCTGGCATTACAACAAAATAGACAAAACAAAAGAAGCTTTTCTGCCCTAGTTTGGTACCGGGAACATCTGTGAGTGTTAATCGAATCCTATTATCTAAAAGAGCTCTAAGAATTTAAAAGCTAAATCTCATTATCCAGGAGGGGCATGAAAATTTAAAATTAAATCTCATCTTAAGAGTGAAAACTTTAAAGCTAAATTCTATTTCCTAAAGGTAAAACTTACGCTAAATCTCATTATCTATGAAGGTCTTGAAAACATAAAACTAAATCTCATTATCCATAAGGGTCCTGACGGACTTGAAACTAAATCCCATTATCCAGGAGGGTCCTGAGAACTTGAAATTAAACTCCATTATCCAGGAGGATCCTGAAAACTTGAACTTAAATCCCATAATCCAGAAGGGCCCTGAACTTAAGGAAAGCTAAAAACTCTTCTGACTAGGGAGAATGCCTAGGAGGTACGGTTCTTCTCAACTAGGGAAAATGTGTAGGAGGTAAAAACCTTCTTAATTAGTGGAATGCCCATCAAGTAAAACCTCCTCAAACAACCTTTGTGCTGACAAAATGTGGGCACGACACTTGAAAGATTCAAGCTTCCAAGCTTTGATTTGGCCTAGTCTTCATCCCTGTTTAAAACAAAGAAAACTTGTGAGTTCAAACATGGTAGTTGGTTTGTGGCCTTGACTTTGAGGGCGATTGCTCCTTCACTTCCCATGATAACTTTGATTTCAACTCAAAAGACCTTGCTTGTTTATTGACTAACCACTTTCTCTATCACCCTTATCACAGAAAATACCTCTGATCCATTCAAACCCAACACCCTCTATCTGTTGCATTCTGCTCATGAATTGACATATACCGAACCTTTGTATTTCACATGAATCCCATAGCACGTCAATTACCACCCACTCAGTGCGCATACTATTCTTTCCTAACTTTTGTTGCTTTGATGTGCCTGCCAGATTCAGTTTTGTGCAATTGAAAGGCTGGTAGCTAATTTTGAAGTCATTTCTCACTTGTTCTGACCAAACAGACTCAAGAAGACGGAGTAAACAAAACAAAGGGAACAGAGTAAGGGACAATAGAAAGAGATGATACCTAACAAGAAAATTACAAAGTAGAAACTTATCAGATGTGGATACCAAATCTAATAACCATGTCATGTACTTTTGGATTAAGTGGCCTAATCTGTCAAGCAAGTATAATGTTGAACTCTTGTTGTACCTCTGAGTCGTGAAACTGGGCTTCAATGCTCTGATTATCCTATCTGATTCACGGTCCTTATTCGACTTGTAGTGCCCGAAGGGTTTTCACCATCAAGCTTCTCTCATTTTGTTCTCTCTTAACTTATCGTCGCTTTATAGTACCTGTGAAGGTTTTTACCGATTAGACTCTCTCATTTTTTTCTTTTCTTCTTCTTTCGTCTAATTCTGCAGATGACAAGGCATTAACCACGATAGAAATATCATATGCTCCTGGCTTTTCTGACTCGACACTCTCAAATATTATTTAGGAGGTCTTTTGGACTGTAATGTGGCTTTTGGATAGGTTTATAAAGAAGGGATATTATAAAGGCTCAAAATAACTTAAGACAACATGGTAAATTTACCTACAACTTTTGGAATCCATTATAAAAACTTTGCTCCAATTTCTAAAACAAGGGAATTGGATTTCTTTTTTTTCTTTTTGAGATGGAATTTCTAAGAAAGACTGCCCCACTCTCGACTTCGTGGGATTATGAAATATTTTATTTGGTGCAACCGAACCTTAAGGCTGCCTACATATCTTGTGGTGACAAGAATCAGGTCAAACGCAGTTCAAAGGGATGATTTCTTTTCGTGGTTATTCTTCTTTTTTCTTTTTTTTTCTTTTTCTTTTTCTATTTTCTCTTTTGATTTTTTATCCTTTTTGACTTTTCTTTTAGAATGAACTTTCTAAAACAAACCTATGGGGACATGAATTTTTTTCTTTTCTTTTTATGACTCTGACTTGATTCCAAAAGAGGGGAGGTCAAGAAAATTAGCACAGGCTCAAAAGGGGTACCGAGTAGTATAAAGTGTTTGGGTAGCTGAAAGAGGGCCTACCAATCTCTGAAAATGCCAAGTACAACACATTCAACTTGAGAAAGAAAAAGGAAGATCGTGCACAACATTTCTTTTACAGCTTCGGCATTGATATCACTGATATGCCTTCCACTTTTTTAGTGCCTTGTCAAGTACAGAACCCTCGTTGGGTGATTCCCTCTTCACAATGGATATCCTTCGTCAATTCGGAGAAAACTTTCTTGACTTTATCTTGTAACCTGAGATATACTTGAACTCAAAGTTGCTTGCTTCAAATTGCCCAGGATGCACTCTCTTTTAACGAATTCTTGTCATTCTATTAACTTCCCAAATTATCTGCCCAAGTTTTACATAGTTCAGGTTTTAAATGATCTCAAAATGTCCAAATCTGTACTTATTTCCCTCAAATGTCCCTATCATCTTCAAAATTGTTTCATTGCTTCGTGATTAAACTAACTTTTAAGACCAGGCCTAGAATTATGAGTGCATGTTATGCCACTAGAGCCAGCATGAAAAGAACTATAAAAGGAGAAGAGAACTAAACAAAAAATGACTAGAAATAACAGAAAATAGAAAATTGCATTAGACAGACGGTGAAAGGGTTTGAACAACAAAACAAGCAAAATAAACTAGGGTTACAACCCAGGAACAAACCTAGACAATACTAAACGAGGTACTACGACTAAAAAACTAGGCAAAATAAAAGGATAAAAAGGTTTGAGTCACAAGACAATATCCAGATTACAACCCTGAAATAACCCAGACAACATAAATGACAACAAAATAAACCATTAGGACTCCCCTGGCTAGCCAAGAAAGGAGCATCTTTCCAATTACCAAGCTTGACATCTTAGCCACTGAGTTCCATATCAATATTACCAATACCATTACCAATTTCAATCACATTGACCTCAGCAAATAGCTTTTGGGTCCTTTTTGCCAACTCGTTCTTAAGATCAACTTTTGGAATTGAGACTGATAGCGCTGAAAACTTTGCGACAAGTGGCCCTCCAAGAAGCTCAAAAGAGTTCTCATATTCATTTTCAACACAAATCATGCCCACCATATGCGTCTCATTATGAACAGGCAATGAACTTTGGCTAGTATCCACTGCATCTGGATTTTGCACGATAATGTCACCTGCATCAATAAGCTTTTGGACTGCTCTTTTCAGATGCCAACACTTTTCTATATTGTGACCCGGGGCATTAAAGCAATATGCGCCTCTCTAAGAAGAATCAAAATTCTCTAGAAGGGGGTTTGGCATTTTTATCTGAATCGGCTTCAACATTCCCAATTGCCTCAATCTTTGGAACAAACTGGAATACGATTCTCCAATAGGAGTGAAAGACTTTTCTCTTTGTTGTTGCCTTTCATTTTGTACTCCGGCCTCAATTGGAACCTCTTGCGGGCAGGTGGTTGATATGCTTGTAGAGGTGGGTAAGACATTTGTGGAGACGGTGCAAGCCATTGCGGGTATTGTGGATATGGAGTATATGGCGGTGCATTGTGGATGGAGTACTAGGAAAGTGTGGTATGACTTTGGGGATTTTGTGAGAGAAGTAGCATTGGGGAGGATTATCTGGAGTATGAGGATATTCATGGGGTCGATATTGAGGCTGAAAGCATTGAGCAGGAACGCCCACTGGATCTTGCCGTCGGCGGGGTTCAACGACATCTTTTCTATTTCTCTTTCTTCCCCCCAAATTTACTGAGATGTTCTTAATGTCTTCTGTAGTATCTTTCAATGCTGAATAACTCATGATTTTGCCTAACTTGATTCCTTCTTCTACCATCTCCCCTATCTTTATCACATCATTGAAAGATTTACCCAAAGCCGAGATCAAATGACTGAAGTAGGCGGCCCCCTGGGCTTGTAGGAAAAGCTCAACCGTTTCTACTTCACCAATTAGGGAACTGACTCGAGCAGCTTCTTCCCTCCATCTAAGTCCAAACTCCCTAAAACTTTCCTCGGGCTTCTTTTCCAACTTAGATAAGGAGGAGCGATTTGGGATAATGTCTAGATTGTACTGAAAGTGTCGAACAAAATCTTGAGCCATGTCATCTCATGTATGCCACTTATTGACATCTTGACGAATATACCATTCCAAAGCTACCCCACTCAAACTCTCACTAAAATACGCCATCAACAAATCCTTTTTCCCGCCAAAACTTCTCATTTCACTGCAATAACCCCTCAGATGGGCTATTGGATCTCCACGCCCATCATACAAGTTAAACTTTGGCATTTTGCCATTTTAAACCCCGCGGGCAGAAGAACATCAGGGAACATACACAAGTCATTGTAAGACATGTTAATCTGATTTCTCATCCCGTGTATGCTCCTTAAGGACTGTCCTATACCTTTCAGCTTCCTAGATATCTCATCTCGCCCTTCTTTTACTATGAACTTTTCATTTTCAACATGAGGCTCATTCCTTGGGCTATGATTGTATGAGTCAGGGACCTTGTGGGAAATCTCTGAGGGGTAATATTGGGCATCATGAGTTTTGAGTGAGTGTTCATAGTTGGATATATGAAGGGAAGATTGTTGAGAAGTTGTGATTGTGGGGATAGTGGATATGATGTGAGGGCAATTTTTGGGAAAGGCAGTTGGAGGACGAGTGAGAGAGCAACTAGGGTGGTTGGGAAAGTTGTGATAAGCGGGAGAATCTAGAGAGTATGGGGGATCATCTGCACTATGACCGGAGTTTGGGCAAGGGTAGCATCTAGGAAGCTAGGTGGTAGCGGGGGTGGTGCCTTCCCAGTCATCCAAGCCTGATACATGTCCGTCATGTGTTGTCTTAATATCCTTACCTCTTCAACCAACCAATTGTCTTATTCAATCAATTGCTTTTGGGCACCAGTATTAACCAACTCAATTTTGTTGTCATCTGCCATTGCCATTCAACTTTAGGTTACAGAGAAGAGTTACCACTTTAAAAACCACAAATCAACCACCCTTCTACTATAATGAAGATAACAGAAAGGAACAAAATGAAGTCAACATGTTAGCGTTAGGGCATTTAACATAAGATAATCTCACTTTATGTTCAATGCACCTAGTTAGAATTATCGGTTATAAAATAACTTCGAGGGTACAAAGGTCAGATGGCACCATCCCAATTTCACTCTTCTTGCCCCTTTACTTCTTCATTTTCCTTTCTAGCACCTTTTGGTTTTTTATTTCCTTTCTTCTCTTTTCTTTTGCTTATCGCTCTTTTCTTTCCTCTCATTCCTCATGTCCCACAACTTCATTCTCTTTTTTTCTCTCTTTTTTATTTTTTTATGCTTTTTTATTTAATGATGATTCGATCGAATCCTATATAGATTGCCTACGTATCATGTCCCTCATGAATCGGACCAAGCGTAGTTCTGGAAAAGTAAATGAAAAATAAAAATCTCTTTGGATTATTCATTTACAACTTTTTTTGATTTTCAAAAAATATAAAACGGGAAATACGATAACGGAAGACTTGAAAAACTCAACTATACTACGACAAACTCTGACACCAACTAAAAGAATCAGTACTCCTTAATATGACTATAAGTACAAGACAACATAAAAAATCAGACTCGAAACATAAAAAGTCTCCTTTAGCCAGCTCCTGAATGCAGCGATCCTGACTGGATGGTCCTGGGGTGTCTGTCATGCTCAAACTCCGGTAAGTAGATCCACACCTGTATAAGAAAACTAAAACCAAATAGAGTTAAAGATTTAGAACACTTGTGAGACAATAAAACTTTCTATCGGACAGATGCAGGACATGATTGAAACTATTTTTGCAAAATGGACTATGTGGCCAAAAGGTTGCTAGAAATGCAAACTCAACAAAGGTGACCTTTAAAATATGGAAAAATTACTTTACATAAATGGCTCATTTTGTAGAAATGGCTTATGTGGACAAAAAGATGGCTAAGCATGCATTTTCAACACAATGGACCTTAAACAGAGAGAACATCTTGTTGTGGACTCAGAACTCTAAGACATGGGTCATTGAACCACTTTTGCGAAAATGACCTCATTTTGCAACAATGACTGATGTGGCCAAAAGCGGCTAGACATGCAAATTCGACAAGGATGGGCCTTAAAGTAAAGAGACACCTAATTGTGGATTCAAAACTCTCCATACAATTAAACAAACCACTTTTGCAAAATAGTCATATTTAGCAAAATGACCGATATGGCCAAAAGTGGCTAGAGATGCAAGATTTGGCTACGACCCTCGAAGCAAAGAACCTAAGACTCACTAGGAAGACCAGACCATATGTGGGCTGCCTACGTATCATGCCCCGAAAGACGAGAATCAGGTATGCGTAGTTCGGGAGGATTGGATACGGGCGAGAATTAAAAAAACAACTAATTTAGAGAAAATATATTTTTTTGTTTTTGAAAAAAGATGAAACATGTAAGCTCTTTTGGATTTTCTTTTTCCTCTTTTTTTTATTTTTACTTTTTGAAAATGATGGGAAAATGCAAAATCTTTTTTGGATTTTTCATGTTTTTTTTTTGTCTTTTTCTTAAAAAACGTGAAAGAAAAACATAATTGGGCCCTCCTTGCTTTATTTTTTACACTTCACCCTTTTTTTCATTTATCCACAACCCTCATTGGTCTGCCCAATGACCCATTTTACCCTTGAAGATTGCAACATGTAGCACATAGAATGCATCAGGATGGTCTTTTATTTTTTGGCACACTTGTCCTAGACAGACCAAACCCCTGCGTTGAGTCCCCAAAGTCAAATGCACGTGATGCAAACAAACGTTCCTACTAGGGATCCGGCATAAGGCTATGTTATTCCAAGTTTAAAACATGGGTTTATTATTCTAGACTTGGCTTACCTGAGCAGACAACTCGAGCTAAGGGGGGACTACGTACCGGGAACCAAAAGGCTATCCGACTTTGTAACTAATTCGATCCTCGTTCTAAATTAGGGTATGACACTAACAGAAAAGAAGCCAAGCAAGCGTGCACTTCCCAGAAGATTAGAAGAGAGAGGTTTCACAGCAGTTTATATACAGTTCAAATAATATCAAAGCGGTAAAAAGCGGCATTTAGCACATTAGGCCCAAACATGTATTGAAAATCAGATAATAAATAAAAGCCAAATATAAAAATTATTCTAAGCTCGAATTCTTGAATCCTGAACCAGAGATTCTGGGTTCGATCCCCAACAGAGTCGTCAGAGCTGTCATACCTCCTTTTTCTACCCGAGAGGGATATAAGGGAGTTTTTCCAATTAAAGTGACAATAACCGAAACGGAATTATTTATATCAAATTCAGAGTCACCACTTGGAATAATTTATGGTGTCCCAAGTCACCAGTTTAAAATCCCGAAATGAGGAATTTAACTCTTATTTATGGTCTGCGAACACAAAAATTCGGGTAAGAAATTCTGTTAACCCGGGAGAAGGTGTTAGGCATTCCCGGGTTCCGTAATTTTAGCACGGTCGCTCAACTATTATTAATTGGCCTAATTACCTGATTAATAATATATTTTATACCTATTGTGTATTTTTAACTTTTCAACCGCTTTTAATTATTTATGGAATTTGTTTGAAGTCGCGCGATGTCGCGCACTCGTTTGTTTTGTACATATTGCAAATCACGTTACGGAAACCGTACCCACGATCTACAACATGTTTAATTTTATTGTTATTAGTTATGGTCGGGTCACATGAAATGCACACCGAAATTTGGAGTTATGTATCATGACTATACCACGAAAACTGTATCCATAGTCACAACAATTACTTATGCGCTGATAACTAGGGATTCTAGTCCATTTTACACTCCTTTTTACTTGAGTTTTGATTAAAAATGTATACAAAATAGTCCTAAAGACTTATATGTTGTACTTTGTTGCAGGATTTGGTCAAAAAGTTGACAATTAGTCAAAACCAACTCAAAAAGTAGTGAAACATGCACAAGTACCAAGAACAAGTCCAAGCACAGTTAAAACAGATCCACTACGGCCGCAATCCATTTAGTGCGATCCGCAGTGAGGAGAATCAGAGAGGTGCACTTTTGGAGCCTAAGGCAATGCGGACCGCGGAGGATTTAGTGCGGTTCCAGTGGACTCCTTGCGGCCGCAACCCATTTTGTGCGGTCCGCAAAGATGGGGGATCAGAGAGTTAGGAGTTTGAAGATGAAGGCCAATGCGGTCCGCGGTCCTTTTTGTGCGGACCGCAACTGATGCCACCTCGGTTGCGGTGCATTTTATGCGGCCCGCGGTGGCCAGATTCATAGAATGTGTTATCAAGCTAAAAAGCCTCATTGCGGTTCGCGGTGCATTTTGTGCGGACCGCACTACCTCGTCAGGGCTATTTTTTTGTCCAGAAAATTCGGCCTAGTATAAATACTTTGTTTTCATATTTTTAGGGTATCTTTTGTAATCTACTTTTCAGTAGAGCTCGTGAACGGCTGTATTTGATATTTTGATTAATTTTATAGTGGGTTTATCATTGAATCTTCAATTATTAGCTTGTAATTAAATCTTATGGGTTATTCTTCATCTATTTCTTTGTTTTCTTTCATTATTATGAGTAGTTAGACCCATTAGCTAGGGTTGTGGCTCAACCCTAGTGTGGGTATTTGATGGGTCTTTTGATTTAGAGCCTGTTTGGAAAGCCCCCTCGGAAATAGATTTGGATATAATTGGGGTAATTACACAGTTTGACATATATGTTTGGCCAAGTAATTACTTGGTCAACATGGAATTTGGTGTAATCGCAGGGGCGTAATTACACTCTCCAATTCTTAAGGGTGAGGTGAGAATTGGTGGTAATTACACTGTGTAATTACAAGGTTATTTGCTTTCATTTTTGTTTTTATTTTAATTTATTTTCTTTATAACTTCTTATTTCTATTTTTTAATTTTATTTTTTACTTTTTAATTTCTTTTGAAATTTTAAAATATATTTTTCTTTGTACAATATTTATCTTTTATTTCTCTATCTTTCCTTCTTGTGATTCCATGTAATTACTTATATTTTATTTATTATTTATTTTATTATTCTATACACCTCTTAATATTAGAAATATTGAGTCCTTAAAAAACTTGGCATATAATGAGTGATGTAATTAAAGTGGAATTTTGTTGTTGAATGCAGTTATAAACTTATCATGTTTCCTAAGCTTAAATTACAGTGGAACTTACTATTATTATGTTGGAATTTGACATATGTTAAACTATTTTATTTTATTTTTTTGAATTTTAAAATTGTGTTATATTTATGGTTCCAATTTACTTGTTTTAGTAGTATTAGCTCACATTGCATGTTGTTTATTTTTTAGTTAAAATTGAAAGATTAGTTTTGTCAAACATTTGAATAATGTTATACCATAATATTTATAAAAATTAATTTATTTTAAGAAACATGAATACCATGATGTTCTTACAAAATCTATATTTTTAATTTTTGTAAGTATCTAAACTAAATATTATTAATTTAAAAAATATATCGATAAATTATTTTTACAATATTAGTTATAAATATATGATTACTAAATTAATGTATATTCACGAAAAAATATACTTCTTAAATACCAAATATAATATCATTTATATTTATAAAAATTTATAGGCATATATTAATTATATTAACTTTTAAGTTTTGATAATTACTTAATTTATTATTTAATCTAATTGTGTAATTACACTTGTGCAACCAAACAGTAAACTTGTATTACCGTGTAATTATACTATGACAAACAAAAAGGTCATCGTAATTATACAACTGTGTAATTACTAGGTTGTGTAATTAATATCCTAGTAATTACACCAATTTCAATTACATGGTGATTTTTCAAACAGACTCTTAAGGCTTAGATGTTTATGGGTAGTTGATATTTGGACTGATTTGTATTTTTTATGTTGAATTAGTGATTGCAAACACTAATTTGTGCCTATTTGACTTGGGCTCTTCTTGAGAAAGAAAGTTTGAGTCTAGGAAAATCAGTCCAACAAGGAATTGGGGTGTAATCAAGAGATTGATAGCCCAAATTAAAGAGTTAAACCTAGAGATAGTAATACCCAACTTGAGCCTGTATTGCTTGCACAATTTTGACACCCAATTGATCTTGAGAAAGTCAATTAGGACAAAGTCACTCAAGCTACCAAGAGGTATAGAGTGAGTAAATCCGTGCGTTGGCTATATCATAATCCCCAACATAACGTTTTTGCCTTAGGCTTTAGATCCCGTCAAGAATTCACCTAGGAGAAAGTCACTTCCCTAGTGCCTCTTTAACTAATTAGAAAACCCTACAAGCAATCATTCTTAGTTTAATTTAGTTTATCAATAGCATAAATATTAGAAGTAATATCCAAACAAAAGTTGATTGGAAGAGCAATTAAGAGCACTACGCATCTCTAGTTTAGATAGAAATCCAATTCCCACTTCTAGCTCCCTGTGGATTTGTCACGACCCGGATTTCCCACCCTCGAAAGTCGTGATGGCGCCTACTCGTAGAAGCTAGGCAAGCCACGAAATTAGAAATCCTTAACTCTTCTGTTTAAATCTTCTTACAAATTACACTAACAAGGGATAAATATTTAAATACAGTGGAATGAGATTTAGCGGAAGACTTAAATAATTATAACACCCAAAATAATACGAAAATACGCATATGCCTCTACCCAGAAACTGGTATCACAACATCCACAAACTACTAAGATCATTACACACAACTGTTTGAAAGAAAGAAAGCATTGTCTGTTTCGGATACAAGAGATAACAGAACGTAATAAAAGATAGAGGAGATGCCGGGCCCGCGGACGCTTGTAAGGCTACCTCGGTATCTCGGTGGACTGAAGGATGGCTCCCCTAATGCTGCTAACCAAGCGCTACTCCTGTATCTGCACATAAGTGCAGAGTGTAGCATCAGCACAACCGACCCCATGTGTTGGTAAGTGTCTGGCCTAACCCCGGCGAGGTAGTGACAAGGCTAGGACCAGACTCCAGATAAATTTGTGTAATTATATAATATACAACGGAAATATAAAGAGGAAATATAAGTTTAAAAAGGAGGGGGATACATGATTCGGGGAAACATATCAATTCTAATAGAAACTTTATAAAGTATGAAAGAACACTCGATGTCTACAACAATACAATAACAATACTGTTGCGGCGTGCAACCCGATCCCTTATCATCTAACATTGTTGCGGTGTGCAACCCGATCCACATATATAACTGTTGCGGCGTGCAACCCGATCCAATATAATATCTGTTGCGGCGTGCAACCCGGTCCAATATAATAGCTGTTGCGGCGTGCAGCCCGATCCATATATATATATATATATATATATATATATATATATATATATATATATATATATATATATATATATAATAATGTTGCGGCGCTCAACCCGTTCCAAATATACAGTCAACAATAATCATACTTAACCGTCCCGGCAAGGGATCAACAATAGACTACACCATCACCAGTAAGGGAACTCAACAGTACAAGTATATATGTCCCGGCAAGAGAGAAACAGCTATAACCAAACTTGTTCCAATATCTAACTATCTCAACTATAACTCAACTAGTTTCAACATCTAACTACCTCAGCTATAACTAAACTTGTTTCCACACCTAGCACAAAGAATCATCAACCTAAGCATCAGTAATATCAATTAGGAATACAATGCAAGGGAACCTCAACTCAACAATAGCCCGGCAAGGGGGCAACATAATGATCTCTTTTCTTTCTCACTTTTACTTCACAATTCACTTCACAAATCGAGCCAATGCTCTAGAGTTCGATTATCACTTATACTTTCACAATTCGTTATACAACTTGAGCCAACGCTCCTCAATGTTCATAAGTCACAATTCTTTTCACAAACTTTACACAACAAATAGAAATCTTCACCAAGGCATGAATAATACAACGAAGTCATGAAAATCACAATACGAGACTCATGGTCATGCTTGACACCAACGTATAGATACTCGTCACCATGCCTATACGTCGTACTCAAAAAGAACAAATAGCAAATAGGACACAACTCATAATCCCTCAAGCTAAGATTAAACCAAACACTTACCTCGATGCCATGAAATCAATTCATGATTTAATTATAGCTTTACCCCTTGATTCCACCACCAATTCGCTCGTATCTAGTCACAAATTACTTAATTACATCAATAAACACTAAATGAATCAACCCCAATGCATAAAAATGAGTTTTCCAAAGTTTTACCCAAAAAGTCAAAAATCCTCCCCAGACCCACATAGTCAAAACTCGAGGTTTGAACCAAAACCCGATTATCCATTCCCCCATGAACCCAAATATATGATTTGTTTTGAAATCGGACCTCAAATCGAGGTCCAAATCCCCAATTTTTGAAAAACCTAGGTTCTACACAAAACACCCAATTTTCCCCATGAAAACCTTTGATTTTAAGTTGAAATCATGTTAAAAAATGTTAATAATTGAAGAAAACTAGTTAAAAACGACTTACAATTGATTTGGAGAAGAAGGAATCCTTGAAAAATCGCCTAAGTGTGTTTATGTTTGAGGGAATATGAAAAATGGGTTTTAAAATTGGTAAGTATAAAAGTTGCAGGTATGGGAATTCCGAACATGGATTCGCAATTGCGAACCCCGACCCCTGATAAGCTGGGAAATGCGAAACAGGGTTCGCATTTGCAAACCCTTCAGAAATCCCAAACTTTTGCATTTGCGAAACTGTTGTCGCATTTGTGAAGAAGGCATCACATTTGTGATCCCTGGCCAATAGGAAAACCTTCGCATTTGCGAAGAAAACCTCGCATTTGCGAGCCAAGGGAATCCTGGGCTATTTTCGCATCTACAATCCAGCCTTCGTATTTGCGAGCCAGGCTTCGCAAATGCGAAGCCTGCAGGCCTGTTCATACCAGCAAAAATTTTCTGCAATTTCTAAGTTCAAAATGCAACCTGTGGCCTATCCAAAACTCACCCGAGCCCTCGGGGCTCCAAACCAAATATACACAGAACCTCAAAAACATCATACGAACTTGTTCGTGTACTCATATCACCAAAATAACATCAATAACAACGAATTAAACCTCAAAATCATAGAATTTTTCTCAAACTTCTTAAAACATCAACTTTAGCAATTTAGGTCTGAATCACGTCAAATGACATCCGTTTTTCACCAAATTTTACAGAAATGTCTTAAATCATATATAAGACATGTACCAGGCACCGGAACCAAAATACGGGCCGATACCATCATGTTCTAATCAAATTTCATTTCAAATTTCTTTAAACAATTTCAGAAAACAAGTTTCTTTGAAAATTCATTCCTCGGGCTTGGGGCCTCGGAATTTGATTCTGGGCATACGCCCAAGTCCCATCTTTTCCTGCGGACCCTCTGGGACCGTCAAATCACGGGTCTGGATCCGTTTATCCAAAATGTTGACCGAAATCAAATTAGCTCATTTTACAGTCAAAATTTATCATTTTTCACAGATTTTCACATCTAGGCTTTCCGGCTACGTGCCCGGACTGCGCAGGAAAATCAAGGTGATGCTAAAAGAGGTTTTCAAGGCCTCAGAACACAGAATTTCGTTTAAAAAAATAAATGATAACCTTTTGGGTCATTACATTCTCCACCTTTAAAACAACCGTTCGTCCTCGAACGGACAGAAGAATGAAGTACCTGAGTCAGGGAAAAGATGGGGATAACGGCTCCGCATATCAGGTTCGGACTCCTAGGTCGATGCCTCAGGAGGCTGACCTCTCCACTAAACACGGACAGAAGGAAAACTCTTCGATCTCAACTGACGAACCTGCCGGTCTAGAATAGCTACCGGCTCCTCCTTATAAGACAAGTCCTTGTCCAACTGGACAGTGCTGAAATCTAACACGTGGGATGGATCGTCGTGATATTTCCGAAGCATGGACACATGAAACACTGGATGCACGGCTGATAAGCTCGGCGGCAAGACAAGTCTATAAGCCACCTCTCCCACTCGATCAAGAATCTTAAACGGGCTAATGAACTTAGGGCTAAGCTTGCACTTCTTTCCAAATCACATCACGCCCTTCATAGGCGACACTCGAAGCAATACCTGCTCACTGACCATGAAAGCCAAATCTCGAACCCTGCGATCGGCATAACTCTTTTTCCTAGACTGAGCTATACGAAGCCTATCCTGAATAATCCTGACCTTGTCCAAGGCCTCCTGAACCAGATCCGTACCCAACAACCGAGCCTCTCCCGGCTCAAACCATCCAACCGGAGACCGACACCGCCTACCATATAAAACCTCAAAAGGAGCCATCTGGATACTCGACTGGTAGCTATTGTTGTAGGCAAACTCTGCTAAAGGCAAAAACAGATCCCACGAGCCTCCAAAGTCAATGACACAAGCTCGGAGCATATCCTCCAAAATCTGAATAGTCCGCTCGGAGTGCTCGTCTATCTGAGGAGGAAATGTTGTACTCAACTCAACCTAGGTACCCAACTCTCGCTGAACTGCTCTCTAGAAATGCGAGGTAAATATCGTACCTCGGTCCAAAATGATAGATACAGGCACACCATGAAGACGAACAATCTCCCGGATATAGATCTCAGCTAACCTCTTGGATGAATAGGAGACTGCCACATGAATGAAATGCGCTGACTTGGTCAGCCTATCAACAATGACCATATTGCATCGAACTTCTTCTGAGTCTGTGGGAGTCCAGTAACAAAGTCCATAGTGATCCGCTCCCACTTCCACTCAGGAAGCTCAATCCTCTGAAATAAACCACCAGGCCTCTGATGCTCGTATTTAACCTGCTGACAATTCAAACACCAAGATACATATGCAACGATATCCTTCTTTATTCTCAACCACCAATAATGCTGCCGCAAATCCTGATACATTTTCGCGGCGCCCGGATGAATAGAATACCGGGAGCTATGGGCCTCCTCTAAAATCAACTCGCCATCCACATTAGGCACACAAACTCGACCCTGCAATCTCAAAACTTCATCATCATCTAAGGTAACCTGTTTGGCACCTCCACGTCGCACCGTGTCTCTAAGGACACACAAATGGGGATCATCATACTGCTGATCATAGATACGCTTCAATAAAGAAGAACGAGTGACCGTGCAGGCCAATACACGACTAGGCTCAGCAAATATCCAATCTCATAAACCGATTGGCCAAAGCCTGAACATCCAAAGCAAGCGGTCTCTCACCGACCGGAATATAAGCAAGACTACCCATACTGGCTGACTTCCTACTCAACGCATCGGCCACCACATTGGCCTTTCCCGAATGATACAAGATAGTGACATCATAATCTTTCAACAACTCCAACTATCTCCTCTTCCTCAAATTCAACTCCTTTTTCTTGAACAAATACTGAAGACTCTTGTGATCTGTGAACACCTCACATGCCACGCCATACAGATAATGTCTCCAAATCTTCAACGCGTGAACAATGGTTGTCAACTCTAAGTCATGAACCGGATAGTTCTTCTCATGAATCTTCAACTGCTATGAAGCATTGGCAATGACCTTGCCATCCTACATCAACACTGCACCAAGCCCAATACGAGATGCATCACAATAAATTGTATAAGGCCCTGAACTTGTGGGCAAAACCAACACCGATGTCGTAGTTAGAGCTGTCTTGAGCTTCCGAAAGCTTGCCTCACACTCGTCCGACCATCTGAACTGGGTACCCTTTTGGGTCAACCTGGTCATCGGGGTTGCGATAGATGAGAAACCCTCCACAAACCGGCGATAGTAGCCTGCCAATCCTAAGAAACTCCGAATCTCTATAGCTGATGTTGGTCTAGGCCAGTTCTTGACTGCCTCAATCTTCTTTGATCAACCTGAATACCCTCTGCTGATACAACATGACCCAGAAATGCAATTGAACTCAACCAGAACTCACACTTCGAGAACTTAGCATATAACTGACTATCCCTCAAGGTCTGAAGAACCACTCTAAGATGTTGCTCGTTCTCCTCCCAGCTATGGGAATATATCAAAATATCATCAATAAAGACTATCACGAACAAATCCAAATAAGGCCTGATCACTTGGTTCATCAAATCCATAAATGTTGCGGCGGCATTTGTCAGCCCGAATGACATAACCAAGAACTCATAATGCCCGTACCGAGTGCGGAAAGTTGTCTTAGGGACATCGGATGCCCTAATCCTCAACTGATGGTAGCCAGATCTCAAGTCAATCTTCAAAAATACCCTGGCACCCTGAAGCTGATTAAACAAATCATCAATCCTCGGCAATGGATACTTATTCTGGATTGTAACCTTGTTCAACTATCGGTAATCAATACACATTCTCATCGATTCGTCCTTCTTCTTAACAAATAACACCGGTGCACCCCAAGGCAAAGCACTCGGCCTAATGAAACCCTTCTCAAGCAAGTCTTGCAACTGCTCCTTCAACTCTTTCAACTCAGGCGGGGCCATACAATACAGCGGAATAGAAATAGGCTGAGTGCCTGAAGCCAGATCAATGTAGAAATCAATATCCTTGTCGGGTGGCATACCCAGTAGGTCTGAAGGGAAAACCTCAGGAAACTCACGAAAAACAAGCACAGAATCAATAGAAGGAACCTCGGCACTAGAATCACGAACATATGCCAAATAGGCCAAACACCCCTTCTCGACCATATGTCGAGCCTTCACATAAGAGATAACACTATGGGTAGAATGACCAGGAGCCCCTCTCCACTCTAAACGAGGCATACCCAGTAAAGCTACGGTCACAGTTTTGGCATGACAGTCCAAGATATCATGGTAAGGTGATAACCAGTCCATCCCCAATATAACATCGAAATCAACCATGTCTAAAAGCAACAAATTTACACGAGTCTCAAGACCCCCAATCACCACAGTACAAGAATGATGGACTCGATCTACCACAACAGAATCACCCACCGGTGTAGACACATAAACAGGAACACTCAACAAATCACTAGGCATAACCAGATACGGTGCAAAATAAGATGAAACATACGAGTAGGTAGACCCTAGATCAAATAACACTGAAGCATCTCTATCACAAACCAGAATAGTATATGTGATCATCGCATCTGAAGCCTCGGCCTTGGGCCTGGCTGGAAAAGCATAATATCGGGGTTGGGCCCCACCACCCTGGACTACCTCTCGTGGACGGCCTGCAGCTAGCTGGCCTCCACCTCTGGCGGTCTGAGCTCCACCTCTAAATCCTCTACCTCCACCTCTAGCACCTCTACCCCCACCTCTAGCTGGCTGACCAGTCTGTGGAACACCTGGTGCCTGAACGATAGTGCGGGAACCCTACTGCTGCGACTGAGTACCCACTAACCTCGGACAAGCCCTCCAGATATGACAATACTCACCACACTCAAAACATCCACCTAAATGTTACGGCTAAGGAAACTGAGACTGACCTTGGCGACCTGAATGACCACCCCGAAAACTCTGGAGCGGCGGTGCACTAATAGGAGCTGGTGGTGCACGGTAGGACTTAAGATCAAAATACTGCATCTGCGGACCACGGCTACCTGAAGCACCGTAAGAAACTTGAAGGGCTGACTGAAAGGGCCTAGGAGGATGGCCTTTACCATACGAATCTCTGCTTCCAGACGAGGCACCACTGAATCTACCTGAATGATGGGGCCTCTTGTCTGACCCATGACCACCTCCCTGTGATAGGACCATCTCAACTCTACGGGCCACATTGGCCGCCTCTTGAAAAGTAATCTTACTCCCAGCCTCCGTAGCCATCTGAAGATGAATCGGCTGAATAAGACCGTCAATAAACCTCCTCACCCTCTCTCTCTCTCTCGGTAGAAAGTATGACAAGAGCATGGCGAGCTAAGTCGATGAACCTGGTCACATACTGGGTAACCGTCATGGAACCTTGCTGGAGGCGCTCAAACTGCCTCCGATAGGCCTCTCTCTAAGTAATGGGGAGAAACTTCTCCAAAAATAGTTGTGCAAACTGTTCTCAGTTCAAGGCTGGCGAACTGGCTAGTCTAGCTAAGCAATAATCCCTCAAACAAGTCTTGGCGGATCCAGACAAGCGAAATGTAGCAAAATTGACCCTATTGGTTTCAAAAATACCCATGTTCCTGAGAACCTCATGGCAACTATCTAGATAATCCTGGGGATCCTCAGTAGATGCACTGCTGAACATAGATGTGAAGAGCTTGGTGAACCTATCCAGCCTCCAAAAAGCATCGGTAGACATAGCTTCTCCATCACCGGTCTGAGCTACCACACCCGGCTGTACTACTCTAACTGGCTGAACTGCTGGAGTCTGAATCTGAGGAGCTACTTGCTCCGGAGTGCGAGTAGCAGGAGTCTGGGCCCCTCCTCCAGCCTGAGAGATGGCTGGTGCTACAGGAAGCAAGCATGCTCGAGTGACACTCTCCATGAGGCCCACTAGTCGGACCAACGCATCTTAAAGAACTGGGTAGCAATAAACCCCTCTGGGACCTGAGCTGGGCCCACCAGAACTGTTGGGGCCAGAACCCCTCATCAAAGTCAACTTGAGGCTCCGTCACTGGTGTTGTTGCTCGGATCAGAGCTCTACCCCTACCTCGGCCTCTAGCACGGCCTTGGTCTCGCCCTCTGCCCCTCGTGGGAGCTGCTGCTGGGGGCTCGAGCTGCTGAGCAGTGGATGAGGAAGCACGTGTTCTCGCCATCTACGAAAGAACAGAGTAGAAGTTCAATTACCATTGAGAAACAAAACCGCACGACAAGAAAGAACAAATGTGAAGTTTTCCTAACTTTGTAGCCTCTGGGGGATAAATATAGACGTCTCCGTACCGATCCCTCAGACTCTACTAAGCTTGTCCATGAATTGTGATACCTATGTCAACTAGAGCTCTGATACCAACTTTTCACGACCCAGATTTCCCACCCTCGGGAGTCGTGATGGTGCCTACTCGTAGAAGTTAGGCAAGCCATGAAATTAGAAATCCTTAACTCTTCTGTTTTAATCTTCTTACAAATTGCACTAACAAGTGATAAATATTTAAATACAGCGGATTATGAGATTTAGTGGAAGACATAAATAATTATAACACCTAAAATAATACGAAAATCCACATATGCCTCTACCCAGAAACTGGTATCACAACATCCACGGACTACTAAGATCACTACACACAACTGATTGAAAAAAAGAAAGCATTGTCTGTTTCGGATACAAGAGATAACAGAACATAATAAAATATAGAGGAGACGTCGGGCCTGCGAACACCTATAAGGCTACCTCGGTATCTCGGTGGACTGAAGGCTGGATCCCCTAATATTGATGACCAAGCGCTACTCCTGTATCTACACATAAGTGCAGAGTGTAGCATCAACACAATCGACCCCATATGCTGGTAAGTGTCTGGCCTAACCCCGGCGAGGTAGTGAAGAGGCTAGGACCAGACTCCAGATAAACTTGTGAAGTTATATAATATACAATGGAAATATAAACTGGAAATAACAGTTTAAAAGAGAGGGGGAAACATGCTTCGGGAAAACATATCAATTCTAACAGAAACTTTATAAAGTATGAAAGAGCACTCGATGTCTACAACAATACAATAACAATACTATTGCAGCGCAAAACCCGATCCCTTATCACCTAACATTGTTGCGGCGTGCAACTTGATCCACATATATAACTGTTCCGGAGTGCCACCCGATCCGATATAATACCTGTTGGGGCGTGCAACCTGATCCAATATAATATCTACTGCGGCGTGCAACCCGATCCAATATAATATTTGCTGCGGCGTGCAACTCGATCCATATATATATAATAATGTTGTGGCGCGCAACCCGTTCCAAATATACAGTCAACAATAATCATACTTAACCTTCCCGGCAAGGGATCAACAATAGACTATACCATCCAGGCAAGGGAACTCAACAGTACAAGTATATATGTCCCGGCAAGAGAGAAACAGCTATAACCAAACTTGTTCCAACATCTAACTATCTCAACTATAACTCAACTAGTTTCAACATCTTACTACCTCAGCTATAACTAATCTTGTTGCCACACCTAGCACAAATAATCATCAACCTAAGCGTCAGTAATATCAATTAGGAACACAATGCAAGGGAACCTCAACTCAACAATAGCCCGGCAAGGGGGCAACATAATGATCTTTTTTCTTTCTCACTTTTACTTCACAATTCACTTCACAACTCGAGCCAATGCTCTAGAGTTTCGATTATCACTTATACTTTCACAATTCGTTATACAACTTGAGTCAACGCTCCTCAATGTTCATAAGTCACAATTCTTTCCAAAAACTTTACACAACAAATAGAAATCTTCACCAAGGCATTAATAATACAACGAAGTTATGAAAATCACAATACGAGACTTACGGTCATGCTTGACACCAACGTATAGATACTCCTCACCATAACTATACGTCGTACTCAACAAGAAACAAATAGCAAATAGGACACAACTCCTAATCCCTCAAGCTAAGGTTAAACCAAGCACTTACCTTGACGCCACGAACACAATTCACGATTTAATTATAGCTTTACCCCTTGATTCCACCGCCAATTCACTCGTATCTAGTCATAAATTACTTAATTACATCAATAAACACTAAATGAATCAACCCCAATGCATAAAATGAGTTTTCCAAAGTTTTACCCAAAAAGTCAAAAATCGCCCCCGGGCCCACATAGTCAAAACCCGAGGTTTGAACCAAAACCCGATTACCCATTCCACCACAAACCCAAATATATGATTTGTTTTGAAATCGAACCTCAAATCGATGTCCAAATCCCCAATTTTTTAAAAACCTAGGTTCTACCCAAAACACCCAATTTCCCCCATGAAAATCTTTGATTTTAAGTTGAAATCATGTTAAAAGATGTTAATGATTGAAGAAAACAAGTTAAAATAACTTATAATTGATTTGGAGAAGAAGGAATCCTTGAAAAATCGCCTAAGTGTGTTTATGTTCTAGGGAATATGAAAAATGGGTTTTAAAATCGGTTAAGTATAAAAGTTGCAGGTTGCAGGTATGGGAATTGCGAACAGGGGTTCGCAATTGCGAACAGGGGTTCGTAATTGCGAACCCCGACCCATGATAAGCTGGGAAATGCGAAATAGGGTTCGCATTTGCGAACCCTTCAGAAATCCCAAACTTTCGCATTTGTGAAACTGTTGTCGCATTTGCGACATCGCATTTGCGAAGAAGGCATCGCATTTGCGATCCCTGGCCAATAGGAAAACCTTCGCATTTGCAAAGAAAACCTCGCATTTGCGAGCCAAGGTAGGCCTGGGCTAGTTTCGCATTTGCGATCCAGCCTTCGCATTTGCGAGCTCGCATCATACCAGCAAATTTGTTTTTGCAATTTCTAAATTCAAAATGCAACCTGTGGCCTATCCAAAACTCACTCGAGCACTCGGGGCTCCAAACCAAATATACACACAACCTCAAAAACATCACACAAACTTGTTCGTGTACTCATATCACCTAAAATAACATCAATAACAACAAATTAAACCTCAAAATCATAGAATTTTTCTCAAACTTCTTAAAACATCAACTTTAGCAATTTAGGTCTGAATCACGTCAAATGACATTCGTTTTTCATCAAATTTTACAGAAATGTCTTAAATCATATATAAGACCTGCACTGGACGCCGAAACAAAAATACGAGGTGATACCATCATGTTCTAATCAAATTTCATTTCAAATTCTTTTAAACAATTTCAGAAAATAATTTTCTTTGAAAACTCATTCCTCGGGCTTGGGATCTCGGAATTCGATTCCGGGCATATGCCCAAGTCCCATATTTTCCTATGGACCCTCCGGGACCATAAAATCATGGTTTCTGATCTGTTTACCCAAAATATTGACCGAAGTCAAATTAGCTCATTTTACAATCAAAATTTATCATTTTTCACAGATTTTCACATTTAGGCTTTCCGGATACGCGCCCGGACTGTGCATGCAAATCGAGGTGATGCTAGAAGAGGTTTTCAAGGCCTCAGAACATAGAATTTTGTTTTAAAAAAAAGTGATGACCTCTTGGGTCATCACAAGATTCGATCCCGACCATCTCGGGTAAAAGCTGCTTCAACCGCTCTTTGCACTTTGCAGTGGTGTAGGGTTGGCTCCGATCACTTTTTGGTGCCATTTCCGGGGAGCTAACGGTTTTGGATATCTATCTAAATAGTTTTGTGTATTGTTCTTCTTTCCTTTTGCGTTACTAATTTGTGTGTGTCACAACTTCAGGTACAAAATGGCAGCAAACAACGCACCTCTTGGAGATCTTCCAGCGGGGGAGGAGGTAGATGACATGTTGATGATGAGGTTCCTATTGCACCTCAAGGACAAAGGAGAGGCCGTCAGGCCAATGATAATATTCCAGACCCTCTCTCACCACCTCCAAGAGTGGCTCCTCGAGTACTTCCCAACCAAGGATATGCTAGTGCAATTGTCCCACCCCGGATCCGGGCGGGCAATTTTCAAATTACAAATGTGATGCTGACATTGTTGGATCAGCGAGGATATTTCACGGGCACTGCCAATCAAAATGCTTACAAACATCTCAAGGGTTTCGTGGATACCTATTGGGGGAGCAAGCAAACTAATGTGTCAGAGGATGCACTTCGGTTGAGACTATTCCCTTTCTCACTTAGAGGGAAGGCATTGGTTGGCTTGAACGACTTCCCAACCATTCCATCACTACTTGGGATGAGTTGGCAGATAAATTCATTGCAAAGTTTTTCTCACCGGGGCACATGGCAGCATTGAGAGATGAGATCTTAGCTTTCAAGTAGGAGCCCACCGAACCATTACATAAGATATGTGAGCAATATAGAACCATGGTAAAGGAATATCCCAACAATGATATGACTAAGGCAATGATACAACAGACATTTTACCGGGGCATTAACACAACAAATCAGTGCATAGTGAACCAACTTGTTGGGGGTAATTTCATGAAGCTGTCTTATGATGAGGCTTGTGACATTCTTGACGAGATAGCCAACATGTCCTCCTCTTGGCAAAGTAGAGCCAATGTGGAACAGGGTGACCCCACGGTCACTCACTTGCACAAAGAGCTACATGACCATGGGCAGGCTATAGCAGAGCTGACAACAACAATGAACTAGCTAGAAAAGGAACAGTTACAACAGGTTCAAAATCTATGCCAAGTAAATGCTATGGAGGGTGCCAACATGCTAGTGAACAACAGAAGACAAAGAGGTCAACAGAACCAAGGGAGTTCGGACCAATATGACAATGATTGTGGTGGATTCCAAGATGATGGTTATGATGGGCAAAATGAAGAAGTGCAATATGTGAACAATTATCAAGGCCAAAGGGGCAGTTCTTCCAACCAACAACAATGGAGACCCCAAGGTAATTGGGGCAATCAACAAAAACAAGGGAATAGTAATTGGGGGAACAACAACCAAAATTCCAATTAGGGCAATCAGAACAATCAGGGTAATTGGAATGGCAACAACAACAACTGGGGTGGTAACAACAATTACGGTGGTTAGAACAATGGCAATCAAGGAAATCGAGGACAACGCTTTCAAAGGCCCTCAATGTATCAACAACCGAACAATCTACCCTTATTTCCATCCCAAGGTTCTAGTGCTTCCAACAATGAAATGGGAAGAATTGAAATGATGTTTGAACAGATGATGAAAAAGAATACGGACTCTGATGCTCAGTTGGCTTCCCACAATACTTCAATCAGAAACTTGGAGGTTCAATTAGGCCAAATCTCACAATCCTTGAATACTCGCCCTAAGGGGGCTCTACCAAGTGATACGGTAGTTAACACGAATGGTAGTAAAAATCATGTTATGGCGGTAACTACAAGAAGTGGACGAGGCGGTGATATGAATGCCTCCAAACAAAAAAAAAATTTGAGTGATGAAGTTGAGTTGTAAGAAGATGAGATTCCTTTGGTGGTTGAAAATGTGATTGATGAGAATGTGAATGAGGCAGTGAGGATTGATATTCAAGATGCCGAGGTGGAAACTTAGAATGATGTGAACCCGTCTAGGGAACACATAATAGACATGCCAGAAATGGTTATGCCTAAAGCCAAGGCTCCTTTGCCAAGGCCACCTCCACCTTATCCTCAAAGGCTCGCGAAGTAGAAAAATGAGAATCAATTTAAGAAGTTTATTGACATGATGAAGAGCTTATCCATTAATGTGCCTTTGGTGGAGGCTCTAGAGCAAATGCCAGGTTATGATAAATTCATGAAGGACTTGGTGACAAAGAAAAGATTCATGTATTGTGAAACTATCAAGATGACCCACCAAGTTAGTGCAATAGTGCACTCAATGGCCCCGAAGCTAGAAGATCCCAGAGCTTTCACCATTCCTTGCACCATTGGGAGTGCAGATTTTACAGAAACTCTATGTGATTTGGGGGCAAGTATCAATTTGATGCCTCCCTATTCAGTTTTAAGGACTTTGAGTATTGGGCAACCGAGGCCAACCTCTATGAGATTGCAAATGGCAGATAGAACTATAAAGCAACCATTGGGTATCATTGATGATGTTCTTGTCCGGGTGGACAAATTTATCTTGTCAGCTGATTTTGTGATCTTGGATTGTGAGGTAGATTATAAGGTTCCAATCATATTGGGAAGACCTTTCCTTGCTACTGGGAAGGCCTTAGTTGATGTGGAAGCAGGGGAACTCACCTTCCAGGTAGGTGATGAGAAAGTGGTCTTTCATGTGTGCAAGTCAATGAAGCATCTCAATAGTTCTAAGGTGTGCTCCTTTGCGGACCTTGTCACGACAGTGATAGTTGATGATACTAGTGCAATGATCAATATGGAGGACCCTCTAGAGGTAGTATTGTTGAATCTGGATGTAAATGACGATGAAGGCCGAGTGGAGTATGTGAATGTTTTACATGGAATGGGCTCTTACTCTTATGAGCCTAGGAAACTCTCTTTGGATCTTGAGAATCGGAAGACTTCACCAACAAAACCTTCAATCGAGGAACCTCCGATGTTGGAGTTGAAGTCATTGCCTCCACACCTCATGTATGAATTCTTACGCCCTAGTTCAACTTTGCCAGCTATTCTTTCCACTTGTCCTACTAACACGCAAGTTGATGACACATTAGAGGTGCTTCAAAAGCGGAAGAAGGCAATTGGATGGACCTTAGCTGATATTCGGGGGATAGGCCCCGCATTCTGTATACACAAGATTATTCCGGAAAATGATGCAAAGCATTCCTTGAAACATCAAAGGAGGTTGAGCGAGGCAATGCAAGAAGTTGTGAAAAAGGAGGTGATCAAGTGGTTGGATGTCGGGGTTGTGTACCCCATCTCTAATAGCTCTTAGACTTCATCGGTGCAATGTGTGCCGAAGAAGGGTGGTATGACCGTGGTTACAAATTTGCATAATGAGTTGATTCCAACACGGACTGTTACCGGGTGGAGGGTGTGCATGGACTACCGCAAGTTGAATGAAGTGACCTGCAAGGATCACTTTCCATTGCCTTCTCTTGATCAAATACTAGACAGACTTTCTGGGCGTGCCTTCTACTGTTTCTTGGATGGGTATTCTGGGTACAACCATATTTTGATTGCTCCGGAAGATCAGGAGAAGACCACCTTCACTTGTCCATATGGCACATTTGCCTTTTCTAGGATGCCTTTTGGGTTGTGTAATGCATCGGCTACATTTCAGCGGTGTATGATGGCCATTTTCACCGACATGGTGGAAGATATTTTGGAGGTGTTCATGGACGACTTTAGTGTTGTGGGTGATTCATTTGATGAATGTTTGAAAAATCTTGATAGAGTTGGCCCATTGTGAAGAAACCAATCTTGTTCTTAATTGGGAGAAATGTCACTTCATGGTTGAGGAGAGCATAGTTCTTGGGCATAAAATTTCAAAGCATGGTATAGAGGTGGACAAAGCAAAAATTGATGTGATTTCAAGGCTCCCTCTCCCTACCTCTGTCAAGGGAGTTAGAAGTTTTAATGGGCATGCGGGGTTCTACCGGCGATTTATCAAAGACTTTCGAAGGTAGTGAATCCCTTATGCAAGTTATTAAAAAAAGATGCCAAGTTCGTGTTCGATGAGAGATGTATGCAAGCCTTTAAACTTCTCAAACACAAGTTGACCACCACTCCTATTATTACCGCACCCAATTGGAGTTTGCCTTTCAAGCTTATGTGTGATGCGAGTGATGTTGCGGTTGGGGTAGTCTTGGGTCAAAGAGTGAACAAAATATTTCGTCTGGTGTACTATGCGAGCAAGACAATGAATGATGCTCAAGTGAACTACACGGTGACTGAGAAAGAGCTTTTGGCTATTATGTTCGCGATGGATAAATTTAGACCGTATCTCATGGGTGCCAAGGTCATAGTTCATACTGATCATGCTGCACTCCGGTACTTGATAATGAAGAAGAATTCCAAAGCTAGACTGATGCGATGGGTCATGCTACTTCAAGAGTTTGATTTGGAGATTGTGGACCAGAAGGGTAGTGAAAACCAAGTGGCGGACCACTTGTCCCGCTTGGAGGAGGAGGGGAGGCCTCGTGATGGCCTAGAGATCAATTATTCATTTCCCGATGAGCAACTCTTTTCTGTGCCGGTGAATGGTATGTCATGGTTTGTGGACGTTGCTAATTTCCTGGTGACTGGTATAATCACGTGTGAGCTCTCTTCTAACCAAAGGAAGAAGCTCAAACGGGATAGTTTGGACTTCTATTGGGATGAGCCATACTTGTTCAAGATCTGCACAAATGGTGTAATCCGAAAGTGTGTCCCGAAGGAGGAGCAATTGAGTATCTTAGAGGCTTTTCATTCCTCTTCCTATGGTGGCCATCATGGCGAGGCAAGGACGGCTTCAAAAGTTCTTAGTTGTAGGTTTTATTGGCCAATTTGTACAAAGATGCAAGTGAACTTGTGAAGAGATGCGATGAATGTTAAAGAGCAGGTGGAATTTCGAAGAAAGATGAGATGCCTCTAAATACCATTCTTGAAGTTGATATTTTTTATGTATGGGGCATTGACTTCATGGGCCCATTTGTTAGTTCGTGTGGGAACACATACATTCTTGTGGCAGTTGACTATGTTTCAAAGTGGGTTGAATCTGTGTCTCTACCCAATAATAAGGCCCGGAGTGTTGTTGCGTTTCTCAAGAAAAGCAATTTTACTAGGTTTGGCACTCCTCGTGCAATCATAAGTGATGGGGGTCTCATTTTTGTAATAGAGCTTTTGACAAGTATGGTGTCAATCACAAAGTTTCTACTTCTTATCATCCTCAAGCGAGTGCCCAAGTTGAAGTCTCAAACAAGGAAGTCAAGAGTATATTGTCAAAGACGGTCAATGCAAATAGGACGAATGGTCAAAGAAATTGGATGATGCTCTATGGGCTTATAGGACTGCTTACAAGACTTCGATTGGTATGTCTTCATATCGGTTGTGTTTGGTAAATCTTTCCATCTACCGGTTGAGTTAGAGAACAAAGCCATGTGGGCTTTGAGGAAGCTGAATCTTACAACAAATATTTGTGTGGAGAAGCTTAATGAACTTTATGAATTCCGACTCTATGCCTACTCCAGTTCATCCTTGTACAAGGATAAGATGTAGTACCTTCATTATAAATATGCTCGTGGCAAGGAGTTCAAAATGGGTGATTTGGTTCTTTTGTTCAATTCTTAGTTACGTCTGTTTCTAGGAAAGCTTAAGTCGAAATGGAGTGGACCTTTCGAAGTGGTGTTTGTGACTCCATTTAGTGCACTTGACTTGAAGAACAAAAATGGGGAGATTTTCAGAGTTAATGGGCACAGGGTCAAGCACTACCTCGACAAAATTGATGACAGCCACGTGGTGGCACTGCTCCATCTAAAGTGATTTGATAGTAACCTGCGTCGTGTCGCGACGTTAAATCAGGCGCTTCTTGGGAGTGAGATACTGAGAAGGACACTGAACTTTGAAGATAAAGGGTGGTATAGGATTTGTTTTTCGACTAACTGGTTGTGAGATGTGTGTAGGATTGTTTTGATGCAGTGCAGGACCAAGTTGGTAAAAATGTGCACTCTCTGAAGTTTGCACTACGGCCGCTGGGCATTTCTTGCGGCTGCAAAGGCCTTAGTGCGGGGGCAACATTTCAATGTGGTTCGTAGAGTGGATTGGTAAAAAGGAGGAGCCTCTGAAGTTTGCCACCGTGGCCGCAATGCATTTTGTGTGGTCTGCGGTGGACCACTGCGGCCGCAAAGCATTTCTTGCGGGCTGTAGTGGACATCTCCCCAAGGCTTCTGATTTGTGAGTACCGCCCTTTTTGTGCGGTCCGCAATGGGTATGTAAAGTGGGCCTCAGGTCTTTTTTCTATAAATAGCACTTGAGGCCCTCATTTAAAACTTTTCGATCCTTTGCTCTCAAAAGTAAAAAAATATTGTTCACCCAAGCCCTAACTGCACAATTTCAACTTCTGATTTTCATTCATTTGTGTTGCATCTCATCACTGGTACTTTTACTTTTTCCCTAGCTTTTCAATTTGTTATTTTCTTTTAATTAGTTAGTTTTTCTTCTTTTTCTTCCCGTTTTCTTTTAATTTTGTATCGTAGGTTTGTTTAATCATGCTAGGATTAGGGTTAATTAGTGACAACTAATGATTAAACACCTAGGGAATTAATGATAAATGATTTTAGGCTTAAATTGAGCAAAATTTGAAACCCTAGGTTGGTATTACTGTTCTTGGCTTACCGGATCCGCAATGGTATTTTGTGCGGTCCACGATGATTCTCCGCGGTCTGCAATACCATTTTGTGCGGATCGCGATGGTGTAACTTCATAAAGGTTGAAAGTTGAGGACTGTGGCCGCGATGAATTTTGTGTGGTCTGCGATGCCTTAATGCAGACCGCGATACCATTTTGTTCGGTCCGCAGTGGCCTTTATCAGAGAGTGGGTAGTATAACCCCTACCTTAGTGCAGACCGCGGTGTGATTTTTTGCGGTCCGCGGTGGTCCCTTTGTGGCCGCACTATATTATGTGCGGTCTGCAGTCTGCAACTATTTTCTTCTGTGTATGTAATTGTTTTCTTTGCTAATTCTTCTGGTAATGTGATACTAACAAGATTCAACTAAATTCCACTTGCAGACAATGGTTCAATCATGAGGCAGTGGTAGAAAACAATAGGGAATAGGAGAGTCCTCCCGAGGTAGAGGAAAAGGCATGATCAAATTGACTCCCCAAGTCTGGCAAGTTATCAAAGATACCATGAAGACAATAAGGGCTATTGATAGAGCTGCTTCCCATTCAGGAAGTGAGTATGTGCCATCCCGGGAGGCATCTGACTCAGATTCCATGCCAGAATATGTTCTTGACTGGCCTGAGAGGAACAGATTGGGAGATACACATCCGGGCACCCCTACTGCCCAAGCATTAGTGCAAATTTCTTCTGAGTTGTCTGAGGGCTCAGCTGCGGGCAGTGACAATGCCTATTTTACCTCACCTACAGCCTCAATATTCGGTGAGGATCCCGTAGAAGAAGAAGGAGAGGGTGAGCCCCAAGTAGGAGGAGTTGAGAGAACCAGGAATCCGGAAGCATGGCAAGATAGATTCATGAGTGAAGTGGCCTACCACAAGTTTAGAGAATGGTGGCCCGAGAGAAAGTTGATACCTAAGAGGAAATTCATTACAAATGACCTTTTGCCTCACAACCCCAATGTGTTGAGACAGTTCAGAGAGAGAGCAGGCTGGGACTATTTCATAGGCCACGTGGAGGATGCCAATAAGCACTTAGTCAAGCAGTTCTACACCAATATGGCACACATCAAAAAGGGCACTACAGTGACTAAGGTGTGAAATTTGAAAATAAAGTTTGATGGAAAAACGATCAACGACTACTTGGGCTTCCCAGAGGAGGATGAGACATTGTACTTAGAGAAAGTAGCTTTAGGGGAGGATTCCCGTCCGTAGTTAGCAGAGTACTTAGCAATCCCAGGTACCACCCCAGCATGGTTGACAACGGGAGTAAAAATTCTGAGGAGAACCCTGACTTTCGAAGCAAAAGGGTGGAAACATTTGTGTACAGTGATCGCGGAATACTCCGCACTACTATTGAGTAGCGAGAGAGGATCGGAGCAGCTTTTACCCGATTTAGGGTCGGGATCGATTACCACAGAGAGCTAGAATTTGGAATCGAGTATCCATCTAGTGTAGAGTTGCGTATGTGTTCCAAATTACACTTCTACTCATTTTTGGGGTTTTCTTTTTACTTCTACTTTTATCAAAATACAAATGGTAAATGCAACTAGATTAAGCTAAGAGTTAAACTAAAAATGGTTGTTCAAATGGTTTAAAAGGCACTAGGGTAATGACTTTCACCTAGGTGGTTAATTGATGGGTAATTGAATCTAAGGCACAATTGACATAGTTGGGGAGTATGATATAAACGTTGCACAATATTAACCACTCTACACCTCTCGGTGGTTCGAGTGATTTTACCCAAATTGACTTTCTCAAGACCAATTGGGTATGCAAATTTGCACAAGCAACTAGGGTTCAAGTCGGGTATTACTCTCTCGAGGTTTAACCCTTTAATTGGGGCTATCAATCTCTTGAGTACGCCCCAATTCCTTGTTGGACCAATTTCGGAGACTTAGGCTCTCTTTCTCAAGAAGAGCCCTAGTCAACTAAATACAAACTAGTGTTTGCAACCACTAATTCAGCAATTAACCATGAAATTGGCCCAAATATCAAACACTCATAGTCAATCTAGCCCTAAAATACAAGACCCATCAATTACCCATACTAGGGTTGAGCCACAACCCTAGATTATGGGTCTAGCTACTCATAATTAAAGAAGAAAAGCAAGAAATAGATGAAAAACAACTCATATTAATTAATCACTAAGGTAAATAACAAGATTCAATGATGAAAAGCATATAAAATTGCCCAAAATGGCTAAGAAAGTAAGCTGCGTTACAAAACTATCTCCTGCCCTAAAAATGGAAAAAAGAAGCTATTTATACTAAGCTGAAAAATCTGGACAAAAATACCCTTACAGAGTTTGTGCGGACCGCACAAAATGGAGTGCAGCCGCACTAGGGCTTTGATCTTGAAAATACAGCTCTCTGAACTCGACCAATGCGGACCGCACAGAATGGACTGCGGTCGCGGAGGCTTCTAGTGCGGTCTTCACAAAATGGACTGCGGACCGCATTGGCTTGGAACTTCACATCTGGCATCTCTCTGATCCTTGGGTCTGTAGACCGCAGTAAATTGAGTGCGGCCGCATTGCCTCTTTGCTTGGAAATGAGCCTCTTTGAATCTCCTAGTGCGGACCGCACAAAACGGTGTGTGGCCGCACTGGGCCTATTTTGCCTGAGCTTGTCTTGTCTTTGGAACTTATGCAAGTTCCACTCCTTTTGAGCTGATCTTTGACATCTTATCATTTTGTTGATCGAACTTGCAATCAAGCACAACTTATGAGCCTTTTCGGACTATTTTGTACAAATTTCTAATCAAAACATAAGCAAGAAGGAGTATAAAAGGTATCAAAATCCCTAGTTATCAACTCCCCCAAACTTAAGCCTTTGCTTGTCCTCAAGCAAACAAAATAAGACCCACCCCTTAAGAGAACATCCAATAAAATTTTAGTAGTCCTAAAGTGACCTCATCTAGCATCAATTGGGACTAACAATTGTCCTCAATACAAATGAATCATTAACAACTTTTACTCTTTTAAACACCATGGATTGAGTGCGACACAAGAGCATCAAGAGTTGACTCAACACATCAAAGAACTCGTTCTATTACTTTGGTCATTGTGGAACCCAAACTCACACATTCTCAACTCTCCCTAAGCAAACCTCATCTTTAGAATAGTGGCACTCAAAACGAGGTCAATGGAGTCACTCATCTCTCTCAAGAAAAAGAGTTACAAGTCCGACTCTAAGTACCATATGCTTGCTCTTTATGTAAGTCACCACTAATGTAAGTTTCATTCAACTCAAGATCATATAGGGCTTTTGTGGAGTCATGGTGAAGGCTTTTGGTTCAGGGTAGGAAATGTTTGGTCTAAGTAGGTTCTATCTTCCCTTAAACACTTCTTTTGCTTAATATGGCACATATTCACTTGACTCTTTGAGTCATTTTACTTCTTTCTAAGGGGTTATAGAGACACACTGTCACTCTTTCTTATACATTTCAAACCTTTTCTCTTTTTTCAACTTTCCACACCTTTCATTCTTTGCTTTTCTTGAATCCCTTTTTATTCTCTTTCATATTGAACATTCTTTTTGTCTTTTTTCTTTTCTTTCTTTTTCATTGCCTTTACTTTTATTAATTTTTGTGCCTTTTTATCACTTTGTTCCAATCCTCGTCTCTCTCCCCAAACTTATACTTTTGCCATGTGCTAAGGAAAGATCGGGTGCCAAGAGAGGGTATCTTTTAAAATGGGTATAGGCTTGTATTACGGGTTTTGAAGGAAAAAGGTCTAAGGCTCAAAAGGGTTGACTAGGGATCTTATCATTGGTAGGTTATTAAAGTGTTGAAGCTATCATTTGGACCAAGGAGATGCTATAATCATGTCTCAAGTCAAAATTCACTTAGGATTTCGCCTAAACAAACATTCAAGGCAAGTTCTAGACCAATGGCTCGGGACTTGGACTTGCAATGCAATTACTCACCACACGAGCTATGGGATCGCTAAAGACATAGAGTCAGGGGGGACACAACAACCTTAGATAATGTTTGAGCACACAATAGTCCCGAAAAACCACTTGATGATTATTGGCCAACACAAGAGTCTCAACGCCACGACTTTCACCATCCTAAACACAATAATTTGTTTTTGACCATAAGATCAAAGGCAAATGTGTTAGGCCCAAGTGAAGCTTTGCTTGAGGCACCCATAACTACTAACTACTAAAAACAAAAAGAAAAACGGACTCAAACCCTTAAGAAGGTTGTCACGCCATCCATCATTAGGAAGAGCCACCCGGTTCACACAACACTCCACTTTTAGAAAGAACTGTCGCATTAAGAAAACCAAAGGCTTATTGCCAACTTTCAAAACAAGAAGCTACGAATCATAAATAAGAAGCTATGGAAAGAAAAATTGCGGAAAGTACAATGAATATATACAAGAGGGGATTTATCGAATATACAATAGATGGGATGAATATTTACAATGTAACATAACTTTATATACAGACCCAAAGTAAAATAAAAGTGCGAGAAATGTAACGAAATGTTAAAATTATATACAAACCAAAGATGAAAAATAAAGAAAGTATAAAAAGTATCAAATATATACAATTATCCGAATGAATCCATCAAAAGTAGGGCCTACCCCCTCAAATGAAAGCTGGCATTGTCCCCAATGTTAACTAAACTAAATAAAGCACCAAAAAGGGTCACCAACACCACTTCAAACGGTCCACTCCATTTTGATTTAAGCTTACCCGGAAACAGACGCAACCGAGAATTGAACAAGAGAACCAAATCACCTACTTTAAACTCCTTTCCATAAGCATATTTATCATGAAGGTACTTCATCTTGTCCTTGTACAAGGACGAACTGGAGTAGGCATGGAATTAGAATTCATCAAGTTCATTAAGCTGCTCCACACGAAGATTGGCTGCAATATCCCACTCAAGATTTAGCTTCCTCAAATCCCACATGGCCTTGTGCTCTAACTCAACTGGTAGATGGCAAGTTTTCCCTAACACCAACCGATACAGAGACATACCAATCGGAGTCTTGTAAACAGTCCTATAAGCCCATAGAGCATCATCCAACTTCTTTGACCAATCGGTCCTATTTGTATTGACCATCTTTGACAATATGCTTTTGATTTCCCTGTTGGAGACTTCCACTTGACCATTTGCTTGAGGATGATAGGGGGTAGAAACTTTGTGATTGACACCATACTTTGAAAGCAAAGTGTCGAAAGCTCTATTGCAAAAATGAGACCCCCCATCACTTATAATTGCACGAGGAGTACCAAACCTTGTAAAAATGCTCTTCTTGAGAAATGCAACAACACTCTGGGCCTCATTGTTGGGCAAAGCCACGGCTTCAACCCACTTTGAAACATAATCAACCGCCACAAGAATGTAAGTGTTCCCACAAGAGCTAACAAATGGGCCCATGAAATAAATGCCCCATATATCAAAAACATCAGCCTCAAGAATTGTATTGAGAGGCATCTCATCTTTCTTTAAAATTCCACCCGCTCTTTGGCATTCGTCGCATCTTGTCACAAAATCACCCGCATCTTTGAACAAAGTTGTCCAATAAAACCCACAACTAAGAACTTTAGAAGCCGTCCTCGCCCCGCCATGATGGCCACCATAGGGAGAGGAATGACAAGCCTCCAAGATACTCAATTGCTCTTCCTCCGGTACACACCTTCGGATCACACTATCTGTGCAAATCTTGAACAAGTACGGCTTATCCCAATAGAAATCCAAACTATCCCGCTTGAGCTTCTTCCTTTGGTTAGAAAAGAGCTCACACGGGATTATACCAGTCACAAGAAAATTAGTAACATCGGTAAACCATGGCATATCATTCATTGACACCGAAAGGAGTTGTTCGTCGGGAAATGAATCACTGATCTCTATGCCATCATGAGGCCTCCCCTCCTCCTCCGAGCGGGACAAGTGGTCTGCCACTTGGTTCTCACTACCTTTCCGGTCCACAATCTCCAAATCAAACTCTTGAAGTAAAAATACCCATCGCATCAATCTAGCTTTGGAGTCCTTCTTCGTCATCAAGTACCGGAGTGCGGCATGGTCGGTATGAATAATAACCTTAGAACCCATAAGATATGGCCGAAATTTTTCCATAGCAAACACAATAGACAAAAGTTCCTTCTCGGTCACCGTATAGTTCACTTGAGCATCATTCATTGTCTTGATAGCATAGTACACCGGATGAAACATTTTGTTCACCCTTTGACCCAAAACCGCCCCAACCACAACATCGCTCGCATCACACATGAGCTCAAAGGGCAAGATCCAATTAGGCACGGTGATGATAGGAGTGGTGGTCAACTTATGTTTGAGAAGTTCAAAGGCTTGCATACACTTGTCATCAAACACGAACTTAGCATCTTTTTCCAACAACTTGCACAAGGGATTCACTACCTTCAAAAAGTCTTTGATAAATCTCTGGTAGAACCCCGCATGCCCAAAAAAACTCGAACTCCCTTGATGGATGTAGGGGAGGGAGCCTTGAAATCACATAGATCTTTGCTTTATACACCTCAATGCCATGCTTCGAAATTTTATGCCCAAGAACTATTCCTTCTTCCACCATAAAGTGGCATTTCTCCCAATTGAGGACAAGATTGGTTTCTTCACAACGGGCCAACACCCTATCAAGATTCTTCAAGCACACATCAAATGAATCCCCTACAACACTAAAGTCGTCCATGAACACCCCCAAAATGTCTTCCACCATATTGGTAAAAATGGCCATCATACACCGCTAAAATGTAGCCGATGCATTACACAATCCAAAAGGCATCCTAGAGAAGGCAAAAGTGTCATATGGACAAGTGAATGTGGTCTTCTCCTGATTTTCCGGAGCAATCAAGATTTGGTTGTGCCCAGAATACCCATCCAAGAAGCA
Organism: Nicotiana tabacum; assembly: GCF_000715075.1. NCBI lineage: Eukaryota > Viridiplantae > Streptophyta > Magnoliopsida > Solanales > Solanaceae > Nicotiana > Nicotiana tabacum. The sequence continues at coordinate 30,039,939 of NC_134095.1, forward strand.
ATAGAAGGCACGCCCAGCAAGTCGGTGTAACATTTGGTCAAGGAAAGGCAAAGGAAAGTGATCTTGGCGGGTCACTTTATTCAACTTGCGGTAATTCATGCATACCCTCCAACCGGTGATGGTTCTTGTAGGAATCAACTCATATTTGGAATTTGTAACCACGGTCATGGTACCCTTCTTCGGTACATATTGTACCGGTGAAGTCCAAGAGCTATTAGAGATGGGGTACACAACCTTGGCATCCAACCACTTGATCACCTCCTTTTTCACAACTTCTTGTATTGCCTCGTTCAACCTCCTTTGATACTCCAAGGAGGGCTTTCCATCATCTTCCAAAATAATATTGTGCATACAGAATGCGGGGCTTATTCCCCAAATATCAGCTAACGTCTATCCAATTGTATTTTTTCGCTTTTGAAGCACCCCCAATGTGGCATCAACCTGCATGTTAGTAAGACAAGAAGAAAGAATAATTGGCAAAGTAGAATTTGAGCCTAAGAACTCATACCTGAGGTGTAGAGGCAGTGGTTTCAGCTCCAACACCAGAGGCTCCACAATTGAAGGTTTAGTTGGTGGAGTCTTTCTATTCTTGAGATCCAAAGACAATTTCCTAGGCTCATAAGAATAAGAGCTCATTCTATGTAAAGCGTTCACGCACTCCACTCAACTTGCATCCTCATTGACATCAAGATTCAACAATATGGCCTCCAATGGGTCCTCCACATTGATCATTGAACTGGTGTCATCAATTATCACTACTGTGACGAGGTCAACAAAAGAGCACACCTCGGTACTGTTGGGCTGCTTCATAGACTTGAACACATGAAAGACCACCGTTTCATCACCCACTCGGAAGGTGAGTTCCCCTACTTCCACATCAACTAATACCTTCCCCGTAGCTAGGAAAGGTCTTCCCAGTATGATAGGAACTTCATAGTCCACCTCATAGTCCAAGATCACAAAGTCAGCTGGCAAGATAAATTTGTCCACCCGGACAAGACATCATCAATAATACCCAATGGTACAAGGAATGGTGAAAGCACCGGGATATTCAAGCTTCAGGGCCATTGAATGCACTATAGCACTAACTTGGTGAGTCATCTTTATAGTTTCACAATCCATGGAACGCTTCTTTGTGACCAAGTCTTTCATGAATTTTGCATAGCCCGGCATTTGTTCAAGAGCCTCCACCAAGGGCACATTAATGGACAAGCTCTTCATCATATCAATGAACTTTTTAAACTGATTATTATTTTTCTGCTTCGCAAGCCTTTGAGGATAAGGTGGAGGTGGCCTTGGCAAAGGAACCTTGGCTTTTGGCACAACCGGCTCCAGCATGTCAATTATGAGTTCCCTAGATGGGTTCATATTATTTTGAGTTTCCATCTCGATATCTTGAATATCAATCCTCACTTCGTTGTTCACATTTTCATCAACCACATCTTCAACTACCAAAGGGACTTCATCCTCTTGCAACTCAACATCATCATCCAAGATTTGCTTTTGTTTGGAGGCATTCACATCACCGCCTCTCCCACTTCTTGTTGTAACTGCCATAACATGGTTGTTCCTACCCTTCGAGTTCACTACCGTATCACTTGATAGAGCACCTCTAGGGCGAGTATTTAAAGACTGCGAGATTTGGCCTAACTGCACCTCTAAGTTTCTGATAGAGGTATTGTGGGAAACCAACTGTGCATCAGAATCCGCATTCTTCTTCATCATCTGTTCGAACATCATTTCAATTCTACCCATATCATTGCCAGAAGAATTAGGACCTTGAGATGGAAATGGGGGTGGATTGTTCGGTTGTTGGTACATTGGGGGCCTTTGAAAGCCTTGCCCCCGGTTTCCTTGGTTTCCATTGTTCCATCCACCTTGATTGTTATTGCCACCCCAATTGTTGTTATTACCATTCCAAATTTTGGTTGCCTTGATTGTTGTTCTGATTGCCCCGATTGTTGTTTTGGTTGTTGTTCCCCCAATTACCATTATTTTGTTATTGGTTGCCCCAATTGCCTTGAGGTCTCCACTGTTGTTGGTTGGAAGAGTTGCCCTGTTGGCCTTGATAGTTGTTTACATATTGAACCTCTTCACTTTGGTCATCATAACCATCATTTTGAAATCCATCATAGTCATCATCAAATTGCTCAAAATTCCCCTGGTTTTGTTGCCTTCTTTGCCTTCTCTTGTTGACAAGCATATTGACACCCTCCATGGCATTCACTTGGCGAGGGTTTTGGATTTGTTGCAATTGTGCCTTAGCCAATTGGTTCATAGTAGTTGTCAACTCCGCTATAGCTTGCCCATGGTCATGCAATTCCTTGTGCAAAGGAATAACTGTGGGGTCACCTTGAGGCACATTAGCTCTACTTTGCCATGCAGAAGAAGTGCCAGCCATCTCAACAAGTTTATCACATGCCTCATCATACGACAACTTCATAAAGTTGCCCCCAGCAAGTTGGTTCACTATGCATTGATTTGTTGTATTGATGTCCCGGTAGAAGGTTTGTTGTATCATAGCCTCGGTCATATCATTGTAGGGGCATTCTTTCACCATTGTTCTATAACTCTCCCAAATCTCTTGCAAAGGTTCCATGGGCTCTTGCTTGAAAGCCAATATCTCGTCACGCAATGCCGCCATATGCCCCGGTGAGAAATATTTAGCAATGAACCTATCTGCCAACTCATCCCAAGTTGTGATAGAATGATTGGGAAGTCGCTCGAGCCAATCCAATGCCTTCCCTCTAAGTGAGAATGGGAAGTGTCTCAACCTAAGAGCATCCTCGGACACATTCGTCTGCTTGCTCCCTCAACATGTATCCACGAACCCCTTGAGATGTTTGTAAGCATTTTGATTTGCAGCGCCCGTGAAATACCCACGCTGCTCTAGTAAGGTCAACATCACATTAGTTATCTGAAAATTGCCCGTCCGGATTCGGGGTGGGACAATAGCACTCGCATAGCCTTGGTTCGGAAGTACCCTGGGAGCCACTCTTGGAGGTGGCAGAGGAGGGTCTGGAACATTGTTATTATCATTCGCATTGGCCTGATGGCCTCTACTTTGTCCTTGAGGTACAAAAGGCACCTCATCATCTCCGACATCATCTACCTCCTCCCCCGCAATCACGTTTCCAAGAGGGTTATTAGCGTTGTTCGCTGCCATTTGGTACCTAAGTTGTGACACAAATAAGTAACTAACAAAGAAGAAAAGAAGAACAATACACAAAACTAACTAAATAGATAGCCAAAACTGTTAGCTCCCCGGCAACGGCGCCAAAAAGTGATCGCGGCCTACTCCGCACTACTATTGAGTAGCGAGAGAGGGTCGGATCATCTTTTACCCGATTTAGGGTCGGGATCGATTTCCACAGAGAGCTAGAATTTGGAATCGAGTATCTATCTAGTGTAGAGTTGCGTATGTGTTCAAATTACACTTCTACTCATTTTTGGGGTTTTTTTTTTACTTCTACTATTATCAAAATACAAATGGTAAATGCAACTAGATTAAGCTAAGAGTTAAACTAAAAAGGGTTGTTCAAATGGTTTAAAAGGCACTAGGGTAATGACTTTCACCTAGGTGGTTAATTGACGGATAATTGAATCTAAGACACGATTGACATAATTGGAGAGTATGATATAACCGTTGCACGATATTACCTACTCTACACCTCTTGGTGGTTCGAGTGATATTTCCTGAATTACTTTCTCAAGACCAATTGGGTATGCAAATTTGCACAAACAACTAGGGTTCAAGTCGGGTATTACTCTCTCGAGGTTTAACCCTTTAATTGGGGCTATCAATCTCTTGAGTACGCCATACATCCTTGTTGGACCAATTTCGGAGACTTAGGTTCTCTTTCTCAAGAAGAGCCCTAGTCAACTAAACACAAACTAGTATTTGCAACCACTAATTCAGCAATTAACCATGAAATTTGCCCAAATATCAAACACTCATAGTCAATCTAGCCCTAAAATACAAGACCCATCAATTACCCACACTAGGGTTGAGCCACACCCCTAGATTATAGGTCTAGCTACTCATAATTAAAGAAGAAAAGCAAGAAATAGATGAAGAACAACTCGTATTAATTAATCACTAAGGTAAATAACAAGATTCAATGATGAAAAGTAGATAAAATTGCCCAAAATGGCTAAGAAAGTCGAACCCACGAGCGCAGCTGTGTTACAAAACTATCTTCTTCCCTAAAAATGGAAAAAAAAAGCTATTTATACTAAGTTGAAAATTTTGGACTAAAATACCCCTGCGGGGTTAGTGCGGACCTCACAAAATGGAGTGCAGCCGCACTAGGGCTTTGATCTTGAAAATACAGCTCTCTGAACTCGGCCAATGCAGACCGCATAGAATGGACTGCGGCCGCGGAGGCTTCTAGTGCATCCACACAGAATGGACTGCGGACCGCATTGGCTTGGAACTTCACATCTGGCATCTCTCTGATCCTTGGGTCTATGGACTGCAGTAGATTAAGTGTCACCGCATTAACTCCAGTGCGGACCGCACAAAACCTAGTGCGGCCGCATTCCCTCTTTGCTTGGAAATCAGCCTCTCTGAATCTCCTAGTGCGGACCACACGAAATGGTGTGTGGCCGCACTGGGCCTGTTTTGCCTGAGCTTGTCTTGTCTTTGGAACTTGTGCAAGTTCCACTCCTTTTGAGCTGATCTTTGACATCTTGTCACTTTGTTGATCAAACCTGCAATCAAGCACAACTTGTGAGCCTTTTGGGACTATTTTGTACAACTTCCTAATCAAATCATAAGCAAGAAGGAGTATAAAAGGTATCAAAATCCCTAGTTATCATGCAGCAGGCTAGACCCCACCACTCACGACAACTCTCTTCCTATCTCCTAGGCTATATTGGTGGCATCGATCATGGCGGGATACCCGATCAACATCGGGAATATAATGTCCAGAGTGATTACACGGGTGGTGAACGAAGGTGATAGATCCTACCCCTTCCCAAATTTCCTGACCATGTATTTTGAGGATCAATATGTGGAGAAGAGAAGATTTAATGTGAAAGTGAAACCCAAGACACCTTTCTCCTGGTACAACATAAAAGGTCCTGACAACCCCCAAGGACCCTAAAGGAAAAGCCACTGCTTCTACTGGCCAGACTGAAGAGCCAGTAGTAGTAGTGGCTCCTACTCGGCCTCATTCAGCTACCCTAGACATGGCCCCAGGACCTTCCACTTCTACAGTCCCATATATCCCCTCATTTGCAGCATATCCTTTGACTGCCCACCACTTGAGCCAGACCCTCGCCAATATCAACAACTGGATGTAGGCAGCCACTTCTAAGTTATCTGTCCCACAGTTAGTGGAGGACACTCTCAAGGAGCTTCTGGAGAACCAGAAGAAGCTCTTGGAGAACTAACAATTAATATTGGATGTTGTGGGTTCACATGGAAAAGCATTGAAGGAGTTGGCCAAAGAAACAAAGAAATTGAGAAAGACTTGGGCATCCAAGGAGTCGGTGAAAGAGCTGAGGGTGGAGGTGGAGAAATTGAAGGCTGATCACTTGCCTTTGGATCTTTTATTGCATGACCCGGCTCCAGCAGCCCAACTTAAGCCGGAGCAGGAGACGGAGAGGACAGCCAAGAGGAAGCGGGTGATTCCCCGTGCTGATGATGCTGTGAAAGAATTGGAGGAGCCACAGGGAGGTTCTTCTAGCTAGCCTCAGGCCCTAGTGCAGGCCCAGGACCCAGCATAGGCCCAGGTCTCAGTGGAGACACAAGTTACAGGGAGCCAGTCTCAAGTTCCCGAGCAGTTCGAGGACCCAGGGACCCAGACTCATGATCCTATTGTCACGACCCAATTCCCCGATCCCAGTCGTGATGGCGCCTCTCGTGAAGACAAGGCCAGCCAGACCAAAACAGACCACCTCTTTTAAACAGTTAAATACCATAAGTAGTTCTAAAACATGATATAATAACCATAATTTGCAGAAATAACGGTAACAACAGTAGAAACCATCTCGACACAGCCCAAATCGGGGTGTCACAAGTCATGAGCAACTAAGAAATCCGGATACAAGTCTACTGAACACTAAATCCGATACAATAGTTCTAAAAACATGAAAATGATAAGATAAGGGAGGCACGTGGCTGCGAACGCCAATAGCTACCTCGTAATCTCCGAATCACTACCTGGACTGGAAGAATCAGCACTCAGGAGTAGACTCTGCGATGCCTGAATTTGCACACATGGTGCAGGGAGTAATGTGAGTACTCCGACTCAGTGAGTAATAAATATAAATAATGGCTGAAAGTATGAAAACCCGTAAAGGCACAAAGCAATTCCATATCAAGCAGTAAAATCACCTAAGGCAGTAAATCAGTGAAGAAATCAAATGATATCCCTTTTTAAAACAAGTAAAACAGGTAATTTAACATGTAGAAATTCGCCCCTCGGGCACAGTATCAATCGCTCAGAACAGTATTAGCCCCTCGGGCTCACTCTCAGTACAGTATCAGCCCCTCGGGCTCAGTATCAATCACTTAGAACAGTATCAGCCCCTCGGGCTCACTCTCAGATCATAATGGGTACCCGTGCTCACTGTGGGATTGCAGACTCCGGAGGGGGCCCTTACAGCCCAAGCGCTATATCAAGCCACCTCGTGGTATCATCACTCGGCACTTGGCCTCACATCACTCGGCACTCAACCTCATATCACTCAACATATCCTCATATATGGCCCTCGGCCTCACTCAGTCCGAAAATTATCACAAGCCCTTCGGGCATTAATAAAACAGTAGTTCTCAGCCCAAAGCATCATTTAGAAATATCATATAAGTTTTCAAATCTGAGTAAAAGTGGCTGAGTTTGTAAAACAGTAGACATCAACAGGACTGAGTTCAAATAATAAGTCAAAGCAGTGAGGAAATAGTGATAAAAATCCTCGAAGGGTTCAAATAGTTGGCACGAAGCCCAAATATGGCAATCACCTCAAATCGTGATGATAACAAATAAATTTCAGTCAAATACGTGGTAAAATTATCAATCAGGACGGACCAAGTCACAATCCTCAGTATTAAAAGACCCCACGCTCATCATCCAGTGTGTGTCTCACCTCAATATAGCATTACGATGTGCAACTCGGGGTTTCAAACCTTCAGGGCATCATTTACAACCATTACTCACCTCGAACCGGCTAATTTTCTAGCTCACTACGCCTTTGCCCCTCGAATTGGCATACACGCTCGTCGAATCTATTCAAAATTAGAACGAATATGTCACAATATGCTAAGGGAACAAAGCCCAAGCGAAAACATTCGAAAAATATCAAAAATCCCGAAATTAGCAAAACCCGAGCCCCGGGCCCACGTCTCGGAATCGGGTAAAAAAACAAATTGTTGTGTATAGGATGGTGAAAGTTGTGACCTTGAGACTCTTGTGTTGGCCGATAATCATCAAGTGGTTTTTCGGGACCATTCGTGTACAAATCTTAGCTAAGGTTGTTATGGGCTCCCGACTCGGTCTCTTTAGCAATCCTATAGCTTGTGTGGTGAGAATTTGAATTGCAAGTCCAAGTCCTGAGCCGTTAGTCTAGAACTTGCCCTGAATGTTTGTCTAGGAGAAATTTTAAGTGTAGTTTGACTTGAGATGTAATTATAGGTTCTCCTTGATCCGAATGATATCTTAAAAATTTCCATAGCCCACCAATGATAATATCCCTAGTCAACCCTTTTGAGCCATAGACTTTTTTCTTTCAAAAATCACGATACAAGCCTTTACCCGTTCTAAAAATACCCTCTCTTGGCACCCGATCTTTCCTTATCACAAGGCAAAAGCATAAGTTTGGGGGAGAGACGAGGAATGCAACAAAGTGGTAAAAGGTACAAAATGAAGAAAAGGAAAGGCAATGAAAAAGCAAGAAAAAATCAAAAAGTCAAAAAGAATGATCCGTGTAGAAAAAAATGAAGGGATTTAATAAAAGTAAAGAGATGAAAGGCGTGGAAAGTTGAGAAAGGAGAAAAAGGTTTGAAATGAATAAGAAAGAGTGATAGTATGTCTCTCTAACCCCTAAGAAAGAAGTTAATAACTCAAAAAGTCAAGAGAATGTGTGCCTAAACGAAGAAAATGAAGTGCTAAAGGGAAGATGGAACCTACTTAGATCAAATATTTCCTACCCTGAACCAAAAGCCTTCACTATATCTCCACAAAAGCTCTATATAATCTTGAGTTGAATGAAGCTTACATTAGTGGTGACTCACATAAGGAGCAAGCTTATGGTACTTAGAACCGGACTTGTGACCTTTCTTTGAGAGAGATGAGTGTGTTTTCCACAATCCTCGTTCTGAGTGCTACAATCTAAAAGTGAGGTCTGCTTAGGGAGAGTTGAGGAGTATGAGTTTGGGTTCCACAATGACCAAAGTAGTAGAAAGAGTTTCTTTGATGGGTTGAGTCAACTCTTGATGCTCTTGTGTCGCACTAAATCCATGGTGTTTAGAAGGTCGAATGTTGTTAATGATTCATTTGAATTGAGGGCAATTGTTAGTCCCAATTGATGCTAGATGAGGTCACTTTAAGTCAGTTGAATTTTCTTGGATTTACTCTTAAGAGGTGGTTTTATTTTGTTTGCTTGAAGACAAGCAAAAGCTTAAGTTTGGGGGAATTGATAACTAGGGATTCCAGTCCATTTTACACTCCTTTTTACTTGAGTTTTGATTAAAAATGTATACAAAATAGTCTTAAAGGTTTACATGTTGTACTTTGTTACAGGGTTTGGTCAAAAAGGTGATAATTAGTCAAAACCTGCTCAAAAAGGAGTTAAACATGCACAAGTACCAAGAACAAGTCCAAGCACAGTTAAAACAAATCCACTACGACCACAATCCATTTAGTGCGGTCCGCAGTGAGGAGAATCAGAGGGGTGCACTTTTGGAGCCTAAGGCAATGCGGACCGCGGAGGATTTAGTGCGGTCACAATGGCCTCCTTGCAGCCACAACCCATTTTGTGCGGTCTGCAAAGATGGGGGATCAAAGAGTTAGGAGTTTGAAGATAAAGGCCAATGCGGTCCGGGGTCCTTTTTGTGCGGACCGCAACTGATGCCACAGCGGCCGCAGTGCATTTTATGCGGCCCGCGGTGGCCAGATTTAGAGAATGCGTTATCAAACTAAAAATCCTCATTCCGATCCGCGGTGCATTTTGTGCGGACCGCACTACCTCGTCAGGGGTATTTTTGTCCAAAAAATTCGACCTAGTATAAATACTTTCTTTTCACATTTTTATGGTATCTTTTGTAATCTACTTTTCAGCAAAGCTCGTGAACGGCTGTATTTGACTATTTTGAGTAATTTTATTGTAGGTTTATCCTTGAATCTTCAATTATTAGCTTGTAATTAAATCTTATGGGTTATTCTTCATCTATTTCTTTGTTTTCTTTTATTATTATGAGTAGCTAGACCCATTAGCTAAGGTTGTGGCTCAACCTTAGTGTGGGTATTTGATAGGTCTTTTGATTTAAGGCTTAGATGTTTATGAGTAGTTGATATTTGGACTGCTTTGTGTTTTCCATATTGAATTAGTGGTTGCAAACACTAATTTGTGCTTATTTGACTTGGGCTCTTCTTGATAAAGAGAGTTTGAGTCTAGGAAAATTAGTCCAACAAGGAATTAGGGAGTAATCAAGAGATTGATAGCCCCAATTAAAGGGTTAAACCTAGAGATAGTAATACCCAACTTGAGCCTATATTACTTGTACAATTTTGATACCCAATTGGTCTTAAGAAATTCAATTAGGGCCACTCAAGCTACCGAGAGGTATAGAGTGAGTAATTCCATGCATTGGCTATATCACAATCCCCAACATAACGTCTTTGCCTTAGGCTTTAGATCCCGTCAAGTATTCACCTAGGAGAAAGTCACTTCCCTAGTGCCTCTTTAACTAATTAGAAAACCCTACAAGCAATCATTTTTAGTTTAATTTAGCTTATCAATAACATAAATATTAGAAGTAATATCCAAACAAAAGATGATTGGAAGAGCAATTAAGAGCACTACACATCTCTAGTTTAGATAGGAATTCAATTCCCACTTCTAGCTCCCTGTGGATTCGATCCCGACCATCTCGGGGTAAAAGCTACTTCGACCGCTCTCGCCACTTTGTAGTGGTGTAGGGTTGGCTCCGATCACGCGTCGAAACTTTTGCCTACCCATGTGATGATAACCTAAGCGTGCTCCTAACGATTATAGGCAAGTAACAAAGTAATAGACAATTAAAAGCTCAATTTCATAAACTTTAGCACCCGAACCCCTTTAGTCTAATTTGACGTGGTTCAGTTGATGAATAGCAACCCAATTTCTATACTATGATAAAATCATGTTTAGATATAACCAATTCGAGTGAACATACGAGCAGATAACTAAGTGAGCAAATTCAAAACTATGAAGAACAACTACGCAAACAAGGGATCATATCACCGAACAAACAATTAACATTAAGCTGGAATAAAATGAGTAGAGGAAGGAAGAATTGGACCTCAATTGATATTGTTGAACACAAAAACCCAATAGGATGGACGATCTTAGACCGGATTCTTGCACGGCAGTGAAATCAAAACTAACGAACGTCAACCTCAATTGGGCAACAATCGAACTCCAACATTGAGACTACCAACAGCAAACCAATCTCGAATTTCAACTAAACTAGTTTCAACAGCTTAGGGATGCAGAGAGGAACTGATAATTAAACATAAGAGAGAACCAAGCTCCTAGGTCGATGCAAGAGCTGACTATGGAATCTATACAAATTGATTCCAAAGGCATGTATTGGCAAAAACGGATCACTCTGTTTGATTTAGAAACAAATACATTGTGAAACTTAGCAGCTACAGTAACTAAATAAAATGATGATTCCGGAACTGAAAATTTCAATCGGAAAACCTCAAATGAAAGTAATGAAACACGACCTTTCACCTCAAAGACACCCCAATCATATGAACTCGATCTGACCTCAAATTTAATCGGATTCATAGTTAAAAACCAAAAATCAGATAAGGGAAGGTGGAAATCAAAACCAAAACCTTGAAACTTTCAGCCCTCTCTACCCGAATTCTTCTATCCGATTTTCTGTCTCTCTTTTTCTGCTTTTGCGTCCGTGTGTGTGTGCATGTATATCTCTGTGCTTCTGTGCGTGTGTGTTCCGGAGGGGTCTGTTGGTTTGGTCTTGATGGAGAAGAAAGGGAAGCCCCGCCGATTGGGGGTCTCTTTTATGTTCTCTGCGGTTCCTCCAAGACTAGATTAGGGGTCCTCCTTTAGGGTTATTTTAATTAAGGTATAAGAGGGGAATGGGTAAATAGGCCTAGATTTGGAAAATTGGGTTGGACCATGTCTTTTGGGTTTGAATTTATGCTAAGAAGACCAATAATACAATGTATCTATACAGTGTAAAAATCACTCTTAATTAATATAAATTAATATAAAACTAAATACTAAAAGTGAAACTATTTTTTGTATTTTCAAGTTTTATGTAAGGTAGATAAATTAGAAGTAATTAGCTAAACAAAAGGAAATATTTTTGTAATTTTTATTTTTGTGATAAAATAGGTAAAAGAGCCGAAACTATTTAGAATAGCGATACTAAACCTAAACTAAATATTTACGCTAAAATGTGTAAAATCTTGGGGAGGGTCAAAAATTACATATCTACAATAGGTTGTTGAATGATACAAAGCTGCTCCTTGAAGACTAAAGAGCTCTTGCCAGAATTTGATGAGAAAATAGTATCTCTATCAGTTACTATAGTCTGTGGTAGTCCATGAAATGTGTAAACATGCTCCATAAAAAGCTGACTACCATTTCAGCAGTAAAAGGATGTTTCAACGTCATGAAGTAATCATACTTGCTCAAACTATCCACCACCACTAAAACAGTGGTCTTTCCAAAAGAATTTGGCAATCCCTCCACAAAATCCATACTGATGTCTTGCCATACTTTTTCGGGAATAGGGAGTGGCTGTAAAAGACCAGGTGTAGCCACAGTTTCACCTTTATTCTTTTGACACACTTCACATTCTTGCACATGCTTGTAAACATCTAGTTTCATGTCTTTCCAGTAGTAAATATGTTTAAGCCTCTGTAAGGTCCCCAATATGCCTGAATGTCCACCAATAGCACTGCCATGATACAATTGAAGAAGATGTTACCTGAGAGCATGATCCTTCCCGACCATAATCATTCCTTTTCTATACAATATTTTATCTCTATATAGATAACCAGGTTTACTATTAGCATTTTGCTGGAACTCTGCAATCAGCTTAGAGTTATATGAATCCTGAAGTTGTTGTACTAACTGATCAGTCACAAACGATACTACTTGTAGACTACCAATCATGTTAGCTACTCTGGATAAAGCGTCTGCCACAAGATTCTCCTTCTCTTTATTATACACAATGGTGAAATCATATCCCAATAACTTGGCTATCCACCTCTATTGACTAGGGATAGAAATTTTCTGCTCCATCAAGTATTTCAGACTTTGATGATCAGTTTTGATCATAAAATGCCTTCCAACCAGGTAGTGTCTCCATTTCTGAACTGCAGCAACTATTGCCATCATTTTCTTCTCGTGTACTGATAGTTTAATATGCTGAGATCCCAAGGCCTTAATGAAAAATGCCAGAGGATGGCATGTCTGCATCAATACTGCTCCAATACCATCTCCATAAGCATCAAATTCAATAGTGAATTCATCAGCAAAATTTGGTAGGGCTAACACAGGATGGGCAGACATGATATTTTTCAGTTCATAGAATGCCTGCTCGGCTACTTTTGTCCACTAAAAGGATCCTTTCTTCAATAACTCATTCAAAGGCCTAGCTAACAATTCATAGCCCTTAATGAATCTTCTATAGTACCCTGTTAGTCCCAAAAATTCTCTCAGCTCTTTGACAGAATTAGGAGCTATCCACTTCCTCATAACTTCTAACTTCTTTGGATCTGTAGCCACCCCAGTCCCACTGATAATATGACCCAAGTATCACCTCTCTCTCCCCAAAAGAACATTTGCTCATCTTCACATATAAGCTGTTGATTTTCAGAATTTGAAAAGTTGTCTCCAAATGGGCCAGGTGACTGGACCAACACAGACTACAGATAAGGATATCATCAAAGAAAACTAAGATGAATTTCCTCAAATGTGAATGGAAAGTATGGTTCATTAAACTTTGAAAAGTGGAAGGGCATTTGTGAGACCAAAAGGCATTATAAAAAACTCATAATGACCATAGTGTTATCGGAATGCAGTTTTCTCAATATCGACGGGATACATTCTAATTTGATGGTATCCGGACCTAAGATCCAGTTTAGAAAAAAAATTTGCTCCACCTAGTTCATCCAACAACTCTTCATTTACTGGGATGGAAAATTTATCTTTCACTATCCCTTTGTTTAATTCCCTATAAGCAATGCACATCCTCCAAGACCTATCTTTCTTCTTAACCATCACAATATGAGAGGAATAGGGACTCACACTAGGCCTAATAACCCCAGATTGCAGTAACTCTTTTATCATTTTCTCTATTTTATCTTTTTGGGTGGCAATGTATCTATAGGGCCTCACATTAATGGGAGAAACCCCCATCTTTCAATACAATTTTGTGGTCATGTCTCCTATGAGGTGGCAATTCACCAGGAACATCAAAAATATGAGAATACTTATCAAGTAATTGCTGTAAATCAGATGGTAAATTCTTACCATTTCCATTCAACTGCATTTCTGATAAATTCAGTTCTGAACAGTTGTGTGCTTCACAAAGGTCATTGTCATCATACTTAGTTGGGCACTTTTATTCAACAATTTTTGCATCTTTTCACCATTGATCACTTTAGAATCTCCCCGTTTCAATTTATTTGAACCAATTTTCTTTTTAATCGGTGTAAAAAAGAATGACTCATTTTCATATTTGGAAATAATTTATCTTTATACAATAATTTGTAGCCACACAAAATATATGTGCCTCATTTTATACCACAAATTAAAAAAAATTCTTAAATAACGTGCTCAGTCAAATATGTTCACATAAATTAAAAGAGATGATAGTTATTTATAGACAACGTTCTATGTTTTAGTGTGGGTATGAATAATGAATAACCACAAGAAGAGTTCATAGGGAATACAAAGGTACAGATGAAGTGCGACAATAGCATTTTTAGGACCGTTATTTAAAGAATAGTTAAAATTTATAAAATATTTAACGCTTAGACGCTTAGCCTCCTCAAAATCAAACTTCAGACTCAAATTACGGTATGAAGTTTTCAAATGTCAAACATTTTGGTAACAATTTTCAGGAGGAGAAGCAGTCTAAAATTTACAAAATCTAACTAAATCGTATATAATTATTAAAAATTAGATATATTTCAAACAATATCCTTAAAATCGATTACCTGGTGCCATTTCGAATTTTTATTTTACATATTTGGCCACTCATCCAAAAGTATTTTGCAGCCCTTAGTCAATATACATCTGCCGAATTTTTTTATACATATTATCTAATGTGAATTCTATTCAGTTGGGCTGATGAATTTTAGAATCCGAATTACTTGAAAAAAGGAAGAACAACAATAACGATTTAGTGAAATAGCACCAGGAGAGTATAAGAAAGGCTATTTCCGACGGAGCACTTGAAAAAAGAGAAAAAAATCAAAAAAAGAAGTGAGAAGCGCGTGGGAAGCAAACGTTGCAGAGGCCGTTTTCTTTTTGTTTGTTTATAGGGATAGAGGGGGAGGGGGGTCCCCTATTAATCTCATTCGCCTTCACAATCTGTAAAATCACACCTTCATAATCTGACATCAATGGCTACAACACAAATACTATATACTATTATTATTTCTTATTCTTTTCACTCCTCTTATTTTTATGTCATTTTTTAGTGCTTACCCTTCACTACTCCCCCCCCCTCCAAAACTTGCCTCCTCCTTGGCTTCTTCACTGGCCCTTTCACGCGCGCACACACACACACAAAAAAAATATAACAATGTCGTTCTTGTTTTGAGTTTTTCTTGATCTCAAAAAGTTGCTATTTTTTTACCTGCATTGTTTCGTTTTGGGTCGCCACACGATTTAATAGTAAATGGGTTTTATTGTTTGCTTCTGAGAATGAGAAATTTTGATGGTACTGGAATTTCTGCTATGGAGTCTACGTTATCAGGTACTAAGGGTTTTTCTTCTTCTTCCTATTGACTAATTGTTTTATGGTTTATTTTTGTCTGTTTTATCAGGCTAATGGTGGGGTGTTTTTATTATTATTTTTATGTTCTTTTAGTTGGACTTGGTATGCTCTTTTTCTTAAATCATTTTTTTGTGCATTGTTATTTTTGTTTATGTATGATCAATTCCTTAAAAAGTTTTATACTTGGCAATATAAGTTGTGTTTTAGACTACTGTGTAACTAGCTAGGAAAAATCTCCTCTGTGTTTTAAGTAGTAATTGAAGAAATAACCGCCTTTGATGCTTAAAAATGTACACTTTTTTATTATTTTTCTTATTTCTGATGCAACATAAGTTTGAGCATCTTAGGCAGAGGCTGTTCCCATAACAACAGATAGAAGCATGCAATATTATGTTAATTGAAAAATGGTATTTTATTTCGATTAGCAGGTTATTCGAGAAACATTTAGAAACAAGAATGAATCAAGCAGAAAGTAAACTGAGGTGTTGATGGGGCAGATTAATGACATTTGATCCTTGGGTAAAAAGAGGGGTATTTGGTGGAGAACTACAGAGATCTCAGTTCTCTTGATCACCTATGAGCGATAGAGATTGTCTAGTAGAGGAAATTTCTTTTAATATGGTGTTAGCTAAGGTGCATTATTAGCAATTGGACTTCTGAACATAGGACATCGTATGGCGTATGCTAACTTTTGTCATTTTTTAATAGCAAGTTAAAAACTTCTGGCTTGGCATTGTGGGGACTGGGCAGTTTAGTAGTTAATTCCTTATATAGTTTGATATCATGCTTCTTTAAAAAAAAAAAAGGGAGGGGGAGGGGGGGGTGGGTAGCGCATAGGTATCAAGGCTTCTAAGTGATCTTGAGCTCAAGAGCTCGACCAATTCCACTCCAATCTTTACCCCAAATAGTTTGGTGTTGAGGTGTAATTGATATATATACACACACACATCACACACACGCACACTTGTATACATATGCACTAGCTAACTCATAAATAGGATCCTCATAAATTCTTGTGATTACCTGTGTGTAAAAGAAGAGTATTCACTGTGATTGCTGTTACTTGACCTGATAACTCTCGAGTTGCTTTGAGTACCAAATCCCTAGAGTAGTCTCTACTTTTATATTTCTAAATCCTTAAAGGTTTACTTTCACTTTGTTATTCTCAATACTTGGGGGATCTCATAATGCAGAGACACAAGAGAGTTCTATTACCAAATCAAGAGGGTAGATTCAGGCTTTCGAATTTGAAATAATGATACTCAAATGTGATTTAACTAATGAAGAAGGTTTTTCCTTTTCAGGTCTTGTTCTCGATCCCAACAAATTTAGCCAATTGAGTTTGGAAGAGAAAAGACAATTAGTGTATGAAATTTCTCAATGCTCAGAAGATGCGCCAAAGATCTTGAGTTCATTGACCAGAAGAGAACTTCTAGAGATTATATGTGCTGAGATGGGCGAAGAGAGAAAGTACTCTGGCTACACAAAATTCAAAATGATAGATCAACTTCTAAAGCTGGTTTCTTGTAAGTCCAATACAAATATTGGTTCTGCCTTCAAAAGGCAGCGAAAACAAGAAAATCAATGTGAAACTTTGGTTCAGAATGGTGAAGCTAAGTGGGAGTTGGAAAGCAAAACCCAATTCCTACTCTGTCATAATTTGGCATGTAGAGCTACTCTTGAGAGAGAGGATGTTTTCTGCAAAAGATGTTCTTGCTGCATTTGTCATCAGTATGATGATAATAAAGACCCTAGTTTGTGGTTAACTTGTGAATCCGATTCTCCAGATGAATTTAAGCCATGCGGATTATCATGCCATCTAAAATGTGCACTTGAACACGAACAATCCGGCATTTTGAAGAATTGCATCAATCAAAAACTAGATGGAGATTTCTATTGTGTTTCTTGTGGAAAAGTTAATGGGCTGATGAGGTATTTAACTCTTTCTTTGACCTGTAACATTGTGTGTTTTTATCTTGTTGTTGTTACTGCTTTTTTTACTTTTTCACTGCTGCATATCTTTTCTCAATACTGTTGTGATTATGCATGCTTGCTTTGAGCCGAGGGTTTACCGGAAACAGCCTCTATACCTGCACAAGGTAGGGGTAAGGCTTCATACTCTCTACCCTCCTCATACTCCACTTGTGGGTGTTGAATATGTCAAAAGTTCATCCCACATCGGTGGGGGACTTCATTTGGGGGAGAATTTCTCCCTATAAAAGGAGGCCTAATGTTTAGGATTTAAACACACCTCTCATTTGCCTTATCCTTTTAAGGTATTTGTATTTCTCTCTTTAGTATTATTTCACTTGTATTTTGAAGTGGAATTGTGTCCGAGGAAGTAGGCGAAATTGGCCGAACCTCGTAAATTCTGGTGTTCCTTTTATTGTTGTTTTATTGTCTTATTTATTATTTGGTGGCTGCCATAATTTTTGGTATAGTAGTTGTGACTCATTCACACTATATACATTTGGCTTCTCAACAATTGGTATCAGAGCCAAGGTAGTCTAAGTATGCTCTGTGGTTACAGCATAGTCTGATCTTCCACATCAGAAAAGATTTATCTTGGTAACTGTGCCAAGGTTCTGTCTTAGTATGCTTTGTGGTTGCAGCTTAGTCTGATATTCCACACCAGAAAGGAAATAATCTTGATTTGTGTCGTCAGCTATTAAATAATATTCGTGTCAAAATGAGAGACAATAAACAAGAAGAATCTACATCAAGTGTCAATAATACGTCATCGTTGGCATCTTCGCTTATGACAAGAATTGTGTCAAATGCGAAATTTGCAGTAGAAATTTTTGACGGATCAGCACATTTTAGGATGTGGCAAGGCGAGGTTCTAGATGTCCTTTTTCAACAAGGGCTGGATCTTGCCATTGAAGAAAAGAAACCAGATGTTATCGGAGAAGAAGATTGGAAAATTATCAACCGTGTTGCTTGTGGTACCATTCGATCCTACCTTGCTAGAGAGCAGAAATATCCATACACAAAGGAAACTTCTGCAAGTAAATTATGGAAAGCACTGGAGGATAAATTTTTTAAGAAAAATAGTCAAAATAAATTGTACATGAAGAAGAGACTGTTTCGCTTCACCTATGTTCCTAGTACCACAATGAACGAACATATCACCAGTTTTAATAAGTTGGTCACAGATTTGCAAAATATGGACGCAACTTTTGATGATGGTGACTTCGCCTTGATGTTGTTGGGGTCACTTTCTGATGAGTGCGAGCACCTTGAAACTACTCTACTCCATGGGAATGACGAAATTTCTCTCAGAGAAGTTTGTTCGGCTTTGTACAGCTATGAACAAAGAAAGGGAGAAAAACAAAAAGGCGGAGAAGGAGAAGCACTGATTATGAGGGGTCGTCCTCAAAATCAAACGAGGACAAAGAAGGGTCTCCAAGTCAAGATCTAGACCCAGCAAAGATGAATGTGCCTTTTGTCGAGAAAAGGGGCACTGGAAGAAAGACTATTCGAAGTTGAAGAATAAGGCCAAACATAACAATGGAAAGGCCATTATGGATTCAAATGTAGCTGATTGTGATGATTCAGACTTCTCATTAGTTACAACAGAGCTATTAACATCATCAGACATATGGTTGATGGACTCGGCTTGTAGCTATCATATGTGTCCTAACAGGGACTGGTTCGTGGATTTTCAAGAAGGACAATATGGAGTCATCCACACAGCGGATAATAGTCCTCTTACCTCATATGACATTGGTTCAATACGATTAAGGAACCATGATGGAATGATCAAAACATTAACAGATATTCGATATGTACCGGATTTGAAGAAGAATCTCATCTCTGTGGGAGCCCTAGAATCAAAAGGGTTCAAAATCATTGCAGAAAATGGAGTGATGAGAGAATGCTCCGCTGCACTAGTGGTAATGAAGGCTAATCGGAAGAACAATATGTACTGCTATCGTGGCAGTACAGTTATTGGGACAGCGACAGTGACATCCAGTGACGACAAAGAGGCAGAAGCAACCAGGCTATGGCACATGCGCTTGGGACATGCTGGAGGAAAATCCTTGAAAACTCTATCAGATTAAGAATTGTTAAAAGGAGTAAAGGCTTGCAACTTGGAGTTTTGCGAGCATTGTGTCAAAGGGAAATAGACAAGGGTTAAATTTGGTAGAGCGATCCATAATACTAAAGGCATTTTGGATTATGTACACTCTGATGTTTGGGGTCCTTCCAAAACACCTTCATTGGGTGGGAAACACTATTTTATAACCTTTATTGATGATTTTTCCCGAAGAGTGGGTGTATACAATGAAGAGTAAAGATGAAGTGTTGGGAATTTTTCTCAAATGGAAGACGATGGTGAAGAATCAAACAGGCAGGAGGATCAAGTGTATTCGCACAGATGGAGGTGAATACAAAAACGATCATTTCAATAAGGTTTGTGAAAATGATGGCATCGTCCGACACTTCACTATCAGACATACACCACAACAAAATGGAGTGGCAGAACGTATGAATCGGACCTTGCTGGAGAAGGTACGGTGTATGTTGTCCAATGCTGGCTTGGGTAAAGAATTTTGGGCTGAGGCAATTACATATGCATGCCACCTCATTAATCGTCTACCATCTGCTGCTATTGACGGCAAGGCATCATTTGAAAAATGGTATTGAAAGCCTGTTGTAGATTATGACTCTTTGCATGTGTTTGGCTCAACTGCATATTATCATGTGACAGAGTCAAAATTGGATCCAAGGGCAAAAAAGGCTATTTTTATGGGGATTACTTCTGGAGTCAAAGGATACCGCTTATGGTGTCCTATGACAAAGAAAGTAATATTCAGCAGGGATGTTACCTTTGATGAATCTGCTATGGTAAATAAAGTAACAGAAGATACCAAACAAAATGAGGGTGCTTCTAAGCAGGTGGAGTTTGAGGGAAAATTTATTTTTCCTACACAAGAAGTAGAGGAGGAAACAAATGAAGATTATCCTCTGGAAGAAGAGCCAGTAGAGAGGGAGATTCCAACTCAGGAACCTCAACGACAACTTGAATCAATAGCAACCAGCAGGCCAAAAAGGACAATAACAAAACCTGTTCGTCTTATAGAGACGGTTGCTTGTGCCACCTCAATTGTAGTTGATGATGTTCCTACCACTTATAAAGACGCAGTCCAAAGTTAAGAAGAAGATAAGTGGAGGATTGCCATGAATGATGAAATACAGTCCGTTCATCAGAATCATACATGGAGATTGGCCAATCTCCCGAAAGGAAAGAAAGCAATTGGGTGCAAATGGGTATTTGCAAAGAAAGAAGGATTTCCTAATCAAGAAGACGTTCGCTACAAAGCAAGATTGGTGGCCAAAGGATATGCTCAAAAGGAGGGAATTGATTACAATGAAGTATTTTCTCCAGTTGTAAAACATTCCTCCATTAGAATTATGTTGGCTTTGGTAGCATAGTTGGATTTGGAACTAGTTTAGATGGATGTAAAAACTGCGTTTTTACATGGAAACTTGGAGGAGGAAATCTACATGACTCAGCCAGAAGGATTCAAAGTTGCTGGAAAAGAAAATATGGTATGCAAACTTGAAAAATCGTTGTACGGATTGAAACAATCTTCTAGGCAATGGTACAAGCGATTTGACAAGTTTATGTTGCGGCAAGGGTACAAAAGAAGCAAATACGATCATTGTGTGTATTTGCGCAAGCTTAAAGATGGTTCCTTTGTATATCTTCTCCTATATGTTGATGATATGTTTATAGCTTCCAAGAATTCGGAAGAAATCGATAAGTTGAAAATTCAACTAAAGAAGGAATTCAAGATGAAGGATCTGGGTGAGGCAAAGAAAATTCTTGGCATGGAGATAATAAGAGATAGACGTTCAAAGAAACTTTGTTTATCTCAGAAAGAATATTTGAAGAGAGTACTACAACGCTTTGGCATAGATGAGATGACTAAGCCAGTTAGTACTCCACTTGCTCCCCATTTTAAGCTAAGTACTATTATGTCGCCAAAAGATGAAGCTGAGCAAGAGTATATGTCAAAGGTACCATACGCAAATGCTGTTGGTAGCTTGATGTATGCAATGGTCTGTACGAGACCTGACATTTCACAAGTTGTTGGAGTTATTAGCAGATATATGTATAATCCAGGAAAGGAGCATTGACAAGCTGTGAAGTGGATTCTACGGTATATTCATAATACTGTAGATGTTGGGTTAGTTTTTGAGTAGGAAGACAATCAGTCTGTTGTTGGATATTGTGACTCAGATTTTGTGGGTGACCTGGACAAACGAAGATCAACTACTGGTTATGTGTTTACTTTTGCAAAGGCACCAGTTAGTTGGAAGTCTACTTTGCAGTTAACAGTTGCTTTGTCTATAACAGAGGCAGAGTACATGGCTATTACAGAGGCTGTGAGGAGGCAATTTGGCTTCAGGAGTTGCTAAAGGAGCTTGGTGTTGAACAAAAAAATATCACATTTTTTGTAATAGTCAA
Organism: Nicotiana tabacum; assembly: GCF_000715075.1. Taxonomy (NCBI): domain Eukaryota; kingdom Viridiplantae; phylum Streptophyta; class Magnoliopsida; order Solanales; family Solanaceae; genus Nicotiana; species Nicotiana tabacum. The sequence continues at coordinate 30,061,610 of NC_134095.1, forward strand.
AGTGCTATTCAATTAGCGAAGAACCAAGTTTATCATGCAAGGACGAAGCACATTGATGTTCGGTATCATTTCGTACGAGAAATCATAGAAGAAGCTGGAGTCACGGTGAAAATTCATACTACGGAGAATCCTGCTGATATGCTGACAAAAGTGGTGACTGCGGTCAAGTTTCAACATTGTTTGAATTTGATCAACATTGTTGAACACTGAAGATTGAAGATGAAGACACAACCAAAATTTGTTATTAAGAGAAAATTGAAGATGTGGAATTTTGCCAAGGTGGAGATTTGTTGAATATGTCAAAAGTTCATTCCACATCGGTGGGGGACTTCATTTGGAGGAGAATTTCTCCCTATAAAAGGAGACCTAATGTTTAGGATTTAAACACACCTCTCATTTGCGTTGCCTTATCCTTTTAAGGTATTTGTATTTCTCTCTTTAGTATTATTTCACTTGTATTTTGAAGTGGAATTGTGTCCGAGGAAGTAGGCGAAATTGGCCGAACCTCGTAAATTCTGGTGTTCCTTTTATTGTTGTTTTATTGTCTTATTTATTATTTGGTGGCTGCCATAATTTTTGGTATAGTAGTTGTGACTCATTCACACTATATACATTTGGCTTCCGCAACAGTGGGATTACACTGGGTATGTTGTTGTTATTGTTGTTGTAGATCCAAGAATATGGATTGTACACGGTCTTGTAAAATTGTTTTTCTTAATTTAATCATGCTTTGCTCCAACAGTGATTTCTTTGGAACTACTGATCCCTCGTCTGCATGCTCTTTTCTTTTTGGAAATATTCAGTGAAGTCTGATTTAGGAAGTAATGGAACTTATACACCCTCATTAATACAGAGATTTTTTTTCATTAAAAAAACTATAGAATGGCCTATATTTTCTGTATAATAGCTCTGATTTGCCCAAGATAGTTGTACAAGTGATCCGTACCCTGCAAAAATCATTAACTGATAGGGATTGTTTCGGTGGGCATACATCAGCAGGGAAAAATGTGATTTCTCTTTTTTATTAATTTTTTCTTTCAGTGGAGTATCTTTTAATTGAACTAACCTTGTCTGAGTTGATTTAGAACCTTGAGAAAACAATTGATGACAGCGAAGGAGGCGAGAAGAGTTGATGTGCTGTGTTTAAGAATCTCTCTAAGCCATAAGATCCTGGAGAAAACTGAGAAATACAAAGGACTGCTGAAACTTGTTGAATTGGCTGTTGAGATGCTGAAGAACGAAGTAGGGCCTCTTGCACAGGCGTCAGAGAAGATGGATCGCAGGATAGTGAACAGGCTTTCTTGTGGTACCGCAGTTCAGAAGCTGTGTGGTTCTGCAGTGGAAGCTTTTGATTCCATGTTTCCCAACCAACACTTTAATCCTATGACAAAGGAAGAGCATTTGATGCGTGAGTATTCTTAGTCAATTTATTATTGAATATCTGCATTTCAATAGCTCTACTACTGTGCCGGTTATGATAGTCTAATATTTGACAAGAAAAGTTTCATATTCGTTGGATCACTGCAATTGTTTCTTTATTTGTTCAAGCTCGTTAAACTTTGACTATTATTTTACGGGATATACTAGTTGAGTTCTATCAAATAAACTGAAGCTTTTGCAAGAAGTTCCAACAACTAAACCTAGATTTTTATGTTCACTACTTCAATCTGGAGGCCAGCCAAACTGACATATAACCATAGTCTTCTTCATCTTTCATTCTGTGGACTACTAATTTCATAATTTGCTTTTATTGAACACTCTGACAGCTTGCCGGATACACTTTGAGGAGCTTTCTCCGTCTAAAGTAACCATTGTCTTCAAATATGATGATCGTATGCTGAAAGAACTAATAGGCTTCAAATTGTGGTATCGAAAGTCCATTGCAGACAAATATCCAGATGAAGCAACTTTTATTGCACTAAGCCCTGCGACGAGATTTATGCTGGACGGTCTTGATCCTTCCATGCAGTACTTCTGCAAGGTTTCTTTCTTCAGCAAGACAACGACTTTGGGGGTTCAGGAAGTAACATGGGTAACACCTGCCGTGCACACGAGCTGTAAGTCGGGTTCTGATGAAGTACAAAGGGAGAAAGAACATGCTACTACAGATAGTACAGTGATGCATGCCGAGTCAATGAGTTCTACTGACAACAAACTAACAACTTATGATCCAAATGCCAATGCATTTCCTACATCCCCTCTTTCGAAGATGCTCATTCCTTTAGCAAGTCCAGTTTCAAGTGCTCCAGCCACTCCTTGCCAAACTGATGGGTCAAAGGAAACACAATTGAGTGATTACGAGTACTCTGTAGGAATCATCAGAAAGTTGGAGCATGAAGGGTTGATAGAAACAGATTTCAGAGTGAAGTTCTTGACTTGGTTCAGCTTGAAAGCCACAACACAAGAGAGAAAGGTAGTTAGAGTTTTCATAGACACCTTTATCGACGACCATTCAAGTATGGCGGGGCAACTTATGGATACGTTCATGGATGAGATATGCAGGGAGCAGAAAGTCGCCCGACATGAGCTCTGCAGTAGATTCTGGCATTAAACAAACATCTACCTTCTGAAATTAGCTAGGGAAATACAAAGCACGTCGTTTTGAAAATTTACACCGTTGATGATCCTACTAACCAATCTTTGACAACTTATGTTCTGAATTTTTTTTCTTGTGAATCGTATCCGCAAATGTAATATCTAGAGATGCTAGAGGGTTGAATTTGTTTAGTTACTTATTATTTAAGGATAACATTTCCAGAATGATGGGAAACCTTCTTCATGATCCAATGTTTGTGGATATAAGTAATCTTGGGAGATGTGTGTGTGTGTGTGTGTGTGTATATATATATATATATATATATATATATATATATATATATATATATATATATATATATATATATATATATATATATATATCAAATAATATTAATTCTTAATGATAGATAAAACAGAGGTTTGATACTTTGATCCAAATATGATATGACAAAGGAGACGGACAGAAAAATTCTCAGTATTTGGTATAGCTGAAGTTACTTTTCAGGAAAATGTTTTCCATGAGGTGTTTGGTAATATGAAGATGTTTTCCCTCCATCAAAGGAGGAAACTTCCTCCTCTTTAAACTCCATATTACTTGCTCTGACTAGTGCTTAATCCAAATAAAAATCAAACCTGGGTGCATAAAATCTGTTCAATATTGCCACACTCCAATAGTGAATCAAAGCAAAACAACGATTGAAACTTACTAGGTGTCGATGATAACATAAAATGAGCAGGAAACTGTACAGAAATATGGTCTTAGGCTACAGCTCAACTTGCTATTTGCAGTAATTACAGGAGTATGAGACATAATTATAACTAAAAACTCCAAGCATCACAAAGCTTTATGTGCCGGATTCATAATTCACAGTGTCTTTGCCAGCTGCTTCAGTAAATGCGGCAGCAAGGTATTCAGTGAGGCTTTGCTGGGGTGTGGATTTTGTTGGAGTTTCTCCAAGTTTAGCCTTCTTTGAGATATTGGATTTTGGAAGCCATGAATTCGAAGAGTCACGTGTATCTCCACGTGGCTTCCAAATAACTGGCTTCAATAGTTTCCATGGGTCTTGCACCATTGACTTGTGATAGTAAACTTTCAATAGACCCTTGCTTTGACCTGAACCTCGGTGATGACTGCCTTTGAATCCTGAACCTTGGTAGGGGCTGCCTTGTCCATATTGGCTACCACCTCCACCTCCACCTCCTTGAGGAAAGCAATCACTGGAAATGTCGCCAATTTGCGGTGAATTAGGCGGAGAGTAGTTGTTAGGTGTGCCAAGAGAGCTATCCAAAGTGTTAGAGGAGTTCCCTGGTGGTGTACAAACGGGATTAGTTTTCCTACGGATCCCAAGAGGAATGGCATTGACTCCTCGTGGCTGGTACGTTCTTTTAGCTGAGTTATATTTGCCTTGAGCATGATAAGCTGGAGAACCGGCATTCATTGGTCCTGAAAAAAAAAGTAGAGTAAACAAGGGTCAAGATTTATATACACTACATAAATGCAAAGAACATAGCAAAGTGACTATTCCACATGACAGTATTTGTTGAACCAAAGCTAGTACATCAAAATTACTGCCATTAGAATAAAAAAGGGCAGCCCGGTGCCCTAAACTCCCGCTATGCGCGGGGCCTGGGGAAGGGCCGGAGTCCCGCTATGCCATTAGAATCATTCCAATTCGCACCTACTATATACCTTTCTGACTAAGAGGACGTCTCAATATCATCCTTTTTCAGATTCATATCCCTTACTTTTCATGCTAATAGAATGTTTGTCATTTGCAAAAGTTATGCTGATTGCAGAATAATATTATCTCCAATATGCATCAGAAATCATTTCAGACAAACCGACCTCTCTCCGGGAGAGAGGCTAAAGGAATCCACTCCAAGTTCTAGAAAAGAGGATACATTTCATCCTAAAGTGATACAATTTGTTTTTGCATAAGCTTCTTCGCTAAATACAAATTGTATCTCTTTATAAGAAAGGAGCAGCATCGCTGATGTTGATCTCACCCGTAATTAATTTTCTTTTCTTTTAAATATTTTCTCCTCAAATTTATACAAACAGAGCCATTATCCTACCCAAAATGAGATCAAATCTATGAGAACTTCGTCAAGACCTTTGGCAGCATTAGTAGCAATCAGCTTTTGTTTTGACACATACCATCCTGATCAATAAGCACAGCACAACTATGTATATATATATTCATCACCCTCCCCATGTTGACGAGAATCTGTCGCTAAGTGAGTTAACCTCTCTTTTCTTCCTTTTTCTGAGTAAAAGATTAAGCTGCTAAGTGAACTATTGTTTCTCATTTTTTTAAAGTTACAATGAGGTTTTGTTCTTTCCTTGGGTTGGGGAGAGGGTGGGGGTTGAAGCAAAGGTCTAACACTTTTCCATCTTCTACTTATATGCCTCAGTTATATCTATCGAAAACTATGTCCATCCAAGTACTCCTGCCATTATGTTTTCAATCAAGCACAACCTCCCGAGCACTAGGTTCAAGCAACATCATAATAGTTCGTCTTCGTCCCTTTCACTCTTAAACCTAATCTTTATATTAATAATCTGAAAAAGTAAAGGAGGGTCTTTATGACTATTCTTAAGCTTCCTTTCCTCGAGAATAGGATCTTGTTCCTTATTTAAGTGATCTAGAGTTACCATTATCCAATATATCCTCCGACAAGTTGTGAAATATCAGTACCTATAACAACAAGCATCCATGAATATATTAAAACTTTCAAGAAAGAAAATGTAATTACTTGGACGAGGCGTGTTACACGGTTGTGAAGCTGAAGGGGATTCAACTAATGGATTGGTAAGGCCATCACCAAGGGGTTCCCCTATAGATTTTTGTACTTCAGAATTATCTCCAGCCTCTGCAGCTTCTCCTTTCTCTTTTCAGACTCCTCCATTCTTTATATTTGAATTCTAATCAAGAACCCAATACAGATTATCCCTAACAAGAAACAAAGATCCAATTTTTAGCCAAATAGGGTTAGTGTATATGTGAATATACACCTCTATTTATATAGTCAGATGAAAAGCTCCAATCCAAACTATCCCTCAACAAAAAAATACAAAATCTCCAAATTAAAAGATCCACACACACACACACACACACACACACACACACACACACACACACACACAAATATATATATATATATATATATATATATATATATATATATATATATATATATATATATATATATGTATTCCCAGATAAAATAGATCCAATTTTTAACCAAATCGAGCTAGTGGGTGTGTGAATATACACACCTATATGTATTCCCAGATAAAAAAAATCCATTTTTTAACCAAATAAAGCTTGTGGGTTTATGTTTATACACATTATATATGTATATGTACGGTGGTTTTGGGGTTTAGGGTTGGATGGCCTGCTTGTAAAATCGTTGCTGCAATTTTGAAGAAGAAAAAAAGAGAACAGGTTCTTATTCCAAGAATCCAAAGGTTTAATTTGCAATTGATGAATTTCCACTTTTACCCTTAAGAAAAAGGAGAATAACAGTTTTAGCACAGCTTATTCATGTTGGCTCAAACTTTTGATGGGCATTTATGGAATTTCATCTCGGAGAATAAATGCCATATTCAGTTTTTCTCCTATAAAAATTCCGTTTCTACATAATTCTCTCTCCTTTTGGGTCGCCGATACCTAAAATGGCGAAAAATGAGAGCTTCCAAGGTATTTTTTTTTTCTCTCCTCTATTTCTCCTTATTCTTATTTTAAATCTCTTAAATTTTCTTTGTAAATTTTTTCAACTTTGTCTTTACTATGAACAATAGACTAGGATAAATAGCACTTTATTTGCAAGCTGTTGTTGAGTTATTATGTGCTTAGAAGATTTTGGTTACCAAAGAAATTGTAATTTCTGAAAGAAAATTTTGTTGAGGAAAAGCAATGAGGAAAAAAGATGAAATCTTTGTTGTGGGAAAAAAGAATCTAAGGTATTAAGTTCTTTAAAAGAAGATAAGTATTTGGCTAATGTATTTGGGTTTAATGGGTAGTTGAGGTATAGAGTAATTAGGTATTTGTTTTGTGTCTTTAGCTATATAATATACCTAGTGGTTTCGATGTAAATCCGACAAAAAACATTAAGTGATTTCTTCATATCCGCCTAAGCCTTGATTGGAAGAGGTAGGTAGTAGGTACCCGGAGGAATATTGCACGCAAACTGGCCCAGACACCAACGCCAATAATAAATAAAAAGCAAAGCATGTTTTGGCTGTACTTGTAGTTTAATGAAGCTTATATTACTTGTCCAGAAACCAAAAAGTTATATAGAGCTTTTAGTCAATATAGGGAGTCTAGGTATGTAGCTGTACAATATGGATTTTGCGTAGCATTTTTCACTGGTTATGAGCATTCTTTTTACCTTTTTTAATTCCTTTTTGCATTTCAATAGAGACTTTTTGTGTTTCCTGTTAAGCTGTATTTTTTCCTTCCTTTTTCCCCTTTCTGTTGTTGGAGATATAAGGATGCTATTATATCGATCTGGAGTGGTAAAACTTTATTTTTGTGATAGTGTAAAGGTTTTATTCATATAAAGTTCCAGCACTAAGACAGTGTTGAATATTACATCTGCCGGAATAGTACAATGAAGCTTAACTCTGCAATGAATCTATGAATTCTAACAGTCTCCCTTCATCATACATATTCTCAAGATTATACCATGTTGCTAAGTTACTTAAGTATATAATTTCCGAATCTGTATAGGAGCTTCTTTACCCTCAAAACACCTTAAGTTTCTTTTCCTCCATATAGTCCCAAAACGCCCAACCAGGAATAGTCCTCCATATGATATCCAGCTTCTTATTTCCTTTGGAATACGTCCAGCTGAGGAGATCTTTAATGGTTGCTTTAGTGACCCATTTGATCCCGAAGATATTGAAAAAGAGATGCCAAAGATAACCAGCAACCTCACAATGCAGGAATTAAGCCAGCCATCCTCAATTCCCTTCCCACAGAGGAAGCATCGGCTACAGAACTGCAGACCTCTTTTGTGTAGATATAACATGCCAGCTTGTAAGGAATTTTGCCTCCTGAAATGATCTTCTAAGGCCATGAAGGAAAATTTCCTGCTGCTACCAAGAACTTTATAGGATGATTGTACAGAGAGAACACCATTTCCTTGTTCAGTCCATAGTTTATGAGGCACATCCAAGAGATTTAAGACATATCACTTCCTTGGCTGAATTGATGAAACTGAGTGTTATGAAAGATTGGAAGTTAGCACGCATGTACACCATTAGAGTTAGTGATCTTGTGCTAAAGATTCAACAAAGGGTAGTTAGCCATAGGTTATTTTTTATACTTCTTTACTTCTTATAATTTTGGATAGGTGCAAATATTTGTTCTTAGACAGGGGTACTAGGGTTTTGAAAAGAGAGGGAACAAGAAAATATGACAGTTTCCAATCCATAATACTACATTGTCCGATCCACAGGATTTGATGGTCCAAATTTGCAGAAAGTGTAGCTTTATAGACATATGCGTGCATGCATTTGTGTTATTATTATACAAAGGGTTGAAAATCTAATTCTCTTGTATTTACTTGTCACCTTTCTGCTTTAAGCTGCCTTTCCTGCTTATTGCTTCTGTTTCATCTTATTGCTAGTTTTATTAGGGTGGTCTCTTACTTTTAAACATATTACAGGTGTGTCAACTTGTTATGTTTTCAAAAGCCGATTGCAAGAATATGCCCAGAAAGTTGGATTTCCTACCCCTGTTTATGAGATTATCAAAGATGGCCCTTCTCATAAGCCTACATTTAGGTCAACAGTGATTGTGAATAATGTCAGATATGATTCTCTACCTGGATTTTTAAATCGCAAGACAGCGGAGCAGTCAGCTGCTGAAGTTGCACTCAAGCAACTTGTAGATTCTGGGGCAGTGGCATTGTGCCTTTCTCAGCCAGTGGTACTTCTTCTTTATCCTTCATCCGTTTGGACAAAACAAATTGTGCTTCTGAGCTTATCTGCGCTACGATATAAACTATTCCTGCATTCTGGATTGTGTGAATACATATGTTGCTTTTCATTTCCGGGGGAGAGGGAGGGGATAATTTGATTAATTTCTAGATTTTAGATTAGATAATTACTAGATTTAAAGCGAAGGAGAAATACGATTTTGGCGAGTAGATAAAAGATCAAGTGTGGGTATGATTTTTGGCAGGTACATAAGAACTTTGACATAAAGGGTGGTTGGGAGGGGTTTTTCTTTGAATTATTTTACAGGTGGGGAGATCATAATCATTACTTGTAGTACTCAGTCTTGTGAAGTTTTCCGGTCAGCTGTCTGCTATTTAAAAAAAATAGCAATAATCTATTTACAATTCTTTCAAGAATTAATTTGGCCATTTTAATCTCCTATGCTAATTTTTCCTAAAAAAACTTCCATCTTCGGGGTAACTTCTTCCTTTTGAATTCCAATCTGCGGTGGCCGATTACTTCACTATGATGGCTAGCATCTTCATGCCAATAACTTACCCTAGGCCAGTTCTTAATGATTGTTATGCTTAGGTAACTGTATAAACTTCCCATTTTGTGGTGGAATGCCTTATTTGTCATTTTAGCCCTCCTTTTAGTTGTTAGTTTGAAGTATGTTAGATTGCTAGGGGTTTATCTGTTAGTTTGAAGTATGTTAGATTGCTTCCTTGGCTATGTGCTCCGATGTCATGTGGATCCAACTCTATGAATGTGCATAATTTTGTAATATGGAGCAACGCAAGGGCTATAAAAGAAACCATTTTTTGATTTGTATTTAGTACTAATTCTTTGTTGTTGTGCTGTTAACTTTCAAGCTTTCGTGTTCTGGAAGTCATACCTTTCTGTTTTGCCTGTTTGGTGTATGTTTCAGCATCAGACAGGCTTGTGCAAAAATATGTTGCAAGACTATGCTCAGAAGATGAATTTTGCAATTCCACAATATGAAATGCAGTGGCATGAAACAAAAGGCAAAATCACATGTTCATTTTCCTGTACTGTTGAGATAGGGGGAATCCGATATATTGGAGGGGCAGCCACGACAAAGAAGGAAGCAGAGATCAAAGCTGCTAGAACTGCATTGCTGGCCATTCAGTCTAGTGGGTTGTGGCCGGATGATAAGCCTAATGACTATTCTGCATACACTGTCATTCCACCGATGAAGAAGGCCACAGATTTGGGAATCAGCAACCAAGAAAGTGCAGCAGCTCTGAAACCGAAGAAAGGCCATTTCAAGAAAAAGAAGAGGAGGAATGCCAGCAAGCAGGTCTGCACAAAGAATACTGGTGACTTGGAAGTTCAGATGGTAAATCAAGCAGAACCAGAGTTGCATGAAAATGCTGCTGTTAGTACTCAAGGTACAGAATCCGGAGCTGCACCTATTGGAGGAGATATGACTGAGCGGAGTGCCGTTACTGGAGTTGGGCAGCTTACTTCTGGAGTAGATAGTTCAGCCAGTTGCTTGGAGCAGCAAATAACATGTGTTACAGAAGCAGACCAAGGCCGGGGTACAAACACAGGGGCAGAAATTTCTTTATGTATTTGATTTTGCAGGGTTAACTGTATGAGATGGGCGCGAGAACAATTAGATTAGAGAATACATAGGACTCGCAAAATTTTTGCGTGTAGGTTAAGCAACTCTCTTGAACATTCAGATCAAAAGGGTTGTCGATGGTGTGGTTTGTCCAAGTAGTTATAAACTTATATAGTCACACTATTACATGCCAAATGTCTCGTAGTTAGCACAACCACGGGTGCATGATTCAGTCTGTGACATTACTTAATTACTTAAGTTGCTTGAACATTTGCTTTGCCATTGATGGAGTAACCTGCTGAATGACTGTATTTAAGTTATTATGCTATCATTTACACTTTGAAAAAGCACCTCTACCAGTCTTTACTTCATTTTGGAACATGGTATTCCATTTACTCTTTTTTTTAGATGTTTCATTTACTCCAGGGAAAGAGGAGAAAAAAGAAGGATCATAGTCCTTTAGACAAAAACCTTGAGTATTCTTATCTGGTTTAGTATGCCATGCCTTGGTGGTTTTACTTTCCTGAAGGTTGAATATGGATTATTTAATCACTATGGATTTTTTGCAGAAGTAAGAGCATGTTTTCCCCCTTTCTTCTTCTTCTTCTTCTTCCTTTCCACTTTCTCTTGAGCCGAGAGTCTATCGGAAACAACCTCTCTACCTCCCCAGGTAGGGGTAAGGTCTGCGTACACATTACTCTCACTTGTGTGATTATAGGAATGATACTGGGCATGTTAGTGGTGGTGGTGGTGTTGGTCCTGAAGTGAAAATAGTCAATTTTTGGGAGTTCTATAATATTGCAAGAAATGATAGTTTTTTTTGTGATACAAGAAACGACAAATTTTGTAAAAACCAGCAATAGCCACAAACAATAATGACCACGCCTTAATCACAAAAGGATATTATACCGTGAGGAGTTGAAGTTTGTCATTTCATAAAAAACCTTGAAAACTTAATATGTTGCTAATAACAAACAACTCTGCACCGAAAGGGAGCCTTGGAGTATGATAAAGTTGTTTCCGAGTGACTTATAGGTCACGAGTTCGAGTCGTGGAAGCAGTCACTAATATTTGCATTAGGATAGGTTGTCTTCGTCACACTCTATGGGATGTGGCCTTCTTTATCACTTTTTTTAGGATGCGACCCTTTGTCGGATCCCGCATAAATTGAAGATATTTTGAGCTATGATAAAGTTATCTCCGTGATATTTTGAACTATGGTAAAGTTATCTCCACGTGACTTATAGGTCAAAGTTTGAGCGGTTGTCTCATCACACTCTTTGGAATGAGTGCATGAATGCAAGATGTTTTGCGCATGACTCTGCACCACTCAAAATTTTCACTTATGTCTCTTCAAACTAAATGTACATGAATTACCATAAAAATGTGATAGTTTAAAAGGGGAAATGGTTGTTTGGCCTCATTTATTTATTTATTTATTTATTTATTTTAAGATTAAGACGTCTGAATCTGAATACGCGTCTGAATATCAAGATGTGTATTAAGATTGGGACACATGAATCTGAATATATATCTGAATGCTAAGATGTGTATTAAGACCTGAATACTAAATGATTAAGACTGTTTGATTATTAACCTCTGAATGTATAAAATTTACCTTTATTTGAAAATTAACAAACATAAAATTCAAATAAAATACTAATTAATCTAATATTTCACTAATAAAATATATAGTTTTTAAAAATATGATAGTTGCTGGTGGTGATGGCTAACGGTAGTGCTTGTGAATGCCGACTAAAAGTGGTGGTTGGTGGTAGATTTGGTTGATGGTGGTAGTTTAGGGTAGTAGCTAGTAGTGATTGGTAGTGGTAGCTATTATGATTGAGGATGGTGGTTGTGGGTGGTGATAGTTAATAATGGTGGGCGGTGGTGGTGGTAGTTGTGATTAAGGAAGATGGTGGCGGGTGGTGGTAGTTTATAAAGATGGGCAGTGCCAGCTATGGTTGTTGATGGTGATAGGGTGGTTAGTTGTGGTAGTTGAGGTGGATGAGTATTGGTTTTCATTGAGAATGATGGTGGTGGGAGTGGTGTAGGGGTGGGCATCGGTCGGTTCGGTACGGTTTATGAATATTATCGGTTTAGCTTATCGGTTATTGGTTTACAAATTTGATAAATCGATAACCAAATCGCTAAGATATCGGTTATCGGTTATCGATCATTATCAGTTCGGTTATCGGTTTACCCGATAAGATAACTCAATCTAGATTTAAGCAAAAAAGAGAAGACAATTCACTGGAGTTAAGCAAAAAAGAGAAGAATTCACATATAGAACTCGTTTGGATTAGCTTAAAAAATAGCTTTTAAGTACAAGTGCTTAAAAGCACTTTTTAAATGCTGGAGTTGATTTTATAAATAAACAGTTACGTGTTTGGATAAAAGTACTGGAGCTGGAAAAAAACTATTAAAATATTTGGTAAACAAGTGCTGGTAAGCATTTTTTCTGCTAAAATTACTGAAATATCCTTAAAGTTGTTAACACTATAAAGAAGCTTATTATTATAATATTTTATTCTAAATAATATAAATACATAATAATTAATATTTTAATTCACTTTCAATTTATAAAACTAAAAGTAGTATGAAGAAAGCAAACGAAAATTAAGACAATTTTGGTATGAAGAAAGCAAACGAAAGTAATAATTAATATTTTAAAGAAAATTAGTAAAAAACAAAAAATGGGAGCAAACAAATCGTTACCATCTGGAGAAGAATGGAAAAGAAAAAGAGTAAAATGAAGAAACTAGATGCTGCAATTTCGGGAGGAAGAAGACAACAGCAATTTCAAGTTTTGTACTGAGCGGTAATTTCGAGATTAAGAAAAATTATAAGGGATAAGAATGTAATATTCTTGGTCAAAACAATATGACTTTTAAGCAAATTTAGAAAAAGTTGGGGAAACCCAACTTGTTGGTTTTGGCTTTTTTTAAGCCATTTGTCTAGTTACCAAACACTTCCAGAAGTTAAAAAGGGCTTAAAAGCTGGCCTGGCTGACCAGTTTTTAAGCCCATCCAAACAGGCTCATAGTATACTATTCATTTCTGCGTTCTATCCAGTGGTCGCAACTGGAATAATTCTAACCATAGTTGTCCAAATACATTAATAATAATGCAAAGTAGTAGCAATTTTACCTTAAAATTAACAAGTCCAAACATATAGTACTAACAGTTTATCTAGACTGGATGTTGTTTGTCAAATGCCTAACCTGGAAAAAAAAACCATATAGCAAAACCTTGATATGTGCATGGGCAATACTAACACAAAAATGAAAAACAACTAGAAGGCAAGAAAATGTTGTCCTGTTGTCAAAGCTCAGCGTACTGTACAGAAGAATAATGTTAAAAAATATACCCGAAACTAACGAAGATTGTCGATTGAGAATTGATAAGTGCGAAGAGAAATTGGTAGTAGGTATAGGTTGCACAACGTGGGCTCACAAAATTAAGAAACGAAAATAAAAAATAAAGAATCATTAATAGTCAAAAATACCAATATGAAGATGAATTTTGTTATAGAAATTAAAAGTTTAATATATAAGACTAACGACTTACGCTAGGAGTAACTAGTAAGGTCTATGAAGAATGAAGATGAAGCAACTGAAGAGTGCGGCTAAGAAAGAATAGGAGAGAATGAACTGAAGCCCTAACATATGTATATACTTAAGGGTAAAGTCGTAATTTTATTAATTCTTATTGGGTTATCGGTTAACCCATTAACAAAATTGGCAAACCAAGGCCCGAACCGATAACCCAATAGTGAAAAAAATTTTAAACCGTTATCGAACTATTAACCCAATAACCCGATACCGATAACCCAATAAACAATTAATGGTTCGGGTTATCGGTTTTACCTGATATATGCCCAGCCCTAGTGATAGGTTACAAGTACCTTGGGCACAAGTATTTTACTTTATGTATTGATGATCTAACAAACTTACCATTCAGGACCAGATAAGGAACCTATTACACATTTACAAGACCTTGAGATCACAAAGTTTTAGGTTGGGATCCAACCTTTGGGAAAGCAAGGTGAATGTTATTACTGAATCAAAGGACCAGCAGGAGCTGACCATAGAAGATCTGGCTGGAAATTTGAACACCTACGAGATGAAGAGGAGGATAGACAATGAAAGAAGAGAATCAAAGAAAGAAAAGAACTTGGTACTCAAAGCTGATAGCAATGACTCAAGTGAGGAAGAGTATAAGGAACAACTTAGGGAACAGGTCCGAACTAGTTTCCGAGGAGACTGTATGAAGACAACTCTCCAGCAAAAAAGTTGCTGCCTGCACACGCTATTGTACAGGAACAGTATAACAGTTAACTTTCTGTGGAAGGTTTTTTACCTCCCTTGATTACATCATTGTAAGTGATGTCACACAAGTATAAATACAATCAAGGAAGGTAAAATAACTTACTTCATGAGAGAACCAGATAAAGAACCTGAAAAATGCCTAGTACAATCATTCAAGTTAATCGACTCAAGATAATCCGGGTAGTGTGCTTTATATTCACAGGAACCAGATTAGCGACCTGATACCTTGGTGTTCCCCTGACAGAAGTATAAGTCAACAGTACAGCTGGAAAGCAATTGCAGAAAGTGACTGCCTGCAACAGTGCAGCAAACAGTGCAGCAGTCACTTCTCATTGAGAAGAGGCATGTACTAACCAATATTTGACATCACTAAGGTGATGTCTTTTGTTGTATAAACTTGGTGCAAGACACAACATATTTTTCCCAAGACTTGCAAAATCAGAAACGAAAATCCTCTCTCAAGTACAAGAACAACCTCTCTTAAGAACAAAGTTGCTTCAACCTCAAGGACCAGATCCAAGATTAAAGATATCTTAAGTCCTTAGGTTTGTTGAGTCTTTGTTATTTGTTCTTCATTGTAACTCCTATCTTGCTTTCTTAGAAACTGTGTTTTAGGAAACCCAAAATCACAAACCCTCCAAGTTTGTATCTTGGCTAGAGTTAGTCGAGTTGTAAAGCCTTTGTAATAGAGTTATTATAAAGTGGCTTGTAATAGGGTTATTACAAGTTAGAGTATTTAAAGTCTTTGTCACTAGAGACTGACAAAGTGACTTGTGGTGAGAGTATCACAAGTTAGTCAAAATCTTTGTAACTAGAGAGTCACAAATTGGCTTGTGGTGAGAGTGCCACAAGTTAGTTGAGTTGAATCCTCTGTAATAGATGTATTACAAAGTGGCTTGTAATAGGTGTTTACAAGTTAGTGAAGTTAAAAGCCTACAAGTGTAGGTCGTGGTTTTTGTCCTCTTGAGTTGGAATTTTTCCACGTAAAAATCCTCTATGTTCTTTACTTACTGTCGAGCTACTGTATGAGCAATTAGAGAACCTAATTCCCTAAACTAGTTGGTATTACAGTCTGTTGCTTACAATAGGAACTTATAGAGAATCTAGTTCTCTATATAGTGGGAACTTATCTAGTGTCTCATTTATATACTGGTTCAGTAGGTAGCACTGTGGGAACTGATATAGGACCAGATCACTATATAGTTCGGTTCATTAGTATCTTCAGTGGAAACTCATAGAGAACCCAGTTCTTTATACAGTCTGGTGGACGTATAGTTTCTAATAATCGATATTAGAGCGGGTTCTTTCTTAAAAGGCTAACACCTAGAAAGGATCTACATGGCTGCTCCGCTAAACTTTGAGGAAAGTCAATCAACCAATAGACCAAAACGATTTCAGAAGATAGGTTGCAAAAATGGTGGGATCCCAAAGAAAGGAAGTTCCAGCAGGAATTCCAAAGGAAATGATTGTTGTCATACGTGTGGAAAGCCTGGACACTTCATCAAAGACTTCCCATTTCTGAAACAAGAGCATCACAAACACAACTCTAACAAAGTAGCAAAAAGGAACATGGTTCCTAACAAATGATTCAGCCAAAAAAGTGCAACTGAGAATATTGTGAAGCAAGCTCTTGCTGCATGGGGAGACTCCTCCAGTGAATCAGAAGAGGAACCAGATGTAGGAAGCAGCTCCATGATGGCAATGCAAAATGAAGATGATTCATTGTTTACATTGATGGCTCAGTCCGATGAGGATGAAGAGGATGACAATGATGAGGTAAATTTTAGGGATGTTTAGTGAAATCTAAAGTCCTACTCTTCGAAGAAATTGATGTCGTTAGCAAACGTTCTAATTGATACATATTATAGTTTTGTTAATGATAATGATGCCCTAATCATAAAGCTAGGAAATGCTGAACAATCTAGAGATTATTTGATGGTAGTGGTTGTTGACTTGAAGAAAACTATAGAGAACCTTAGCAAAGAGAAGAATACACTAGTGGAGAAAATTGCAGCTACGGTTGAAGAAAGGGATGATATGGTAGTTTCCTTTGAAGATTTAAGGGAACAAATGGAAGAAGTAACTAGAGAACACAACTTGTTGAAAAAAACAAACAAAAAAATAGATGGACAACACTGAGGGAGAGGAAGTGGTTGAGAGTGAGCTTAAGAAAATTAAAACAAGTCTTGTTGTTGAGCTTGAAAAAAATAGACAACTTTAGGAGGATTTAAAAAGGATTAAAAATGATCTTGATAAGTCACTAAAATGGACCGGTCCTCTAATGTGATAACGTCTATATACATTAGTAATGGTGAAAACAGGCAAGGAATCGGGTTCCAAAAGGCTAAAACCTCCTATAATCCCCATAGAAAGTATGTAATTGTGGCTGATAATAGGTTGAGCACTCACTATGGTCAAATTGTTCATTACAAGGACTCTTGTAAAGTTAAAATTCAGTCTTTACAAAAAAATAGAGTTTTTGTTGAAAAGAGGCATACTGATAAGGAACCTGGTTCCCTGAAAAGAAAATATGTGTTGCCTGCATGGGTAAAAAGAAGTTTGATCCGCCCGTTCTATCATTATAAGGGACCCAAGTTGGCTTGGGGTTCCTAAGTCTAATCATTGATTTAGTGTGCAGGGAACAATGAAAGGGGGCAGTCAACAGTGGTACATGGATAGCGATTGCTCGAAGCTCATTACTGAAAGTGCAAATGATTTCCTTTCACCGAAGGCCCTGCAAGGAGGGAATGTATCCTCTAAAAATGAAAGAAGTGGTACATTCTCGGTGTCGGAAAGGTTGGAAAGTTTCTCAAATCTGTGATGAAGGGAACAAAGTAGAGTTCTTGTCTAAAGTGTGTACAGTTACTAATTTGGTAACTGGAGAAGTGGTCTTAGTAACCAAAAGATACAAGAATATCTAAGTTGCTGATTTTGAGTCTCTACAAGCTGGTGATATGAGCTACTTGAAGAATGACCTGATTCGTGGTCTGCCAAATTCAAATTTCAAGGAGCACAGAGTGTGTGATGCATGTGCTAAGAGAAATATCTGGTGTTTCAAATGGCAAGGCTGTCATGATGAGTCAGATGAAGGATACAGGCAAAGACAATGCAACATTCTCTTCAACTTCTCAAGAGGAACCTGGTACCCCAATTACTACCACTGAAGCTGAAGAAAGAGATGGAGATGTAGCATTATAAACTTCTGATACAGAACACAATAGTGGAACTCATAATTCTGTTGATGTCAATGATGATTCACATATGGAAGAACCTGGTCCGTCAAATTCTGAAGTTCAAGTATCCAACTAGAAGCAAAAGAGTTCACATCCCTTCAAAATGTAATCACATCCTTAGACTCTGGTATTTAACCTGGTTCTAAGCAACTATGCAAGAAAAACTCCGTTAACTTGAAAGGAACAATGTGTGGAACCTGGTTCCACGACCTGCTGACAGAACTGTTATAGGAGTCAGGCTCCCCGTGCTTGGTGTGAAAGATCTATGTTGATGGAATCATCTTTGGAGCAACAGTTGACTCCCAATGTGAAGAATGTGCATAACTCATGGTAAGTAAGTTAGAAATGAGTACGATGGGGGAACTGAATTTCTTCTCAGATTTACAAGTGAAGCAAGAAGCTGTTGAAGAGATTTGACATGGAAACATAAAAAATCATTGACACTCCCATCGCCACAGCTACTTGTCTAGACTGGATGAACCTGGTTCCCCTGTAAAACCGACCATGTACAGAGGTATCATAGGGTCATTTCTGTAGCAGATCAGACATTGTATTTAGTGTGGGATTATGTGCAATGTTCCAATCAAATTCTAAGGAATTTCATCTGAAGGCTGCTAAGAGAATTCTGAGGTATTTTAAGGGCACACAGAACCTGGTTCTGCGCTATCCTTCAGGTGACAAATTCAACCTTATTGGTTATGCTGACGCTGATTATGCATGCTATATTGTGAACAAGAAAAGCATATCTGGAACGACACATTTTCCAGGGTCATACTTGATCTAATGGGGTACAAAGAGACAAACTGTGTGGCTTTTCCTATTGCTGAAATTGAATACGTGGCTGCTGCTTTTTGTTGGGCTCATTCACTATAGATCAAGCAACATCTTGAAGACTTTGGTATATTTACAGCTTGAACCCGGTACAACACAAGAGGACAAAGCACATTGATGTCAGACACCATCTTCTTAGGGACAATGTTGAAAAGGTTCTGATTTGTATGAAGTTCTGGAAGACGAAGGATCAAGTAGCAGACATTTTCACCAAGGCGCTGAGCAGGGAACTTTTTGAAAGAAATCGTCTGGAGTTGGGGTTGACCAAGCTCAACTGAGGACCTGGTCCCTCGATGATTGTCTATGTTAAGAAAGAAAGGTACAATGCTAAAAAGAATTTTTCGGCGAAATCTAACTCAAATCTATAATGTTACAGGTATACACATATGTCAGTTTCAGGACAAAACAAGTAAGAGTGACATTGCACTTCTAGGAGTCTTTGCTCAAAATTTTCAAAAAATCGTCAAGGAACCTGGTTTCTGTGACTCAGGTTAGTAGTCTCTCCAATACTTATATGCCTTTTTAAGTTGATGAAGTGTCATGTCATAATTTATTTCTGCCTTTCTCCTGCCTCTCCTCCTACCTTTTGAAATCCAAAATGTTAAACCTTTTTTGAACTGACCCATTACCCCAAAAAGACACTTCTCTATCTTACACCCAAATAAAACCTATTCTTTTCTTCAAAACCAAATTCAACCTTGTCTCAAAATAATCTTTCTTTCCAAATATGCCAGAAGTGAACCCAACTCTCTCACTTTCCAAAAACCTAACTCCATCAGAATCAAAACCCCAAGAAGTATTTGGTAGATTTTGATGGAAGTGTAACTGAAAAGGAACATGGTAGATCTAATATTCTAGACCGTGAGGCTAAAGTTGCGGTTGGATTCGTAGAAATGTTGAAGAATGGAGAAATTGGTGAATGTGAGGACTGAATGAGGGACCTGATCCCTCAAGTCCTTCTCATGAAGTTAATTTTAATGATGATCTTTTTCTCCTTGAGTTCTGTGTATAAACAAACTTTCGATCAGTAAAAAGGATTGATGAAAAGTAGGCTGATTGATGGTGAAGTGGTGTGAGCTACTGATGTGATTGTGGAAGAGAGAATGAAATGAAATCTTTTCCTATGAGAAAGAATTTTAAAAAAAGAAAAAGAAAAAAAGGGGGTTGGTTGAGAAAGATGCAGCAGATGATAAGGGTAAACAGATTGAGAAGAAGAAAAGGGAGACATGGCTGCTCATGGATAGAAAGGGTAGTGTAAGTAAGGAACCTGGTTCCTTATAGAACCAAAGGTTGAGTCATTAGGTTTGGAAGGAGAAGACTTTGAAGTCTCAAAGAGTGCTGTCAGGCAGAGTGATGAGTTCCAAAACTAGAATCACCTCATTGTTCCTCCAAGTCCCAATGTTTCTGAAGAAGAAGTATCAGACTTCTATGTTTTATGTGATACTATGATTCTATATGTGCATGGGACTCGTTTGTTATTGATGAGACGAAGCTTGGGGAGAGTCTTGGTGATCTGATTGATGGTTCAACCTACTTAGTAGGTTGGGAACCTGGTCCTCGTAGGCCCTCGACAGAATAGAATGCTAAGTTGAAGGGTGAGAATGAAAGATTGAGGAAACAAGTGGAGGAATTGAGAGAGCAAATGATCATTGATCAAAGGAGAGTAAATGAACGAATGGACAAGCTCATCAAAGCCTTAGCCCCTTACTTTTCTTCCTGCCCAGTGATCCATGTCCTTCACTTCTTCCAAATTCCCTTGAATTATTACTTTCTTTTGATCCCTATATTTGTTGATAATGGTACTTTAGTTGTTTAAATTGTCATATTAGGTATTGTTGAAACTACTGTGCTTTTGTTATAATTACTCCACTATGGGCAATCACTCTATGTTGTGCACTGACATCACTTGTTGTTCTTGTTATTGTTTATGCTGTATTGCCCAAGTGGCCTGAGTTAATGTTGCTGAACTTCCTTTTGGTAGTACTTCTTCTGTTATTCCTTTCGATGATGCCAAAAGGGGGAAGTTATATAAGTGTCAACATGGGGGAAGTTATATAGGTGTCAACATGGGAGGAACAGAATCGAATGTTGTGCATGAAAGATGGATCTGTTTCGCTGGGGGGACGTTGCTGATAATACAGGGAAACATATGAGGAATCTAGTTCTCTGGTTCTCAAGAGATAGCTCTGCTTCGTAGGGGGAACATTGCTGATAAAATATTGATTATAGGTCTGATCCGCAGGAAATATATGAGGAATCTGGTTCTCAAGAGGAATATTAGTTCTGGGTTTGTCATCATAAAAAATGGGAAAATTGATAAGTTATGGAACTTTGAGTTTTGATGATTTGCCAAACAGTCTTGAAGAACCAATTGTGATCGGCTTCTTAGGTTTGGTTTCATGGAGAATATGGCTGATTTGTAGGGGGAACCATATGGAGATCTGGTTCTCAAGGGGAATATCAATTCTAAGTTTGTCGTCATAAAAAGGGGAAAATTGATAGGTTACAAGTACCTTAGGCACAAGTACTTTACTTTATATTTTGATGATCTAACAAACTTACCATTCAGAACTAGATAAGGAACCTGTTACACATTTACAAGACCTTGAGATCACAAAGTTCCAGGTTGGGATCCAACCTTTGGGAAAGCAAGGTGAATGCTATTACTGAATCAAAGGACCTGCAGGAGCTGACCATAGAAGAGCTGGTTGGAAATCTGAAGACCTACGAGATGAAGAGTAAAATAGACAGTGAAAGAAGAGAATCAAAGAAAGAAAAGAACCTGGTACTCAAAGCTGATAGCAATGACTCAAGTGAGGAAGAGTATAAGGAACTTCTTAGGGAACAGGTCCCTACTAGTTTCCGAGGAGACTGTATGAAGTCAACTCTCCAGTAGGAAAGTTGCTGCCTGCACACGCTATTGTATAGGAACAGTACAACAGTCAACTTTCTGTGGAAGGATTTTTACCTACATTGCTTACATCATTGTAAGTGATGTCACACAAGTATAAATACAATCAAGGAAGATAAAATAACTTACTTCATGAGAGAACCAGATAAAGGACCTGAAGCATGCCTGGTACAATTATTTAAGTTAATCGACTCAAGATAACCTGGGCAGTGTGCTTTACATTCACATGAACCAGATTAGGGACCTGATACCTTGGTGTTCCCCTGACAGAAGTATAAGTCAACAGTACAGCTGGAAAGCAACTACAGAAAGTGACTGCCTGCAATAGTGCAACAAACAGTGCAACAGTCACTTCCCATTAAGAAGAGGCATGTACTAACCAAGATTTGACATCACTAAGGTGATGTCTTTTGTTGTATAAACCTGGTGCAAGACACAACACATTCTGCCCAAGACTTGCAAAATCAGAAACAAAAATGCTCTCTCAAGTGCAATAACAACCTCTCTTAAGAACAAAGCTGCTTCAACCTCAAGGACCGAATCCAAGATTGAATATATCTTAAGTCCTTAGGTTTGTTGAGTCTTTGTTATTTGTTCTTCATTGTAACTCCTATCTTGCTTTCTTAGAAGTTGTATTTTAGGAAACCCAAAATCACAAACCCTCCAAGTGTTTGTCTTGGCTAGAGTTAGTTGAGTTGTAAAGCCTTTGTAATAGAATTATTACAAAGTGGCTTGTAATAGGTTTATTACAAGCTAGAGTGTTTAAAGTCTTTGTCACTAGAGAGTGACAAAATGGCTTGTGGTGAGAGTATCACAAGTTAGTCAAAGTCTTTGTAACTAGAGAGTTACAAAGTGGCTTGTGGTGAGAGTGCCACAAGTTAGTTGAGTTGAATCCTCTGTAATAGAGGTATTACAAAGTGGCTTGTAATAGGTGTTTACAAGTTAGTGAAATTGAAAGCCTACAAGTGTAGGTCGTGGTTTTTGTCCCCTTGAGTTGGAATTTTTCCACGTAAAACCCTTTGTGTTCTTTACTTACTGCCGAGCTACTGTAGGAACAATTAGAGAACCTGATTCCCTAAACTGGTTGGTTTTACAGTCTGTTGCTTACAGTGGGAACTTATAGAGAATCTGGTTCTCTATATAGTGGGAACTTATCCAGTGTCTCATTTACATACTGGTTCAGTAGGTAGCACTGTGAGAACTGATATAGGACTAGATCGCTATACAGTTCGATTCATTAGTATCTTCAGTGGAAACTCATAGAGAACCCGGTTCTCTATACAGTCTGGTGGACGCATAGTTTCTAACACCTAGAATGGTGAGGATAGTGGGTGGTGGTAGTCGACAACAGTGGCGGCTATGATTGAGGATGATGGTGGCGGTGGGTGGCATGGTGGTAGTTGATAAAGATAGACGGTGACGATAGTTAATAATAAATATTGATGATAGGGTGTTAATGAAATTAAGTCTTTGTTATACATGTTGACCTGTTAAGGACTTTAAAAACAAAGGCAAGTAATTCATACCTCCATTAACGACATACAAATGAGGCCCAAGTGTTATTGCATTATTCCGGTATAAAATGAGGCCGTGAGAGTACTCGGATCGGACCAGATCTAACCGTATTTATACTTGAGAGAATCCCTTAAACCCAAAGCAAAATTTCCCTCCTGATAACTCATCTGTGTGTTAATTGTGTGTGAAAAAAATGCACGGAAGACCACGCAAAGCTCCAACAACAGAAGAGCAAGAAGCTTCTGCTATCAAAGCTTCCAAATTACGTTCTCTCCAATCCCAATTTCTCCAATTACATCACAACAAAATGTAATCTTTTTTTCTTCCTTTTTATTTTTATTTTTTTTCTGTTCACTGCATGTTCTTGATCTAAATCAATTCTAATTTTCTTTTGGGTTCTTTTTTCAGATATACAAAGGAAGCATTAGATGTAAGTGCAAAGTTATTAGAGTCAAATCCTGAGTACTACACCGCTTGGAATTACAGAAAACTTGCTGTCCAACATAATTTGAATCTACCTGAAGCTGACAATAATGAAGAGTCTATTAAATCAATTCTTGATGAAGAACTCAGATTGGTATGCTATTTTTTTTATTTTAAAAAAGGCAATCTTTATGTAGCCCAAATTCTCAATTAGCTGGCCGTTTTTTTTTTTTTTTTGGGGGGGGCTCCCACCACTTTACTTTTTTCTGCTAAAATCTGTGCTTAAACTGATAAATCATAGTTTGGTTTTTGGCCTACTTGGTCTTGTTGTGGAATGATGTTTTATGCTGTTATTATAAAGTGCAAGAAGTGAGTTGAATAACAATGCTAAGTTATTAACTAAACCTAATATGACTAATTAATCTGATTGATTAGAACGAAGGGCAGCCTTGGCGTAACTGGTAAAGTTGCCTCCATGTGACTAGGAGGTCACGGGTTCGAGGCGTGGAAACAACCTCTTACAGAAATGCAGGGTAAGACTGCAGGGTAAGACTGCGTACAATAGACCCTTGTGGTCCGGCCCTTCCCTGGACCCCACGCATAGCGGGAGCTTAGTGTACCGGGCTGCCTTTTCTTTAATTTGATTGATTAGAACCCTGCTTATGTAAGCTTCACATAGAGGGTCCCGAGCCATATAAAGTAGAAGAGTATGAGCCTAATATATTGGAATAGATATAAAGTATTCGGCTCTCAACTAGTTTTGCAATGATTGAATATGACTGAGTAGTCTGCATTGAATGAATAATGAACTTTCAAGTATAGTTTAACTTACTTCTATGCTGTTGTGCTTTGGTGGTTCAAATAAGACCAAAGATTGTTTTCGTTCAGCTATTATTTTTCGTGTGAATTTGTCTATTATTCAGCTGAAGTTTTGTATGTTGATTAGGTAGAGAATGCATTGAAGAGGAATTTCAAGTCTTACGGAGCATGGCATCACCGTAAATGGGTGCTGAGTAAAGGGCATTCTTCTACAGACAAGGAATTGTTGCTTCTGGGTAAGTTCCAGAAGGCAGACGCCCGCAATTTCCATGCATGGAATTATAGAAGGTGATTAACTGGATTAAGTTGAATGCAAATCACTGGACTGTTGCATTTTGCTTAAGCACTCTTCTTTTCGGAAACCCTTTCAGGTTTGTCACAGCACTGAAGAACATACCAGATGAGAAGGAACTTGAATACACAACTGAAAGGATATATGACAATTTCAGCAACTATTCTGCTTGGCACAACCGCAGGTATGTTGGCATCTATTATAATTTCTCTTTGGTTCTCT
Source organism: Nicotiana tabacum (assembly GCF_000715075.1). Classification (NCBI taxonomy): domain Eukaryota; kingdom Viridiplantae; phylum Streptophyta; class Magnoliopsida; order Solanales; family Solanaceae; genus Nicotiana; species Nicotiana tabacum. The sequence goes on from NC_134095.1 coordinate 30,086,262, forward strand.
CTTGTTAAGATCTATTTCCTGTGTAGTGAAAGCTCTCTAGCTTGAGATTGTGATATGTTCAACTAGCGCAAAAGCTAAAGTCACTACCATACCAAGAAAACAGTCATACCCCTCCAAGCAAAAGTTATTGTCTCAAATGGAACAATAAGCATGTAGTGTTATCCGATCTCCTTTAAACAGGTCATTGTCACATATTGATGCCCTTTTTACATGTTGAGAAAGTGTGAATAGGACTCTTTTCTGTTTGGAATATTTGGAGGACAGATATACAACAAATGTGTTACAGCATGGATCTAGCGAGCAAATTTATAGGAAGATTTTATTTGTTTAAAAGCCCATAGCTTCATGACTGTTAATCTGTTATTTTTTATGGGCTCTAAGATGCACTTGTTATTTAAGAAGTAGGCAATTAAGTACCACATGCTTTTTTTTTTTTTGAGAATGGTAACATTTTTCTGTATAGTATATAATAAGACATCAGCACAAAGTTTGTGCTGGAAACCAAAATAGGATGTTACATCAGAGCGTCAAAATATTGAAAAACCTACATCCTTGTTGTTCTTACAAGGAACCTAGTACATCCAAAATATCCTCAAGATCAGCTATGTATTCAGATTTACACCAAAAATAAAAAAGAAGAATACAATCCATCTTGATCTTCTGTAGAGTACTGCTTGCATCTTCAAAACACCTTGAGTTTCTCTCCTTCCATATACCAAATGCTTGTTGGGACAATTTTCCACCTGTCTTTTGTTTCTGTTATTTCCCCCTTTATTCCAACATGTCACAACTTCAGAAATACTACCAGGCATTACCCATCTAATACCTCTGAGATTGATGAACAAATCGCTTAACTGGCTAGTGATTCTGCAATGTAAAAGCAGATGGTTGATTGTCTTTGTATCCTGTCCACACAAGTAGCATCTTGCACAAATTGGTAATCCCCTTTTTCTGAGGTTATCCCGAGTCAAAACAGCTTCTCTAACTATCAGCCAAGTAAAGCATGCCACCTTATATGGTACCTTGACTTTCCAAATGTGTTCCCATGGCCAGAGTGTAATTTGAGATCCTTCCTGGTTCAAATCTCTATATGCTGAATTAACTGTAATTTGAGTACCACATGCCATTTTAGCTCATGAGGAACTCTCATTCTGAATTAAATTCTATATAATGCTGTTATCTGTGATGTGTCTCTTATCTCTTTCAAAGGTTCTTCTCCCCATAATGACTTGTGTACAGTGTTCTTCTTTCTCATTTGCTGAAGGAAAAAGCAAAAGGATATTCTCCCAAGGACAATGTATTTACAGAAGAGTACGAATTTGTGCGCAATGCTCTTTTCACAGATCCAGATGATCAAAGTGGTTGGTTTTACCATCTTTGGCTTCTTGATCAGACAGTTAAACTAGAGACGTTGGTTTCTTCATGGCCACCTCATGGCTGTAATCTTTCCTTACCCATGGATGGTTCGTTTGGGGATTGCTCTTTCTCACCCTTTACCAGTCTTCAATCTAATACTAGAACACTTCCGCTTATTCTCTATTTCAGTGAAGTTGTTGAAAATATATGCTCATCTACAGTAGAAGTTGAATGTGAAAGTATCGTGAGTAATGAGCTCGTTTGGAGATCGCTCTCAGGAGATGAAACTGCGTCTACCCACGCTTGGTTGACAGATCTTAATTTTCCAGAGGAACATGCAAATTCTTTAAAGGCTTACCAAGTAAAGGTTAGCCTTGCTCGTTCTCAAGGCATTTTCTCTTCAACTGGCGTACATCATGGAAATTCTTCTCATATTGCATTTACAGTATCTATATCACCTTATCGTTCAGAACATGTTGACTTGAAAAATGAAGAGAAGATCTCTTGGAATGACGAAAGTTTCTGTACTCATGAAGCACAGTTTCTTGAGTCAGTTCTGGCTAACTTGTTCCATATAGAAAGAACCAAGGGAGACGAAAAAGTGGTGGACTATCAGTGGAATGTTACGACCGTCGATAATGAGATAGCATACTATAGGGAGTTGTTAGCAACAATGAACTGGTAGGCAAATCTGTTTACAAGCTGAGTATATCAATCTGCGGCAGCTGTATTTTCCATCTTATTCTTCTCTTATAAGCTCTTTGTCTGTTTCAGTAAAATTGGGAAGCTGACACTTGCAAGACTGCTGATGGCGCATGACACTTTAATGTCATATACTGGCACTAGTCATAGAAATTTTAGCCACCACACAGAAATTCTTCAGCTATATGATGATTTAAAGAAAATGGACCCAGCACATTTCCACTACTACCAAGATGAGTACAGTTTAGTACTTCTGAAACAGGTATCTGTTCTGTTGTATTTTCCTTGCACCTAGTTTTCTAATGGATAGCTCATTATAAGTTTAATTTTCTGTTATATGAACATATCCTTTGCAAGCCCAACTCGTTTAACTTTAATGTGGTGTTATCTTTTGGAGAAACTAATGCCATAAAGAAGTTGGAGACCTTGTGGTTTATTCCTCCAACCAATGCTAGCAACAACTTGTATTTTCGAAACTTGAACCTTTGTATAGGTATTCAATTTCTAAAAAGCAAAACAATTACAGTAAGTAGTCTTTAGTTGGTATAAGATTTATTTCCTGTTCAGATCGACATTTTGTTGATCCATTTCTTGGGCAAAGTCTCTGCTCTGTCTATTTGAACCAATTTGAAAGTAATTGATAGTGTGGACGAAAGTGCCATTCCTTTTTATGGGTCCTCAGAAACCTCGGCAGTTAGACATCTTTGTTCCAATTATTTTTTAGTGTTTTGTTTGATCTCTCTTTATTGGTTCTTATTCATCTGGTAATGTGGAAATAATGATAAATCTCTCTCTCTCTCTCTCTCTCTCTCTCCCCTGTAGGTCTAACGTTTGTGATATGTTATTGAATCTTACCTAGAATTGCACAAGCTTACTATCTAACGTTGCAGATAATCTCCAATCAAGACTTGTTGCTAAAGCACTGCTGTAAATATAGGGATCCGTCTTCTCCAAAAATCAATAATTTTTGTCTGCGGCTTAATGATCTCTCACTTTCACGTATTGGGTCTATGGAGAAACTTTTGTGGGTTCAAGTCTTAGATCTCAGCAACAACCAACTTCAGTCACTTGAAGGTAATTTCCCTACCTCTTTCTATTATTTTTTTCTTGCTAACTCTAGTTCTCTGAAACAAAGTGGCTACATAGAGCTTACATAGTATTTGTTTTGTCAACTTATTGAAAAATACACTGAAAATATGTCTTTTCCGCGTTCTCTCTGAGTTAAGAAATTCTTTTGTTGAAACAAAATCTTGCACAACCATGATCCAGGAGAAAAAGAAAAAAAGAGAAAAGAAATCTTGTTTATGCCCCAGGGAAAGGGAGATTGTGTTGTATACGGTCGAGTTATGTTTGATAATTTTGTGATGCAACTTCTGAAATCGTAATAATTAAACTTGTATACCTTACAACCCATCCATGCCATCCACCGCTGTAACCTTTACCCAGTTTCCTTTTTGCGGGTGGTGAAGGAGGTCCGGCCAGCAAAAGAACTCTAAAAGATGCCACAATATTGTCTTCTCTCCTTTATATGCAACGGCGCCCAGGGGATTGTGAAAACACAACAGGTATCTATGAGGACAAGATGGTGGGCCTTTCTCGAGTCAAAGTTTGGCGTAAAGAAACAAGGAAAGAAGAAAAGAAGAACTTTGTTTAACTCTTAGCAAAAACAGCTCTTCTCTTGTAATTTTTTTCATTCTTCTGGATGATAAGAGATCTATCTGTGATGTTTTTCAATGCTTTTTTTCATAGGAAAATACAATTTAGTAACATGGAAGAATTGTATCCATGCATCTTCAAGCTAACAAACTAGTCAAGTACATAAAATTCTCAGTTGTTTCAGAAGATTATCATGAAAAAGGCCTTCATCTACACCACATATAGGTCAAGAGATTTACCCCTTATTCATGTTCATCCTTCTTATTAGCTGTTCAGTTATATGTGGTGATTTAAGAAATTTTTGTTGCATTTTAAAACCATCTTGATTTATGGGTATGGAGAATGAGAGGGGATAGAAGATTCTTCCATGATAGTGAGAGGGATATTAGATGTATCGAATCATTCCTATGTCACATGTTTGGTGTAAAGAGAGAATATCAGGAAGTGTAGATTATTGGGATAACTTGGTTAGATAAGAGTGGTTAAGCCACTCATGCAGATTATAAATAGTTTAGACGTCATGTTGGTGTGATATTAATGATACGATCTTGACTTAAAAAAAGCATCTTGATTTCTTATGATCTTCGTAACTGGGTGAAATGAAAAGAAACTTAAATAGATAGAAGATAACTTATTGAAAAGCATCCATCTAACTGATGGTTTGATTAATAAATTGACAAGCCAAAGTTAGTCATATTTAGATCTTTAGTGTCTCTCACTATTTTCCTCTGGAAAAAAGGTGTGAAATTATGTTATTCAAATGCATGGAAGTCAATAAATGTAGTTATCCAATAAAGTTGATCATGTGATAAAAAGTTGCAATGACTCCGGCATTTCTCGTGTAAGTGCTCGATTATGTTTCTGAATCATGTGGAATTGCTAGAATGACACTGCGTAAGCTAACTGCAAAGGATTGCTTCTAATTTTCTGTGATCGTAAATTCTTTGCCTTAAAATCATGCTTTTCTTCAATAATGCGGCATTAGATTTTTTGGTTTATTTTCTAGCGTCGTCTAATAGGGCGCTTTTTCTTGCTTAAACCAAGAAGCTTGCTTCATTCTATTATTCTCTAAAATTGATGCAGGCTTGGAGGTGATGCAACTTCTCACCTGTTTGAATGTTAGTCACAATAAACTTTGCAGTTTTACTGCTTTGGAGCCTTTGAGAATGCTAAGATCACTGAAAGTCTTGGATATCTCTTACAACGAGATTGGTGCGCACTCTATTGACACGAGGAGGTATTTATGCTCTTCCCCTCTGAACCATAAAAGTGGAGGTGACTGGAAAGCTGAGGAACCCGAGATGCCTTGGGATGAGGTGGCTGACAATTGGGAAGTTTATACTATTTTTAAAGACTTGAACTTGATACAATTAGATGTTATAGGAAATGCAGTTTCGGACGACAAGATAAAATTACTTCTGATTAAGCTATTACCATCACTAAAGTGGCTTGATGGTGAGATTGCAGATAACTAAAAGTTAGATCATTGTCGCTGTTACTGAGTTTCTTTACAGAACAGATATGGTAATCTTTTGTTACTACTCTTATGAATTAAAGATATTTGATGGACAGAATAACTTTTTGTACCATGTCGTTGTTGCAAGACTCTTGTAATTTTTGGGGTTTTTAGATAATTTATATTACTATATCCGTTTGGCACTTGAGCAGAGGTTTGTTCTCTGATTATTGAAGTGATAGTAGTCTACCAAAATTATCCAGCAATGGAGCATGACAACATTTCTTCTGTTACACTACTTTTTTCTGCCATTAAAGGGCAACCTGGTGCATAGAGCATCCGCATTCATACAGGGTCCGGGAAAGGGCCGCATCCCTAGAGGTGTGATGTAAGCAGCCTATCTTGATACAGGCATCAGTGGCTGATTTCACGGCTCGAACCCGTAACCTATAGGTCACATGGAGACAACTTTACCCTTTTTTCTGCCATTATGGCATTCAAACATATACGCATCAGCATACAGGTAAAAAGCGTTACATGCACATTTATTTATCTACCATAACAACAACAAACACAGTATAATCCCACATAGCGGGGTCTGGGGAGGGTAGTGTCTACGCAGCCTTACCCCCACCTTGTTGAACACTTTTATTTATCTATACTTCATAAATTGATGCTTTGACATTCAAAATATCTATGCTTGCATGGATATAAGCTGTGGAAAAATGCATCCCAGAGACTATAACTGGCCTCTTTTAGTTGATTTTGGCATATTGAAGCTTGAAACTGCCAACATAAACAGGACTGAAAAAAATGGCTTGAATTGTCATTTTAAATATTCAATTACTAAAGAGGATTACAGTCCAAAAGCCAAAGATTCAAGAATACAATGAAGAAACTGATCGAGTTAACGCAACCCAGAAAAGCAGTGACATAATAGTGGAAGGTGCAGTTTGAATTGGCGCGAGGTGTCTGAACTGCAACATCTTAGCAATGCAGAAATTCAGATATTTGATCGTTAAGGTAACGATGCTTCTGGACAGCCATGGAAGTAGCTCATTTTCAGCTTTATCTCTTAGTATTTGCTTTGTCTTCTCAGGAATCCAATTCAAGTATAATACAGCAGTAGTATTTAGTAGCAGTGCTAGCATTATGGAGTACCAAGTTGCCCTGTTCATGTTGATCAGTAACTGGAATTCTTGTAGTTTTGATTCCATTCTTGGACCTGTTTTCAGTTTCTCCTTTTTTTGTCTGTGATTTGAAGGACAGGAGACTATTTATAGGGTATTGAGATAAGTATCGAGCAAGCTAAATTCTTGGTCAATACTCCCATGATCAAGATTGTAAAGATTCTCCATTTTTTTTAAAAATCCTCTTCACCTTAATCTTCATTAAATAAATTCCATATTTGAATTATGGGACCTGTCATCTTGTTAATGGAGGGTCAGGATTAAGGTTCAATGACTTTATTGGTGGAGATGGTCTTATTCATAATCTAAAAAATTTGGTTGTCCGAAAATGGCCCAAGGACATTTCTCATTGTAGGCGGAATATATTTTGCTTATAAGTTTTTCTTAACTTTTTACTTTATATACTTCAAATTAGCACTTAAATTGTTATATACATGTTCGTCGGGAAAAAATTATGTGCATGTAAGTCGCCAAGATAAATAGCGACGTACTGTTTACATTACTTTTTACCTGTAAGTTGCCGAAACAAATAGCGACCTACTGTGTAATAATACTATCCCTCTGCTTAATTTATGTGATATTATTCGCTTTTTGAAATTTTTTTTTTTTTAGTTTTTATCGTATATTTGACAGACTCTTTTAAGTTTTTCAAAATAAGCTTTACATATTCAAAAACATCATGATATTATTAATTCAAAATATTTAATGGCATATAAAAAGTTAAAGTCAACGAAAACTTCGTTTGATTCTCAAAATACTAACACTGTCACATAAATTAAGAGTATTATATTATAAATGGCGTATTAAAACAGCAAATTACCCATAAAACGGACAAAAAATAAAGAATAACCCATCAACTTATTTTTAGGTCGCGGACTCGATCTATTGACCAGTGCCTTGGAGAGCACGGGGTCAACGCTATTGCAAAAGTTATCTCAAACTTGGGGAAGACGTTTTCAACTTCTTACCTGTAAATACTCTTCATAAATAATTTCTGCCCGAATTTATTAAAATTAAGCCAACACCTTTTTTTAATTAAAAAAAAAAGAGCAACCTTTTATTTTAATTATACTTTTAGTGGGGTAATTAATCATACTCAATAATATATCATGTTGTCCGCCTCAATGTAAATGACCTTGTGATAAGAAATCGGACTAGAATTATTGTGATTACAACTTATATGTGGCCACATTACTCCCAAACACTAAGCAAAAATCAAATTATGGAGCTCTTAGATCTTCTCAATTTGGTTTAGAAATTATCTTAGTCATCACAGTACTATCCACCGAGGCTTGGTTAGATGAGAAGAATCACCTAGTATTTTTTGCCTCCGTTGGAATTTGAACCTGAGATCTCATGGTTCTCATCCACTTTATTGACCACTAGTTCATACCCTTAAGTGCGATAATTGATCTTTTTATATTATGATGAAGTACGCTTAACAAGGGATTTTCACGATTTCATGACATCAAAACAAATTTTAGCATGCGTTTGAGCTACGATAACACAAAACTTTTCCGTTTCAGTTTTCAACTTCAAGACATTATCGTCTATGAATTTAAAAATGAACGCGAAACCTTCCAATTTTTGAAAAAAAATGCTAATTCTCTAAATTGATGGACTACCAAGGCTGATTTCCCTTTCTTTAGCTACTAAAATGTTTCGGTTTGCTATTAAAAAGACCAAAGAGCACATACTAGCCACATTATAAACTTAATAAAGATAACATCATTTGCCAGTCTTAACCAACGTTCATAAATTGAAGGATCTTATCAAACTTGTGAACTCTTGCACCAAACACTGCAACTATCACACGGTGTGTTAATCAAAGCAAGTAGAAAGTTCATACGCCACAATAAAAGATGTCAAGAAACACAAGTTTTCAAGAAGATTTAGAAAAGATGAAGTTTCTCCTTGCATAATTCAATACAACTATTAACCTTAGCATAATTCAATACAACTATCAACATTACATTGCTGATCATCACATTTGTTTTTTGCTTTTATTTTTTTTCTTTTTTGGGAAAAGAGGGGAGGGAGCTGAGTACTAAAAGAGAAAAAGAGCAGGTCAGTTTTCAACTCAACAATTAGTTTTTTACCTTCAACCTTTTGAATCAGGAAATTGAACTAAAATTATACATATTCTCCACCAGAAAAGGATTGTCGGTCAAAGATGCAAAATGGTGATTCTACCATTTGGGCTGACTGTGAGTCTGAGACCAGAACTTTTTTTTTGAACGATAAGGAAGCATATATATTAATACGCAAAAACTTACACCGAAGTTACATAGTCCCGAAGGACATTTCTATTGTTTTAAGTTATTAGACTATTACAAATATTAGTACTTAGTCGTTTAATTCCAAAACAAAGGCCTTGCATGTCCTTTTTCAAAATGGCTTTAACAAAAAGAGGTGGGCACGCAAGGTGATAGCATTTATCCGGCTTGAAATTCTTGACTGCTTCCTTAGCTAGGCAATTTGCTACTGCATTTCCTTCCCTAAAATTGTGCCTGATCACCGGGGATTTCAGCCGGTGCATTAATGATCTGCAGTTAAGTAAACATGCATTAGTACTATCATTCTCATCAATAAGCATCTTTATTATATCCGTTGAATCTGATTCAATCTCTATAGCAGCAAATGACATGTCTACAACTAATTTTAATCCTTGCTCCAATGCTAAAAGTCCAGCCTGCAAGGAGCATGTTGTATAGCAAGATTTTGTGAAGCCCATGATCCATTTACCAGAGCTGTTTCTGAAAACTCCTCCTATACCTGCATGAAGCTTTTCTTTCAAGAATGCCCCATCAATGTTAAGTTTTATCTTGTTTGGAGGAGGTCTTTCCCAGTGCATTTTAATCTTGACTGAAGATTGTTGTACGAGATTTTTTTCAGTAAAGAAGAGAAATTCCCATATTTGGTGGAAAACCTGTCTAGGGTTAATATCCAGGTCCAAATTGTTTATGTTGTTATTATTATTATTATTATTATTATTATTATTATTATTATTATTATTATTATTATTATTATTATTTCTAAGGCAACCATAGATTCCAAATCGAAAAGGGGAGGATATTTTTCCAAGCATAATGCTGATGACTATCTTGGAGATGAGAATCCCTTAAACTAGCTAACCAGTTGGATTGAGCATTACTTTGGTTGATTATTAGACCAATAACGGGTAGCTATAGGGTAGAGGAGAAAAATGTGAGTGGCATCCTCAGGTCCTTGTTTGCACATAGGGCAATTAGGATCAATATTGATACCAATGTATTGTAGGTAAGTTCTACAAGGAATTTTATTATGCATGCATTGCCAAATAAAGAACTTGATTTTAGTAGGACAATGGAGATCCCAAATCCAATTGAAGTCAGGCTCTTTATCCTGAATCATCAAGTGGTTATCCTCTAAAAGTTTGTAGCAGGACTTGGATGTAAACATGCCGTTGCTATTCGTATCCCAGGACATAAGATATTTACTTATTGAGCCTAACGACATAGGGGTAGCCTTGATTTTGTTCATTAGAGAAGGGAGTAGGTCAAAAGAAATTTTTGAAATATCCCATTGATCATTAATAATCAGCTGTCTAAGAGAGATTGAGTAATCAGATTTATGGAGAGGACCTTCTATATAATTTCTAAGGCTGGGAGCATTATGAATCCATCTAGAAGTCCAAATGTCAAGATTTGAATTTTTGCTCGGATGCCACAAGATTCCTTTTGTAAGGATTTTGTATCCTTTTAGAAGAGCTGCCCAGATAAGGAACACTTTGGGGAAGTTTTTTTATGGGCATATTTACTAGCAATTAGTTGAGCCCAAGGGTTGTTAGGAAAATTTATAAGGCGCCAGCTAAGGCTAGTGAGGAGAACAGAATTTTTTTGTAAGGCTGTATGAATTCCTAGGCCTCCTTCAGATTTTTGTTTTGTGACTGTTTTTCAATTAATTAAATGGAGTTTTTTCTTAGTATTAGTGGTACCCCATATGAAATTCCTTTGAATCTTATCAATCTGATTTAACACTTTTTTAGGGAGTATAGTGTATTGCATAACATGAGAAGGCATATCATTAAGAGTTGAGGATGCTAAGGTGGTTCTTCCCGCAATATTAAGAAGATTAGTTTTCCAAAGTAAGAGTTTAGCTTGCATTTTATCAATGAAAAACTGAAAATCCTTGGGCTTTGGCTTGAGATTTAGGATTGGGAATCCAAGATATTTTCCAAACTCAACACTAGGCCTTATGTTAAATAAGCTAGCAAAATGACTTGAAATGTCCCGTGGACATTTTTTGGAGAACACAATCCTAGATTTAGAGTAATTTATAGACAACCCAGTTTCTTCTATAAATAAATTAAGGCACTGATTAATACAATTACCCGTCTTATGGTTGGCTTTACCCATTAAGGTCAAATCGTCAGCAAAGAACAGGTGTGAAAAATAAGGACCCCATGGGGTAATTTTTATCGGATCCCACTTTAAAGTATCCACTTGATTATCAATTAACCTAGACATAAGTTTCATACATAGAATAAATATGTATAGTGATATGGGATCACCTTGCCAAATTCCTTTACTTGGGCTAAAGAAATTAGTCTTGGTTCCATTGACAAGAATACCAATTTTACTAGTGCAAATACAGTGCATAATGAGTTTAGAAATATTGGAAGGAAAGTGAAAGAAAACTAGAGTTTTATGAATAAAATCCCATTCTAACTTATCAAAAACCTTTTCGAGGTCGATTTTTAATAACATATCATATTTAGAACTATTTGAAGAGCACATATTATTGATAATTTCTTGAATGACAATGGCATTATCGCTGGCTCTCCTATTTTTTTAAAAACTCGATTGAGTAGGGCTAATAATGACTGAAAGAAATTGTTTTAGTCTATTAGCAATAATTTTGTACACCGTATTACAAAGTCCAATAGGTCTGAAGATTTTTAGATCAGTGGCATTGTTAATTTTTAGTATGAGGCACAAGTATGTATCGTTAATACCCTGAGGGAGAGATTGTGATTCAAAGGCATCTTGGTAAAATTTTATGATTGAATCACCAACTATATTCCAATATTTCTAATAAAAGAAAGGGTGAATACCATCCGGACCCGGGGTTTTAAAAGTCTTGAACGAAAAAATAGTTTTCCTAATTTCTTCCTTTGTAAAAGGATTAACAAGGATGATTAAATCATTGGTTCTGAAAAAGTCATTTTGATTTTTGAAACAAGCCATCTTACTAATGGTTTTAGAAGTCTTGTAGGAATTATCAAAATAGTTGAAAGTGTGTTCTAAAATGGACTTAGCATTAGAAATCCAATTACCATTTTCATCTTTAAAGTACAAGATAGAGTTATCACGTTTTCTATTGGTAGTCATACTATGGAAGAAACGAGTGTTAGCATCACCTTCATTACCCCAACTAATTCTTGAACGAAGCTTCCAAAAGTTTTCTTCCATTTTTAAAAGGGCATTATATTCTTGTTGGAGAGTAGTTTCCAAATTCATTAGAAAAGGACTAGTGATACTTTGGCGAATTCTGAATTCCATCTAGGCGTGCCAACAAATTTTTTTTCTTTTAAAGATATCACAAAAGGTATCATTTTTCCATGGAATTATTTTTTCTTTGAAAATCTGTTGAGCCTTAGGGAGATCATTAGTTTGCCAACAAGTCCTGACTATATTAACAAAGTCAGGATGCCTACACCATATAGATTCCAGTCTAAATGGTTTACCCTTATGAAATCTATTGTTAGGGACTAATTGGAGTAATAAGGGGTTATGATTAGAGTGTATTTTTGGGAGATGGACAACCATAACTTTTGGAAATAGACTCATCCAAGTATCGTTTACAAAAAATCTATCTAAACATTCCATAATTAATTTGTTAGACTTTCTACGATTATTAGACCACGTATATTTACAACCTTTAAAACCAAATCGAAAAGGTTACAATGATTAACACTAGACCATAAACGGGAACTACGTCTACTGTTAACTCTCCTACCCCCAAATTTATCATCCATGAAAAAAGTATCATTAAAATCACCTCCCAAGAGCCAATGACCTTTATAATGCTCATAAATTCCTTCAATATTACTCCAAAGATTATTCCTACTTGCTACTTTAGTACTAGCATAAATAGATGAAAAAAGCCAAGAAATATTTAATGGACATACCTCAATATTGGCATGTATATCTTGGTTCCTTCTCACAAAGTCCTTCACTGTAACCACATCTGATTTCCATAGAATGACCATTCCTCCAGATTGTCCCTCAGTTGGGACTTCAATCATTTGAGTGAAGGGAAAGTCATTAAGGAGAGAGACATGGATTTCCATACGAGTCTCTACTAAGGTCACAACACTGGGTTTATGGGTATCGATCATTTCTCTAAAGTTTACCCTAAAAGCATCGTTATTACCACCCCTTATGTTCCAAATGATGAAGTTAACTGGATGAGGCATCATATTAGGAGATTAGGGTTATGCATGCTACCATTGTCCCTCATTCTCTGTGAAGGGGGAGTTGGGTTCCTCCTGATCGAAGGTACCAGGATCATTGCATGGCTTCCCACAATTGGGTAGTGGAGGCTTGACATCTATCGAGAATTTGTAAAGTGTTGGGGGACAACTGAAAATATATCTCTTCTCGTGCATTTTCCTAAATAGATATACCTTTACATCGTTTAGACTTGAAAACTCTAGGATTTGGTCTGACCCCAGCAAGTTCAACTCCTATGCATCCTCTATTGGTTGGTCTTCTGGTTCTGGTTGATTGGGAGGAGCTTGTTGTTGTGGAACATTGTTTTGATCTAGAGGACCGTTTGGTTGGGGATTATTTGCATGTGGAGGAATTTGCATTTAGTTGGCCATCTGATTCATTGCATGGGTGTATGTCATGGTCCATGGCATAAATATTGGGTTCATGTTCGAGATGTCCCCCGGTGGAAAGAATGTGAGATCCATTTGCATATTCTGAGTTTAGATTGGGTTGAAGTGGGGTGGTAGACTCCATTGGTTTCTCATAGTTTGGGCTAGGTTGGAGTTCATCGATGGAGCTAGGGGGTGAAGTATGTTGTTCAACCAAACATGGTTGAAGTAGTTGCTCATGACCATATGCATCCCTTCCAATACTAGCTGGGCAAGGAAGTGAGAATTTTGTCCATCCAATATCATGTTGAATGATGTTGCATGCCCCATTAATGCTTGCTCTATCCAGGAGAGGGGTTGATGGTCTTGAGGGAGGGGTAGTTGAACAAAGAAGATTTGGTTGTTTGTTTGTGCTGCCTGAGGAATCGGAGGGTTGGCCATTGTATGGGCTCGTTGATGCCTTAGGATTTGGACTAGACGATAACGCCTTCTTTGGGATACTGGGATTCTGGGCATATTTACTACTTGAGGGGTGGTTTACATTATGGGAAGTAGAAGAGTTTTCTGAAGGGGTAACTATGGATTCTAGTGTTCTAGCGAGGTCAATACTTATTACCTCTATTTGCATGCTTTGGGAGTTGCTTGAGCCGATGGTATTAGTAGGATTTTGTGTAGATTTTGTCCCTGTAACGTGTATGATTTCTTTAACCATTTTTTGGCCAACGGGAGAGACTTGGGATAGGTGTTGAAGGTGTACTTTATTGCACATGCAAGGATTAGCTAGGCTGGCAGTGTGGTTATTGAGATTATTAGGGATTAGGGCATCATTGGGAGATGTTTGTAGCGTGAGAGAGTTGCTAATTTGATTAGTTAGGGGAGTAGACACATAATTAGTGTCATGCAAGGTATTTAATTGGTCCTTAGCAGAGTTTGCCACGTGGCAATTTAAGTTAGGGGATGGGGCCACGTCCAATACCATGCAATCTTGGCTAGGCAGATTAACCAATGCTTGAAACTTATTTCCAGTAGTGGAGGAAGATAATGGGCTAGGATTTTTTGCAATGTAATTCTTGGACGAATTCGTATTGGGAAATTTAAAAGACATTTGCTTATCAGTGGATTTAACATTTAATGAGATAGAAGAGAGTGTACCTGACAAAAGCTTGCTTTGCTCTTTAGAATTACCTGAAGTGTTCTTGTGATTGACCTTCTTTTTTGTTTGGAAACTCACCGTTTGCCACACTTCTTCCTTAGTGGAATGAAGTGAATCTTCATTAACACCTTGTGCTGTTGCTTTATGGTCCTTGGATTGATTGTCAGTAGAGTCCAAAGCTGTTGGAGAAGTAGCATTAACAACTATTTTATACTTACATTTGGATTGAACATGCCCAAGCCTTCCACATTTAATACATAAAAGATTCCCATCTTCATAGTGTATAGCTTGTTTGTGTGATCAATGTAGATAAAAGGAGTTACTGGGACATCCAAAGGCAACTCAACACATAATCTAGCATATTTTCCTCTAAGAGTTGAGGAAGTGCATACATCAATTTTTAAAAGTTTGCCAATTTTGTTACCGATCTTTTTTAAGATTAAACCATCATAAAATTCCGTTGGTAATTGAGGAAGCTCAATCCAAACTGTAGTTTTTGATATTTTTGCTTCCGATGCAAGGAAGTTTGGTTCCCATTTTTGGACTGATAGAAAGTGACAAAAGATGAACCAAGGACCCATATGTAGGGCTTTTTGCATAGTTTCCTCATTACTAAATTTAGTGATGAAGTAATCACACCCTAAATCAATCAAAGGGAAGTTTTCCTTTGTTTTCCACAGTTTATGTAATTTTCTTTTGAGCAATTGGTGTTGAATTCTCCTCCCTTAAAGCTTAACTATAGTCGAGTATTTCCATGGTTGATATATTCGATGGATATCTTCTTGAGTTAATTAAACTTGCTGGATGTTTGAGGGGCATATGGGGTCTTCTTTCCCAATACCTTGTGAATCAGATGGATAATGGATATTTGTATCAATAATCATGTTGATTGAAGCTTCTTATTCACCTTGCACCAACTTATCCTCAAAGCTAACAATTGACAATTTGGATTTAACAAGAGATTGATTGATAATGATGTTTGGATTTAGGAGGAGGAATTTGATGAACTTGATCCAAGTCCATTCCTATTTTGTTGATTGATTCACCTTTCTCTCTCTACTGCCCAGAGAGAAGGCAGAGAAAATAAGTTTTTTTTAACAGAATTAAATATAATAGTAGCCCTGAGACCAGAACTTTACTAGACAAAAAGGCACATCAGAAATTAAAACGTTGTTTGCGTGAAAGACGGTAAAAATACAATATGACATCAACAAGCAAAAGAGATGATACTAGAGAGTAATATGTCGTCCCAATTAAGTTGATTAAATTCAGGGCATGCTAGAAACGAAAATAACTGCAATCCTGATGATTCAAACGGAATACCGGAAGAGTAATCGACGAGAAATTGTTTTTTTTGGCAAGGGAAAATATGAACAGCATATTTAGAAAAACAATAACACTAGGATTTCCTTATAAAAAGAAATACTACAAGGCTTATGAAATCCAAAAGTTGCCTTAGCAGTTAGAAGCGGATCTAGAATTTAAATTATATGGGTTCAATATTTAAGTTTTTTAGCATTGAACTATCAAATTTTTAAAGTTATGGGTTCATATTCACTATTTCTTATGATTTTAATAAATTTTTACACATAAGTTTATGTCTACCTCAAAAGTTATGGGTTCAATTGAACCCGTAGCTATGAAGCTACATTTGCCGCTGCTAGCTGTGTGCACTCCGGTTATTAAACTCCTACTATGCGCGAGGTCCAAAAAAAGCATAAATTATTCGTGCGTTGCTAGCTTATGTTGGCATGAAGATTGTTAGGGAGAATTGAAAAACCTGCAGACTAGAACTTAACTCATACCATGTTTATTATGTATCTCTGTGATTACATCAATTTGGTGAGTATGATTCAAAAGAAATCAGATTGCGGCAATTTACTAAAAAAAAAAAAGAAGTTATTGCTTTATGCTAGTTGAACAAAATCACACCTTGGATTTTGAAATAAAATCATAACGGGAATTTACTTTGAAATTTGAATTCGTAAGTATGTTGTATTAAATATAGATGGCTAAATGATGAGTTTGTTGTAATCTAAGAAGGTAATTAATTGACTTAGAGATAAAACAGAGCCTTCTCTCGAAATCTATTACAGTAGGTTAGTTAAATATAAACAAAAATAAGGAAAAAGACAAATCCCAAAATAAGAAAAATATTAGTTTTTTTTTTTAATTTTGTGAAGCTGTCACACATTGTTACAACATTGAACTTACTATTAGAAATCTAGAACAAAAATAAATCAAGGGCAAGATTACACCCTAAGTAGCCTATAATGCTCTTCACATCTTACAAAAATATTGTGCAAAGTCAATATTTTCTCTGCCATTGTTTCTACGGAGAGATCTTTCTTTAGAAAACTTTGTCATTCATTTTTCAACATGCATAACATAAATCCTTCTCCTCCTCCAATTTTAATGCCTTGTCGTGTACTACTTCGCTGCCCTTTATGTTATGGCATATTTAGTACTCATTTTGACTTTATGAATTATTTACAATTTCACCCGTTATCTTCCGAGCAAGATGTCATTCTACGTTCTGGTGTAGATGCAGCCGCTCTTCCTTTACCAACCCATTCACAACCAACTCAACCTGCATCATCACAACATGCAAGTTCGAGAAGAAATAACAGAGGTATTGTTCTACCAACAACATCATCATCGTCGAATCATTCTCACCCTAGTGAAGGCAACAAATGGTAAGAAGAAATAAAGATAGAGCTTCACATACACTTGATTTAAATGTGACTCCTGATTGTACACGACCATTGATAAATCAGTTGGATGTGCCCATTTCATCAAATGCAGTTGCATTAGATGAAGAACCAAATGGTTTGGACTTGAGCTTGAGGCTTTAGAGTGGGTCTAAAAATGTGTAAGGTTGGAGTCTTTTATTTACTAAATATTTTTATGATTTAAATAATCCAATCCCATTTGTTTTTATTCAACTTTTAATTTTCTTGTCGAAAATAAATTAATATATTAATTTTTCTATTGTTCAAATTGCAACTGATTCCACGAATTATCACGGGATTTTGCCTACTATTCTGCAAAATTATTTTTTATGTGAAGATAATTGAACTATGTGTAATTTAGGAAGGAGAATACAAATGTCTGGAAGGTTTGATTTCAGATTTAGGTATGATATATCACTCGTCATATCGTTATTTTTTTCATCCGGTAAATTTCAAGTCAGAAAATAAACATTCAACCTTCATGAACTTTCAAAATTATCCTTGTCTTGAAGCCAAACACCGACATGTACCCAGGGACGGAGCTAGAAGCCCGTCTATGTGTTCGGTCAAACCCAATAGCTTTTTGCTCAAATAATATATTTGTGTTAAAAATTTAGCAAATATGTATGAATATTAAATTTAAAACTCAGTTATTAACACTTGAAGTTAACATTTTAAAATCCAGAACCCTGAAATTCTGACTTCGCCCCTGCATGTACCACTTGATCAACTCAAACTGATATGTTAAAAGAGGCAAAGAAAATAATTTTCGAAGCTACAACGCAAAAACAAAAAAAATTAAATAGTTATTCACGAGTTTCGACATCGGAGATTTCAAGCATAGCTTGATTAAATTGCATTACAGTAAGAATGGCGTAACGCAGATGGAGAGTAAAGGCGTAACGCTGAGTGAGCTAGTCCTATCTTTATTCCATAAATATTATGAGCGTATTATGCACATCTGTCCGAGCTAGTCTTATATTTGACTTAGATTTTAAATGTTGCCAAATATAATCTCTAGATTTTGTTTTATGAAGACCGTTAAATATTGGATAGTGACACAAGATACTGAACTTAAGATTGTCCTAATACAAATTATATAACCTCTAGATTTTATTTTATGAAGTTAAAGATTGGATGGCGACACGAGATGCCGAATTAAAGTTGATCCTAATACAAAATACATAATCTCTAGATTTTGTCTTATGAAGACCGCTAAAGATTGGATTGTGACGCGAGATACTAAACTGAAGTTGTTCCTAATACAAAATAAATTATGGCAAATACTTATTCTATTTTATTTTATTTGAAGTGCTTGATTGAGCACGAACTTAAAAAAAAGAAATTTAAAACTGAAAGTTCGCTCTTAATTCAAGGGGTACTTATACCTTTTTCTTATACTAGTTTCTCGATAAGTACATTGCACGTGTATGACACGCTAATTAATAATGATATTTTCAATTAATATAAATAATATTAGAATTATATGTGCAATAATATTACGACCCAAATCCTAACCTGTCATGATAGCGCCTATCGTGGTACTAGGCAAGCCGATATTTTCAAGATATTCCCAACATTTAACAGAAAATGCATCAAGGTAGTTTTTAAATAACAAAAATTCTCATAAATGGGGTAGAAACCCAAAACATAATGCAGAAACTCCCGACATCGGGGTGTCACTGAGTTCATGAGCATCTATACAGCACAAGTCTGGAAAAGTAATGTCTATGCAAGTATGGATCTAAATAAAATAAACGTAAAGATAGGGAAGGAGAGACAAGGTTTGCGACAACGCCGACAACTACCTCGAAATCTCCAAACGGTCAACTGAGCAAAAGAAGTCAACACCCGCCATAACCGAAAATACCTGGATCTGCACACAAAGTGCAGGGTGTAGCGTGAGTACAATCAACTCAGTAAGTAACAATACTAAATAAAGAACTGAAAGTACTGACGAGCTGTGCAATTATAGTTCAATTTCAGAAATTTCAACATAGGAAAAATAGACATGCTTTCAAGTTCGACAATTTAGGCCAAATCAGTTATCTCATATCAAATTCAAGTAAAACAGAATATAACATCTTTCAGAAAACTTCCAGACAGTGATATATGGCAGCTAAGTGCAACAATAATGAAATCAAGAGCATCCTCTCAGAGCAACAGTCACTCAATCTTTCCCAATAGCTCAGCACTAGGTACCCGGCGCTCAACACTCGTACTCAAAAGGCACTTGCGCTCACTGGGAGTGTGTACAGACTCCGGAGGGACTCCTTCAGCCCAAGCTTTATATCGCTACGGCGTGTAACCCGATCCATATATACATAACCTTAAGGCTCATTGCGGCGCACAACCCGGCCCACACATATACAACCCTAAGGCTCGTTGCGGCTTGCAACCTGATC
Source organism: Nicotiana tabacum (assembly GCF_000715075.1). Classification (NCBI taxonomy): domain Eukaryota; kingdom Viridiplantae; phylum Streptophyta; class Magnoliopsida; order Solanales; family Solanaceae; genus Nicotiana; species Nicotiana tabacum. The sequence goes on from NC_134095.1 coordinate 30,105,777, forward strand.
CACATATATACAGTCTTAAGGCTCGTTGCGACGTGCAACCATATATATACATATACACAGCTCGACACTCAGGCCCTAACTCAGTCACCAACCTCTCCAGTCTCTAAGGCTCTCAAAAATCATAAAAATCAGCCCAAACAGAAATGATGTAATGTATCAACAAGAAAACAAGAAGAGACTGAGATATGATACGCAAGTAAAATCGTGACTGAGTACAACATTTAGTCTAAACATGATTTCTAACATGATTTGCAGTCAAATTTCTATAACACATGAAGAGCATATAGCTAACAACAGATTATTCAACTTCACAGTTCCACGGAACGGACCAAGTCACAATTTTTATGGTGCACGCCCACATGCCCGTCACCTAGCATGTGCGTCACCTCCAAATCAATCACAAGACACATACGGGGTTTCATACCCTTAGAACCAAATTTAGAACACTACTAGAAATACATGGATTTTCCACGGCGAAATCAGTAGAAAACTGGTGGGAAAATCGAGTTTTCACACCGCATTCCCACCAAAACGAGTCACCAGGAAAACGCTTTGTGGGAAATATCTTCCCAGAGAAGCGGTGGAAAATTTCCCACGATTTTCCCAGAGAAACTTTAATAGGAAAAATAATGAAATTTCCCACCAACAATCAGTGGAAAATATTATTAGTAATTTTTATTAATTTTAATACATTAGCCAGGAAAGTGATGGAAAAAATGCACGGGGAGCTGAAAATAAAGTATGAACTTTCCCACTGATAACCGTGGGAAATATGCAAGGTCTGAAAAATAAAGTATGAACATTCCCACCGATATCCGTATGAAATGTGCTAATTCTGAAAATGAAATTATGAACTTTCCCACCGATATCAGTAAGATAAATGCAAATTATGAAAAAAAAGTATGAACTTTCCCACCGATATCAGCGGAAAATATGCAAGTTCTGCAACTAAAGTGGCGAACCTTCCCACGGAATCAGTGGCAATTCCGTGGGAAATCTGAAAATTATTTTTGTGCACAATGCTGTAAATATATTGCACCACCTGCCAAACAAAAAAATACAATCACCAACAACCTAAATACAATTAAACATTCACACACAAAAATCAGCATCTTCCGATCCATTTCGTAAAACAACCAACCAAAACTGAAAATACTAGAAACCAATGATGCAACTTAACATTCAAATAAGAATTCTTATTATTTCTTAGTTGAAGTTCCTATATTGGTTTTTTCTTTCTTTTATGAATGTTATAACTCCTAATTCTTTGGTAGCAGACCTCTTTGATAGTTCGACCAAAATCCCCCATCTAACTCAACTATTTCAGCATTCAATCTTATCCAATTGATACATAACATCCTATCCAAAATTATATTAATAAAAGAAACTACTCCTTAGTCTTGTTAGAGCGTGATGGAGAACGTAGCGCAGGAAATACACCAGATGCTAAGAGGTGGTTTAGCTGGGCCTTGAGGCTTTCAACGTCACCAGTGACACGTGTAAATGCAGCATCCTTTAGCCTCATTTCTTCCTCCCTCCGCCTCTCCTCTTCCTCCCTCCGCCTATCTTCTTCCTCCCTTCACTTTGCCTCCTCCTCCCGCGCAGCCCTTTCCTGTGCATACAACTCAGTGATCTCTGCTATTCTTCTATTCAATAGCTCAAACTTATCCTGATTAATCGAGGACCTTGAGGAAGAAGAGCCACCAGATCCAAAAGACCGACGACTAGAACTAAACTCTGATCCAAGGCCGTAAACTCTTTCCTTATGTACGCTACTAGCCGCCTTAATCCACAAGTCCATATAATTCTCCTGGGATGGTTGGATTGGCTTTCCTTGATTATCAATTGGTTGGATTTGAATGAACTCCTCCAAGGATTGTTTGAAAGTATTCTGCAAAAAAGTTACAACTATTATATGAATAAATTTAATTAATGAAAAGTATTAAAAAGTAATTTGAAATCTTACATAGGTTGTCTCGGCTTGTGGCTCGATCCACGTTGTCTTTGTTCCATCCTTTAGCTTCTTCATATGTGTATGCTCAAATACCTCATCTTGAGTAGCTGGTTTTTTTAAAGACTTTTCCTGTTAAATAAAACATGAAAAAAGCAAAATTAAAGTGTTATGTCCATGAAACTTCAAAAAGATTAGTTAACCGTGTAATTAATTACAACAACAACAATAACAGTTTCAAGTGCTTGACAACCTGAGTGTTTCATGCTCTAGTCCAAATTAGATTTTCCAACTTCAAGAAAAACAGGAGTTAATGGCAAAGTTGAAACATGAACTGTGCCTTAATATTTCTTTCTAATGTTGGGACTGAAAATAGAGAACAGTCAGATAACATCAAGAGATAAAGCACTAAATAAATCATTAAAGACAAGACAGTAAATTTCAAAATCCAACTCAACTCCGCTACAACTTAACTCTTTTAGAACAGAAAATAGGAATCACTCCTTTAGAGTTAAAGACAGACTGCAAGTTATATCTCAAGACAACACACACATAAGTCATCTGGTGGTTAAAGTCGATCAATCAACTAGTGCAGCAATTGAAAGGCATCAAATATCAACAAATTAAACAACAATTTGATTGATAGAGATTTCAACTAGACATGGAAACTACAAGATATAAATGTTGATTAAGACCATTGTCAATTATAGTAGCTTTGAGGGAGGAGCCACAGAATCTTCACTGTGGTAATCACTCAGTTTGAAAAGTGACTAATTATTTGTAGCATGAAAATGTAAATATGTGACCAAACGATCAAATCAAATAACTGGCAATTACCCAGTGAAATGCATCAGATGTGAACTATGCAACGGACCGTGTGATTGATGGAGATAAAGACACTTCAACTAGGAAGGCAACTGCTTGAAGAAGCCTAATGACTACACGCACTTACTAAGGTGGATCTGAAAGATGAACTGCCAAACCTTGATTGTTGTTTAAAGAACACGATCATGGTGTCAAGTCCTTGATGAAAATCTTTACATGGATGGCCGGAGGCTATGTGTCCATGAACATACAAATAAGATTAGTGCTATATCCATGGATGACCGGAGGCTACATGTCCATGAACATACAAAATTAAAGTGCTATATCCATGAAACTTCAAAAGATTAGTTAACCGTGTAATTAGTTATAACAACAACAGTTTCAAGTGCTTGACAACCTGAGTGTTTCATGCTCTAGGGAAATTGCATAAATTACATGAAATCGTACTAATGGGGAAGTGTGAAGTTAATGATAAGTCTTGGAGTTTCACCTATTCCTGATAGTAGCATAGCTACAAAAGGGTATCATTTACCAGGGCATCACAATCAAGTTACAGTAACCGCCTTAATTTCGCTTAATTATTAGTATATATTTCAAGAAGAACATTTTCATTTGGCCTTAAAGGGGCAAGCTAACTTTCTAGCAGGAGACCACCCAGACAACATTCCATACGCAGGAAAATCATTAATAGTCCACATCAAAGTAGCACGCAATCTAAAGTTTTGCTTAGTTGATATGTCGTATGTTTCAACACCTTCATGCCACAATAATTTCAGATCATCAATCAACGGCTACAAATATACATTAATTAAACCTTTTGGATTACTTGGACCCGGAACTATGCAATTTAGGAACAAAATGGACTTGTCATACACATTTCAGGTGGAAGATTCTATGGCGTAACAAAGACAAGCCAACATGAATATGGTACAGCTGAGACAGAAAATGGAGTGAATCCATCTGCACACAAACCCAACCTAACGTTTCTTGGTTCATTAGCGAAGTCTGAAAACATCCTATCAAAATGCTTCCACGCTTCTCCATCCGAAGGATGACACAAAACACCAGGCGACCTTCTATTTTCATGGTGCCATCTCATATGAGGAGCAAAACTCATTGATGCATACATCCTCTATAATCTAGGTATAATTGGTAAGTAATGCATCTTCTTAACTACAACTTTCTTACCTTTGGCATTTGTGACTTTCTTAAAACGAGACAGTCCACAAAATTTGCTCGCTTCTAGAGCCGCATCATCTTTATAATATAACATACAACCATTTTTACAACAATCAATTTTTGTTGAGGAAAGTCCTAACTTGGAAATCAATTTCTTTGCTTTATAGTAATCACTGGGTAAGTTAATGCTAGGATTAACTTCACGCATGAGCCCAATTATAGCATTCATGCCCTCTTGAGAAATATTCCAATTTGATTTTGATAGTTAGTAATCTAACTGCAACAGACAAGTCAGAGTGCATTGAGTCTTTATAGAGTGGACGACTAGCCGACTCTAATGATTCATAGAAGCGCTTTGCCTCATCATTGGGAGGCTCAACAACATTTTGTTGGGATTGAACCCTCGGGTAAAAACCAAAAGCATCTGACACCATTTCATGTAATCGAGAATTCTCAACATTATTCTCCGTTTGTGTACTTCTCTCACCACTAACTAGATTTTGGAAATGAACATCACCAACACTACAATAGTTCTCTCCATGAACAGTCCACACATAATAATTTTCCCTAAACCCCTTGCTATAAAGATGAACTTTAACATTTTCCGGTTGCAACAACTTTGTACACTTGCATTTCACACAAGGACACCTAATTCTTCCTTCGTTACGAAATTCAGGAAGCGGTTTTGCATGAGCCATAAATCCTTTATCACCTTCAACAAATTCTTCCTTTAATCCACAACGATTAGGATGATTTCTGTCGTACATCCATCTACGATGTTCACGTTTCATCTAGTACACAAATACACACAAATAAATGAATAGACTTAGAACGATTTATTTGTATCAAGTTAGTTTACAATTAATCTTGAATAGTATACCTTAAAGAACTCACTTACTTTACAATTAATTATGAATAGTATACCTTAAAGAACTAACTTTTATTTGTCTTTTTATAAGTCAAGAAAAGACTATGGTTCTAGATCAAGTTACTATGAATGAAAAGTACTTTTTCATAGAAATGCTCCTATTAAGTTCTTGGAATCAGTTTAAAAAGTCAAACCAAGATTCTAACACATTCGCTATCATCCATAAATAAATTTAAACTTGGAGGATAGATATAATATTCACAATAAAGGATTTTTTTTATCAAGACAAAAGCAATATAAATTTATGTAGTTGTTCTAGCAATTTAACAACTTAACTTACATTTAACAACTGAAACCAACTTAGAGATTAGCAAATAAAGTTACCTCAAGACTTATAACCTGATTTGAGAAGCTAAAAAAATGGCTTCACCGTAGACTCCAGGACTTTGATTTTCAGTAGATCAAACGCACACCATAGGTTCAGACCCTACCACAGACAACAACCTATTATTTAAGTGGAGAAGGATAAAGAGACAGTCTCATTATCAATCATCCAAGTCCGAAAATACGGTAAAAAACAAGAGAATCCTCTGCTGTAATTTCACGAAGTGAGGGCAAAACAAGCTCTACTTCTATTAGCATCAAGAAGTAATGCAAAATAAACTTCATCAGTGATACCATTACACCAACACATTCCTGTAATCTAACACGTTAACAATGCTCAATTACAAATTCTCATTAGAAAATACTAATGACTTATTTTGGTAGAATAAGGTAAAGTCACTGTCCATATCATTCTCATATTGAGACAATGGCATAATACTAGTTGGAAATTATCAGCAATAAGTAAAGAGAATCTCCTAAAACTGAAAAGTTTCAATCAAAGATCTGATTTCCTCGTTCCAGTGGAGGGAACTCAAAAAGATCATCGATAATCCATTCACCAACTCAAAACTAAAAACAGAAACTAAAGGGAAATTTTCAAAAACTTTAGTCCGTATCAAAAGAGCAACTGGAAAATAAAATCTAGCAACCAAAACATAAATTACATCAATTGGAAAAGATTACAAATATTTATTACTAGGCATGGAGGAACCCTAGATTTTTAGGCATTTAAGGTAAAGACATTTAAGGTAAAATCAGAAAAGGGAGAAAGATGGGGAGGGAGGGAGCGAGCGAGCAAGAGAGGGAGGGGGGTCTTACCGATTTTGCATGAGCTTAGTGAAAGCTCTGATTTCTGAAAATGGGGGAAAATCGGTCTGCCAAGAGAACAGAGAGAAAGAGAAGAATGAGATTGAAAAAGAGAAGGAAAAAAAAAGAATATACCTAATGTAATAGAAAATACTTTCCCACTGATTCACTGAAAAAATTTGTGGGATTGTCTTCTATAAATTCAATTTTTTTGGTGAAATAATTTAAGCTCGCGGGTTTTTGGACCAAATACAACAGTTCGAAATTTTGAGCTTCCCAATGCATCGGTGGGAAAATTAAAATTATTTTTTATTTTAGGTTCCCACCGTTTCATTGGGTAGATTTTAATAAATTTATTTTTAATGACATTACCACTGATTCGATGGGAAACAAATTATGCGCTTTTTTGCGCTAACTAATTCCCACCTATAGTCTGTGAGAACATTTTTAAGAAAAAGGTAAAAGAAAACTTTTTTACTTCCCACTTAATTTTTTTATATTTCAGTGGGAACTGCCACTGATAATATATATGTGGGAAATTTCCCTAGAAAATTTGCAGTTTTCTAGTAGTGGAACTGTTACTTACCTCAATCCGAGCCAAATCTCTATTCCAACACACATTTGCCTCATAAATCGGCCTCCAAATATCCCGAATCTATCCATAAATAGTACGATACAATCAATACGGGATAAAGGAATCAATTCCATAAGATGAAGTTATAAATCAAAAATCCGAAATCGGCTCAAAGTTGGCCCCCGGACCGACGTCTCGAAATTCGATAAAAGTCACACAATTCGAAAGCTCATTCAACCACGAGTCCAACCATACAAACTTTTATCAAAATCCGATACCAAATCGCTACTCAAATCCTCAAATCAAACTCTCCAAATTCCTAGCCTCAAACCCCGAAATTTCACCTCAAAACCACACAATCTAGGTGGAAAAATCAATGGAGAAGCAAGATTATTGAATATAAATAAGCACAAGGGACTTACCTCAAGAATCCCCTCGAAAATCTTCTCAAGAATCGCCAAAATTTGAGCTCAAAATATTAGAAGTAATGAAAATCTCGGAACCTTCGTTTTTATATGTTTTGCCCAGGCTTTCCACACCTGCGACAACTTAGCCTTTGCGGCATCGCAAAAGCGACCTACTAACCGCATCTGTGGTTCCTTCCGCTCCCAGAGGTCGCTCTCTACGCTCCTGCGGACTCGCTTCTGCGAGCAACAACTCCGCTTCTGCGGAGCCAATTCCCCTCTCCATTTCCACTTCTGCGCCAAATGCACCGCACCTGCGACCTCTGCCTATTTCCTTCCTGACCCCTTCTGCGGTCCCCTTCTCACTTCTGCGAGCTTGCATCTGCGGTGCTCACTCCGTAGGTGCGATTGCACCAGCAACTGCAAATCTTCAACAATTCTTTAAGTTTAAAACTTGATCCGTTAACCACCCGAAATCCACCCGAGGCCTCCGGGACTTCAACCAACCATACCAACAGGTCCTCTAACCCAATACGAACTTTGTCGAGCCCTCAAATCACCTCAAACAACATCAAAAACATGAATCGCAGATAGATTCAAGCCTAAAGAATTAAGGAAATTTCAACTTCTTCAAACAACGCCGAAACCTATCAAATCATGTCCGAATGACATTAAATTTTGTACACAAGTCACAAATGACACCACGAACCTACTCTAACTTCCGGAATCCCAATCCGACCCCGATATCAAAAAGTCCATACCCAGTCAAACTTTCCAAATTTCCAACTTTCGTCATTTCAAGCCTAATTCAACTACGGACCTCCAAATTACAATCCGGATACGCTCCTAAGTACAAAATTACCCAACGGAGCTAACGGAATCATCAAAACTCTATTCCAGAGTCGTTTACATACAAGTCAATATCCGGTCAACTTTTTCAACTTAAGTTTTCCATTATGAAACTAAGTGTCTCAATTCATTCCGAAATTCTTCCGGACCCGAACCGACTAACTCGGTACGTCATAATACAACTATACAATACAAAATGAGCAGTAAATGAGGGAACAGGGCTACAACTCTCATTTACCGGTCGGATCGTTACAGATAAGTTACACTAAATTTGAAGAATAAAATGCAAGTTCAAACTGATGAAGCAATTCATTTGGGTCGCGGGCTCGATCTATTGACCAGTGCCTTGGAGAGCACGGGGTCAACGCTATTGCAAAAGTTATCTCAAACTTGGGGAAGACGTTTTCAACTTCTTACCTGTAAATACTCTTCATATAATTTCTGCCCGAATTTATTAAAATTAAGGCAACACCTTTTTTTAATTAAAAAAAAAGAGCAACTTTTTATTTTAATTATACTTTTAGTGGGGTAATTAATCATACTCAATAATATATCATGTTGTCCGCCTCAATGTAAATGACCTTGTGATAAGAAATCGGACTAGAATTATTGTGATTACAACTTATATGTGGCCACATTACTCCCAAACACTAAGCAAAAATCAAATTATGGAGCTCTTAGATCTTCTCAATTTGGTTCAGAAATTATCTTAGTCATCACAGTACTATCCACCGAGGCTTGGTTAGATGAGAAGAAATCACCTAGTATTTTTTACCTCCGTTGGAATTTGAACCTGAGATCTCATGGTTCTCATCCACTTTATTGAACACTAGGTCACACCCTTAAGTGCAATAATTGATCTGTTTTTATTATGATGAAGTGCGCTTAACAAGGCATTTTCACGATTTAATGACATCAAAACAAATTCTATATGCGTTTGAGCTACGATAATACAAAACTTGTCCGTTTCAGTCAATGCATGAGAAGAAAAAGAAGTCACTTTCACCGATTCCTTCCTTTTCCTCCGCCTCCTCCTCCTTCTTGTTCATGCTGCTGAGGCGACCTCGGGGGCACACAATCGTTTTCCAATTAATGGAAGTCCCCAGAGTTCCTTGTTACCTCTATAACTAGATGCTGCAAAAGTGACAAACTTGTTTTCGAAGGGGATTCTTCCTGATAATGATTGAAAGCCAAATTATCCCATGAAATCGGTTTCTTTTTCTTAAATCGGTAGCAGTAGTGTAACATGGTATCTCTTTATTCTTGGATTGATGGTACTGTTTGCTGTTTGATTGCATTCTTTCGTTTTAGTTTTCTTGATACCTTGTTGTTGTTACCACCTGTTGTCATTAATTCTTTTCATCTTGTCTTTAACCGAGGGTCTATTAGAAACAGTCTCTGTGCCCTCCAGGGTAAAGGTAAGGTCTGCGTACACTACTCTCTCCATACCCCACTATAAAAATTATTGTTTGGAAGAACTAAATGTGCCAATGAAGTGTTATTCTGCCTTAAAGTTGGAGGAAGTTTTCCCTACAGGAAGTTGTGAGAAAGATCCAGGACCTCTTAACTTTCGTTTTAGTTTTCTTGATAGCTTGTTGTTGTTATCACCTGTTGCCACTAATTTTTTGCCGAGGGGACTATTGAAAATAACCTCTGTGCCATCCAGGATAAGGGTAAGATCTGCGTACACACTACTCTCCCTATACCCCACTATGAAAATTGTTGTTTGAAAGAAGTAAATGTGCCAATGAAGTGTTATTCTGCCTTAAAGTTGGAGGAAGTTTTCCCCACAGGAAGTTGTGAGAAAGATCCAGGGCCTCTAGCTTTGACAGATGGTGAAAAGATGAAGGAAGGATGCCTTCGAGGGCGTTATTTGACAGGTTAAGATGGAGTAAGTCTGGAAATAACTAGAGCACGTTAGTGGAAGTGTACGGCCCAAGCAATTATCTGATACGTCAAGCATCAAAGCATCAGAAGACTTGATGTTTGAAATTGAGAAGATGCAGGAATTCCACCATACAAATGGTTGCCTCTCAAAGACAACATAAGAAGTGTATTGTTATACAACAACCAGGACGGACCTTCAACTTGTATATTTCGAGTCCATTGCTCAGAAGGAGGGCCTCGAGCGAAGCAGCTTGCTGAATATGGAAGAAGAAACACTCCCCTCAAATTATTTGAATAGCGTTTTAGACATAAATTTGATTAAAACTTGAAAAAAGGATTTTTGAAGTTGTGTTGAAAAATAATTTTTGAAAGTTGAAGTTGTATTTGGACATTCATTTTGTTTGAAGAAAAGTTGAAGGTTTTTAAGTGGAAGAAAAAAAATTCACCAAAAAATTACCCTAAACCCGTTTTGGGAATTTGAAATTTTTTTTCCCAAAACTTCATAAACAAAGAATGTTTTTAATTTTTTTTTTTTAAAAAAATAAAGTCAAAATCTATGTTCAAACTATTAGCTTTATCCACTGTTCTTGATCCGCTTAAGAGCAAAAGACAGATTAATTACATTGCTAATCATCACATTTGTTTTTGCTATTTTTCTTTTTTGGGAAAAGGGAGAAGGGGAGCTGAGTACCCAAAAAAGAAAAAATGAGCAGATCAGTTTTCAACTTAACAATTAGGTTTTCACCTTCAACCTTTTGAATCAGGAAATTGAACTAAATTTGTAATATCCATCCGAAAAAGATTGTCAGTCACATCAAAAGTGCAAAATGTTGATTCTACCATTCGGACAGACTGTGAGTCTGATACCAGAACTTTACTAGACAAAAAGGCGCACATCAGAAATTAAAATTTTTAATTTAAAACGCTCTTTGCGTGAAAGGCGGTAAAAATACAATACGACATCAACAAGCAAAAGAGGCGACACTAGAGAGTAATATATCCCAATTAAGTTGACTAACTTCAGGGCATGCTAGAAAGCGAAAATAACTGCAATTCTGTTGATTCAAACGGAGTATCGACGAGAAATTATATTGTTTTTATGGCAAAGAAATATGAATAGCATATTTAGAAAAACAATAACACTAGGATTTCTTTATAAAAAGAAATACTACTACAAGACTTTTGAAATTCAAAAGTTGTCATAGCAGTTAGAGGCGAATTCAGAATTTAAATTATATGGGTTTAATATTTAAGTTTTTTAGCATTGAACTATCAAATTTTAAAAGTTATGGGTTCCTATTCAATATTTCTTATGATTTAATAAATTTTTATACATAAGTTTATATTTTACCTCGAAAGTTATGGGTTCAATTGAACCCGTCGCTATAAAGCTACATCCGCCGCTACTAGCTGTGGGCAGCCTGGTGCACTAAGCTCCTGCTATGCGCGAGGTCCGAAAAAAACATAATTTATTCGTGCGTTGTTAGCTTATGTTGGCATGAAGATTGTTAGGGAAAATTGAAAAACCTGCAGACTAGAACTTAACTCATACCATGTTTATTATGTATCTCTGTGATTACATCAATTTGGTGAGTATGATTCAAAAGAAATCAGATAGCTGAATTTACTAAAAAAAAAAAAAGAAGTTATTGCTTTATGCTAGTTGAACAAAATCACACCTTGGATTTTGACATAAAATCATAACGGGATACTTTGAAATTTGAATTCGTAAGTCTGTTTTATTAAATATAGATGGCTAGACGATGAATTTGTTGTAATCTAAGAAGGCAATTAATTGGCTTAGAGATAAAACAGAGCCTTCTTTCGAAATCTATTACAGTAGGTTAGTTAAATATAAAAAAAAAATAAGGAAAAAGACAAATCCCAAAATAAGAAAAATATTAGTTTTTTTTTTTAATTTTGTGAAGCTGTCACACATTGTTACAACATTGAACTTACTATTAGAAATCTAGAACAAAAATAAATCAAGGGCAAGATTACACCCTAAGTAGCCTATAATGCTCTTCACATCTTACAAAAATATTGTGCAAAGTCAATATTTTCTCTGCCATTGTTTCTACGGAGAGATCTTTCTTTAGAAAACTGTCATTCATTTTTCAACATGCATAACATAAATCCTTCTCCTCCTCCAATTTTAATGCCTTGTCGTGTACTACTTCGCTGCCCTTTATGTTATGGCATATTTAGTACTCATTTTGACTTTATGAATTATTTACAATTTCACCCGTTATCTTCCGAGCAAGATGTCATTCTACGTTCTGGTGTAGATGCAGCCGCTCTTCCTTTACCAACCCATTCACAACCAACTCAACCTGCATCATCACAACATGCAAGTTCGAGAAGAAATAACAGAGGTATTGTTCTACCAGCAACATTATCGTCGAATCATTCCTACCCTAGTGATGAAAGGCAACAAATGGTAAGAAGAAATAAAGATAGAGCTCCAGATACACTTGATTTAAATGTGACTCCTGATTGTACACGACCATTGATAAATCAGTTGGATGTGCCCATTTCATCAAATGCAGTTGCATTAGATGAAGAACCAAATGGTTTGGACTTGAGCTTGAGGCTTTAGAGCAAAAAGTATATGGATCTTCTTTGTTGGAGTCTTTTATTTTATTTTAGTTGGTCTGATAGTGGTGTGTCTAAAAGTATGTTAAGGTTGGAGTCTTTTGTTTTATTTTAAGGTTGGAGTCTTCTATTTTATTTTATTTTACTTTATTTTATTTTATTTTTGGGCTGATAGAGTGGGTCTAAAAATGTGTAAGGTTGGAGTCTTTTATTTACTAAATATTTTTATGATTTAAATAATCCAATCCCATTTGTTTTTATTCAACTTTTAATTTTCTCGTCGAAAATAAATTAATATATTAATCTTTCTATTGTTCAAATTGCAACTGATTCCACGAATTATCACTGGATTTTGCCTACTATTCTGCAAAATTATTTTTTATGTGAAGATAATTGAACTATGTGTAATTTAGGAAGGAGAATACAAATGTCTGGAAGGTTTGATTTCAGATTTAGGTATGATATATCACTCGCCATATCGTTATTTTTTCCACCCGGTAAATTTTAAGTCAGAAAATAAATATTCAACCTTCATGAACTTTCAAAATTATTCTTGTCTTGAAGCCAAACACCGACATGTACCCAGAGACGGAGCTAGAAAGCCCGTCTATGTGTTCGGTCGAACCCAATAGTTTTTTGCTCAAATAATGTATTTGTGTTAAAAGTTTAGCAAATATGTATGTATATTAAATTTAAAACCTAGTTATTAACACTTGAAGTTAACGTTTTAAAATCCAGAACCCTAAAATTCTGACTTCGCCCCTGCATATACCACTTGAACAACTCAAACTGATATGTTAAAAGAGGCAAAGAAATAATTTTCGAAGCTACTACGCGAAAACAAAAAAAAAAATTAAATAGTTATTCACGACTATCGACATCGGAGTTTCAAGTATAGCATGATTAAGTTGCATTATTGTAAGAATGGCATAACGCAGAGGGAGAGTAAAGGCGTAACGCTGAGGAAGCTAGTCCTATCTCGATTCCATAAATCTTAGGAACGTATTATGTACATCTGTCCGAGCTAGTCTTATATTTGACTTAGATTTTAAAAGTTGCCAAAGATAATCTCTAGATTTTTGTTTTATGAAGACCGTTAAATATTGGATGGTGACACGAGATACTGAACTTAAGATTGTCCTAATACAAATTACATAACCTCTAAATTTTATTTTATGAAGTTAAAGATTGGATGCTGACACGAGATGCCGAATTAAAGTTGATCCTAATACAAAATATATAATCTCTAGATTTTGTCTTATGAAGACCGCTAAAGATTGAATTGTGACGCGAGATACTAAACTGAAGTTGTTCCTAAGACAAAATAAATTATGCCAAATACTTATTCTATTTATTTTAGTTAAAGTGCTTGATTGAGCATGAAGTTAAAAAAAAAAATTAAAATTTAAAGTTCGCTCTTAATTCAAGGGGTACTTATCACGATATGTGCGCTGCACATATATGGCACGCTAATTAATACTGATATTTTTAATTAATATAAATAATATTAGAATATATGTGCAATAATATCACGACCCAAATCCTAACTTGTCGTGATGGTGCCTATCGCGGTACTAGGCAAGCCGATATTTCCAAGATATTCCCAACATTTAACTGAAAATGCATCAAGGTAGTTTTTAAATAACAAAAATTCTCATAAATGGAATAGAAACCCAAAACATAATGTGGAAACTCCCGACATCGGGGTGTCACTGAGTTCTTGAGCATCTATACAACACAAAAAGTAATGTCTATGCAAGTATAGATCTAAATACAATAAACGTAAAGATAGGGAAGGAGAAACAAGGTCTACAAAAACGCCGGCAGCTACCTCGAAATCTCCAAATGGTCAACTGAGAAAAAGAAGTCAACACCCGCCATGACTAGAAATACTTGGATCTGCACACGAAGTGCAGGGTGTAGCGTGAGTACAACCAGCTCAGTAACTAACAATACTAAATAAAGAACTGAAAGTAGTGACGAGCTCTGTAATTATAGTTCAATTTAAGAAATTAAAACATAGGAAAAATAGGCATGCTTTCAAGTTCGACAATTTTGGCCAAATCAGTTATCTCATATCAAATTCAAGTAAAACAGAATATAACATCTTTTAGATAGTGATATATGGCAGCTAAGTGCAATAATAATGAAATCAAGAGCATCCTCTAAGAGCAAGGGTCATTCAATCTTTCCCAATAGCTTAGCACTAGGTACTCGGCACTGGGCACTCAACACTAGTACTCAATAGGTACCTGCGCTCACTGGGGGTGTGTACAGACTCCGCACGGACTCCTTCAGCCCAAGCTCTATATCGCTGCAGCGTGTAACCTGATCCACATATATACAACCCTAAGGCTCATTGCGGCGTGCAACCCGATTCACACATAAACAGTCCTAAGGCTTGTTGCGGCGTGCAACCCGATCCATATATATATATACAGTCTCTAGGGCTCTCAGAAATCATAAAAATCTGCCCAAATAGAAATGATGTAATGTATCAACAAGAAAACAAGAAGATACTGAGATATGATACGCAAGTAAAACCGTGACTGAGTACAAAATAACAATTAGCAAATAATTCAACAAGTACATGACCTCTGCGGGTCCCTACTGTACCAACATTTAGTCTAAACATGATTTTCAGTCAAATTTCCATAACACATGAAGAGCATATAGCTAACAATAGATTATTCAACTTCACACTTCCACGGAACGGACCAAGTCACAATTTTTATGGTGCACGCCCATACGCACGTTACCTAGCATGTGCGTCACCTCCAAACCAATCGCAAGACATATAATACGGGATTTCATACCCTCAGAACCAAATTTAGAACTGTTACTTACCTCAATCCGAGCCAAATCTCTACTCTAACACACCTTTGCCTCCAAATGTCCTGAATCTATCAACAAATAGTACAATACAGTCAATACGGGATAAAGGAATCAATTCCATAAGAAAACACAAAGTTATAAATCAAAAATTTGAAATCGGCTCAAAGTCGGCCCCCGGGCCGACGTTTCGAAATCCGATAAAAGTCACAAAATCCGAAAGCCCATTCAACCACGAGTCCAACCATACAAATTTTTATCAAAATTCGATACCATATCGTTACTCAAATTCCCAAATCAAACTCTCCAAATCCTTAGCCTAAAACCCCCTAATTTCACCTCAAAACCACACAATCTAGTTGGGAAAATCAATTGGGAAGCAAGATTATTGAATATAAATAAGCACAAGGGAATTAGCTCAAGAATCCCCTTGAAAATCCTCTCAAGAATCGCCAAAATCTGAGCTCAAAATGTTGGAAGTGGTGAAAATTTCGGAACCTTCATTTTTATATGTTTTGCCCAGGCCTTCCGCACCTACGACAACTTAGCCGCTTTTACGGCGTCGCAGAAGCGAACTACTAACCGCATCTGCGTGTCACAACCCGTACCGATAGCACAAACGTCTTCGTACCAATCGCTCAGACTCTACCAAGCTTGTCCGTGAATTAGACCTAAGCAACCTAAAGCTCTGATACCAACTTGTCACGACCCGGACTTCTCATCCTCGGGAGTCGTGATGGAGCCTACTCATGAAAGCTAGGCAAGACGAGTATTATATATCTTATTACCATTTTTCTTAACCTTTTAACAATTTTAAATCAACATGCGATCAACAGCGGAATAATAATAATAATTAAAGAAATGCGGAAGATGAAACATGATAACTTAGCCAAATACTAGTACGAAAAATACAAAGTACATCTCTATCCAGAACTGGTGTCACTATATCACGAACCATCTACGAATACTACAAACACTTGTCTGAAAAGAAAGATACACTCTGTCTCTGAAGTAAATGAAAACAGAATATAAGTATAGAAGGTGATACCAAGGCGTGCGGACGTCTGCAGGACTACCTCGGGTCTCCGCTGGACTGAAGGCAGCAACCACTCTAAGGTCCAAAAGCTCCGGTACCGATATCTACACAGAGTGTAGTATCAACGCAACCGATTCCATGTGCTGGTAAGTGTCGAGCCTAACCTCAGCGAAGTAGTGACGAGGCTAGGACAAGACTACCAAATAAACTTGTGCAGTTTAAAGCATATACGACAAGTAATAATAACGAAAAACTAGCAGTTAAAGATGGGAAGGGGAAACATGCTGCGGGGGAATATCAAGTACCAACAATAACTCAGGAAGAAAACATAAAGAACATTTTAAAGTTCGTATCAGTAAGAATAAGGAAACAATAACAAATCAATATTTACTTTTATTCTTTATTATTGCGGAGCACAACCCGATCCAAATACATAACACTGTTGCGGCGTGCAATATGACCAAATCATATATCACTATTGCAGCGTGCAACCCGATCCAAATCATATATCACTGTTGCGGCGTACAACCCGACCTCTCCTATCCTCCCTTATTAGTCCATGTTGCGACGTGCAACCGGATCCCATATAATATTGTTGCGACATTACAACCCGATCCCAATATACAATTTCACACCAATCACAAAAGAATCCCAACAAAGGAACAATAAGGAAACGACAATTTTCCAGCAAAGGAATCAACAATGAGAATAAACACATCCCGGCAAAGGAACCAACAGTAAGAATTAAATACGTCCCAACAAGGGAATCAGCTACAACCAAACTTGTACCAACATTTAACTTCACAAATGAAACCTTGACTGGAACCAATATTCAACAATAAACAAATACCACGAGAATAATCATAATTCTTGCCCAACACGGAGAATCAACAACTTAAGGCATTTGTAGTACTTATTAAGAACACAACGATAACAATTTAAGACTCACGAGCATGCTTGACAATGACGTATAGGTACTCGTCACCACACCTATACGTCGTACACAACACTAGTACATAGCAAATAAAGCACAATACCTATTCCCTCAAGCTAAGGTTAGACCAAACACTTACCTCGAACTTTCACGGCCAACTCAAGCCTCAAACACTGCTTTTCCTTTAGAATTCGCCTCCAAATTACTTGTATCTAGCCCAAATCAATTTAACAACATCAATAAATGCTAAAGAATTCATACCCAATACTTAATTATAGGTTTTCTATTATTTTCCCCAAAAAGTCAAAAATCAACCCCGGGCTCGCTTGGTCAAAACTCGAGGTTCGGACCAAAACCTGATCACCCATTCACCCACGAGCCCAAATATTCAATAAGTTTCGAAATCCGACCCCAAAACGAGGTCTAAATTCCAATTATTCAAAAATTCCTAACTCTACCCAAATTCCCAATTTCTATCATGAAAACTCTTGATTTTTGATTAAAAAGTGATGAAAATAGTTGGGTAAATGAAAGAGTAAAGTTTAGAATTGATTACCAACACTTTGGAGATGAATTTGTGTGAAGAAAATTGCCTCTAAGTCTTGGGAGTTCGAAAATATGGAGTAAATGGGTTCTGCTCGTTTTTGCTACTATTTTTAAAAGATGGGCAGGCCTTTATTGCGTTCGTGATAGGCCTGCCCTGTTCGTGATGGGTTAGGACCATATGGCCTTGGCATTCGCGTTGGGTAGCCGACGTTCGCGGAGCTTTAGCTGCTCAGGCCTTCACTTTCGCGGTCAAAGGGCCGCGTTCGCGTAGAACAAATTGAACTCCCGTCCACTAACCCTATGCGTTCGCGTGAGCCTGAACGCGTTCGCGAAGGGTTACTCCCCCCCAAAGCTTTGCGCTCGCGTCCAGAGCTCCGCATTCGCGAAGAACAAACTGACACCTGAGGGAATTGCCTTACGCGTTCGTGAGCAAAGCCACGCGAACGCGAAGAAGGAAATCACTGAGCACCTGAGACAACAAAACTTGCAACTTTTCTAAGTGTAAAAACATCCTGAAACCTATCCGAAACTCACCCGAGCCCTCGGGACTCCAAATCAAACATGCATATTAATTCAAAAACATCATATGGACTTACTCATGTGATCAAATCGCCAAATTAACATCTTTAACAACGAATTTAGCATCAAAATCAAAGGAAAATTTCAAGAACTCTTAAGTTTAAATTTTAACAACCGAGGGTCCGATTCACGTCATATCAAGTCCGTTTCTTACCAAATTTTACAGGCTCAACCTAAATACCATATAAGACCTATACTGGATTCTGGAACCAAAATACGGGCCCGATACCATCAATTTCAAATACATTTAAATTTCCAAAAACTCTTAATATTTCAGTTAAATATTTTTCTTCAAAAATTTATTTCTCGGGCTTGGGACCTCGGTTCAATTCCGGGCATACGTCCAAGTCTCATATTTTTCTATGGACCTTTCGGGACCGTCAAATTATGGGTCCGGGTCCGTTTACACAAAACGTTGACTGAAGTCAACTTAAATTCAATTTAAAGGCAAAATTAGCATTTTCATCAAATTTTCACATAAAAGTGTTCCGGATATATGCCCGGATCGTGCACGCAAATTGAGGTGAGATAAAAGGAGGCTTTTAAGGCCTCGGAACATAGAATTTACTTGTAATTCAAGTGATGACCTTTTGGGTCATCACAATATGGTTCCTTCCAAAACAACCTTTCATCCTCGAACGGACATAGAAAAGAAGTACCTGAGTCGGGGAAAAGATGGGGATATCGGTTCGCATATCGGACTCGGACTCCCAAGTAGCTGCCTTGGCAGGCTAACATCTCCACTGAACACAAACAGAAGGATAACTCTTCGATCTCAACTGACGAACCTGCCGGTCCAGAATGGCCACCGGCTCCTCCTCATAGGTCAAATCATTGTCCAACTGGACAGTGTTGAAGTCTTACACGTGGGATGGATCGCCGTGATACTTTCGAAGCATGGACACATAAAACACTGGGTACACAGCTGATAATCCTGGTGCCAATGCAAGCTCGTAAGCCACCTCTCCCACTCTTCGAAGGATCTCAAAAGGACCAATGAACCTAAGGCTTTGCTTGCCCTTCTTCCTAAATCTCATCACGCCCTTCATGGGTGACACCCAGAGCAACACCCGCTCTCCGACCATAAATGCTACATCACGAACCTTGCGGTCGGCATAACTCTTCTGCTTGGACCGAGCTGTACAAAAGCCTATCCTGAATGATCTTAGCCTTATCCAAGGCATCCTGAACTAACTCTGTACCCAACAACCGAGCCACTCCCGGCTCAAACCATCCAACTGGCGACCGATACCCCCTACCATATATTGTCTCATAAGGAGCCATCTGAATGCTCGACTGGTAGCTGTTGTTGTAGGCAAACTCTACTAATAACAAGAACTGATCCCAAGAACCTCCAAAGTCAATAACACATGCTCGGAGCATATCCTCCAAAATCTGAATAGTACGTTCGGACTGTCCATCCATCTGTGGATGAAATGCTGTGCTCAACTCGATCAGTGTATCCAACTCACATTGTACTGCCCTCCAGAAATGCGAGGTAAACTGCGTACCTCGGTCAGAAATAATAGACACGGGCACACTATGAAGACGAACAATCTCCCAGATATAGATCCCAACCAACCGCTTGGAAGAATAGGAAACTGCCACATGAATGAAATGCGCTGATTTGGTCAACTTATCCATAATAACCCACACTGCATCGAACTTCTTCTGAGTCCATGGGAGTCCAACTACAAAATCCATAGTGATCCGCTCCCACTTCCACTCAGGAATCTCAATCTTTTGAAACAAACCACCAGGTCTCTGATGCTCGTACTTTACCTGCTGACAATTCAAACACCGAGCCACATGTGCAACAATATCCTTCTTCATCCGCCTCCACCAATAATGCTGCCGCAAGTCTTGATACATCTTAGTGGCGCCCCGGTGAATAGAATACCTAGAACTATGGGCCTCCTCTGAAATCAACTCATGAATTCCATCCACATTAGGCACACAAATACAACCCTGCATCCTTAGAACTCCATCATCTCCAACTGTAACCTGCTTGGCACCTCCGTGCCGCACTGTGTCTCTAAGGACAAGCAAATGAGGATTATCATACTGCCAATCTCAGATACGCTTAAATAATGAAGAACGAGCGACTGTCCAAGCTAGAACACGGCTGGGCTCCGAAACATCCAACCTCACGAACTGATTGGCAAAAGCCTGAACATCCAAAGCAAGCGGTCTTTTACCGACTAGAATATACGCTTGGCTGCCCATACTGGCTGACTTCCTACTCAATGCATCGGCCACCACATTAGCCTTTCCCAGATGATACAAGATGGTGATATCATAGTCTTTCAATAACTCCAACCACCTCCTCTGCCTCAAATGTAACTCCTTCTGCTCGAACAAGTATTGTAAACTCTTGTGATCCGTGAACACCTCACATGACACACCATATAAATAATGCCTCTAAATTTTCAGCACGTGAACAATGGCTGCAAACTCCAACTCATGAACTAGATAATTCTTCTCGTGGATCTTTAACAGTCGCAAAGCATATACAATAACCTTGCCATTCTGCATCAACATCGCACCAAGTCCAATACACGATGCATCACAATATACTATATATGGCCCTGAACCTGTGGGCAAAACCAACACTGGAGCCATAGTCAAAGCTATCTTGAGCTTCTTAAAGCTTGCCTCACACTCATCCGACCACCTGAACTGGGCACCCTTCTGGGTTAACCTGGTCATCGGGGTTGCAATAGATGAAAACCCCTCCACAAACTGACAGTAATAACCTGCCAAACCTAAGAAACTCCAGATCTTTGTAGCTAATGTGGGTCTAGGCCAGTCCTTGACAGCCACAATCTTCTTAGGATCCACCTGAATATCCTCTACCAATACGACGTGACCCAAGAATGCAACCGAACTTAACCAAAAATCACACTTCGAAAACTTGGCATACAATTGAATATCCTTTAGAGTCTGAAGAACGACTCGAAGATGCTGCTCGTCTCCTCCCAGCTGCGGGAATAGATCAAAATATCATCAATGAAGACAATAACGAAGGAATCCAAATAAGGCTTGAACACTCGGTTCATCAAATCCATGAAAGCTGTAGGGGCATTTGTCAACCCAAATTTACATCACTAAGAACTCATAATGCCCGTACCGAGTGCGAAAAGCTGTCTTAGGGACATCAGACGCCCTAATCCTCAACTAATGGTAGCCAGATCTCAAATCAATCTTCGAAAATACCTTGGCATCCTAAAGCTGATCAAACAAATCATCAATCCTCGGCAATGGATACTTATTCTTGATTGTGACCTTGTTCAACTACCGATAATCTATACACATCCTCATCGATCCATCCTTCTTCTTAACAAATAACACTGGCGCACCCTAAGGCGAGACACTAGGTCTAATGAAGCCTTTCTCTAGCAAGTCTTGCAACTGTTCTTTCAATTCTTTCAAATCTGGCAGGGCCATACGATACAGCGAAATAGAAATGGACTGAGTGCCCGGAGCCAAATCAATGCAAAAGTCAATATCCCTGTCAGGCGGCATGCTCGGCAGGTCTACAGGAAATACCTCTGGAAGCACACGAACAATAGGCACAGAATTCGTAGAAGGAACCTCGGCACTAGAATCACGAACATACGCCAAATAGGCCAAACATCCCTTCTCAATCATATGTCGAGCCTTCATATATGAGTTGACCCTACGGGTGGAATAACCAGGAGTCCCTCTCTACTCTAAATGAGGTAAACCCGGCAAGGCTAAGGTCACAGTCTTGGCATGACAATCCAAGATAGCGTGGTATGGTGATAACCAATCCATCTCCAATATGACATCAAAACCAACCATATCCAAAAGTAATAGATCTACTCGGGTCTCAAAACCCCCAATCACAACTATATATAAACGATGGACACAATCCACCATAATAAAATCATCCACCAGTGTAGACACATATACATGACCACTCAAAGAATCACTAGGCATGACCAAATACGGGGCAAAATTAGATGACACATAGGAGTATGTAGACCCTGGATCAAATAGAACTGAAGCATCTCTACTATAGACCAGAACATTACCTATGATAACTGCATCAGAGGCCTCAGCCTCAGGCCTGGCTGGAAGAGCATAACATCGGGTTGGGCCCCACCATTCTGAGCTACGTCCCTAGGACGACCTCCTTTTGGCTGGCCTCCACCCCTAGCTGGCTGAGCAGGTGGTGGAATACTTGGTGCCTGAGCTGTGACTGAACACCCACTAATCTCGGACAAGCCCTCCGGATATGACCATACTCACCGCACTCAAAGCATCCACCTAAGTGCTGCGGCTGAGGAAACTGAGACTGGCTTTGGCGGGTCGGCTGACCATGAGAATAGCTCTGAATAGGAGATGCTCTAATAGAAGCTGATAGTACATGGTAGGACTGCTGATTAGAATACTGCATATGAGAACCATGGCCACCTGAAGCACCATGAGAAATCTGAAGTTCTGAATGAAACGATCTGGGAGGATGGCCCCTACCACAACTATACAAGAACGATGAACACGATCTACCACAATAGAATCACCCACAGGTGTAGACACATATACAGGAGCACTCAAGGAATCACTAGGCATGACTAGATATGGTGCAAAATAAGATGACACTTAGAAGTACATAGATCCTTGATCAAATAGAACTGAAGCATCTCTACTACAAACCAGAAAAGTGCCTATGACAACTGCATCGGAAGCCTAAGCCTCGGGCCTAGCTGGAAGAGCATAACACGGGGCTAGGCCCCACCACCCTGAACTACATTTTTGGGATGGCCTCCTATTGGCTGGCCTCCACCTCTAATACGTCTACCTCCACCTCTAGCACCCCTATCCCCACCCCTAGCTGGCTGGGCAGGCGGTTGAACACTCGGTGTCTGAACTATGGCACAGGAACCCTGGTGCTGAGAACTACTCGGTGCTCGAGGGCAAAATCTAGCAATATGCATCGTTTCGCCACAAGTAAAACAAGCCCTCGGCTGCTGGGTCTGAGGACCCTGAAAACTCTGAAGCGACAGTGCATTGATAGGAGCTGGTGGTGCACTGTAGGACTGCTGATCAGAATACTACATATGAGAACCACAGAAACCTAAAGCACTGTGAGAAACCTGAAGTGCTTACTGAAAAGGCCTAGGAGTATGGCCTCAACCATACGAATCCCTGCCTCCAGACGAGGCACCACTGAATCTGCTTGAATGAAGAGGCTTCTTGTTAGACCCCTGACCACCTCCCTGTGATAGAACCATCTCAACCCTCTTGGCCACGTTGGCCTCGTCCTAAAAGGAAATCTTGCTCCCTATCTCCTTGGCCACATGAAGTCGAATCGGCTGAATGAGTCCCTCAATGAACCTCCTCTCTCTCTCTCTCTCCCTGGGGAGTATAACAAGAGCATGATGAGCCAAGTCAATGAATCTAGTCTCGTACTGAGTAACGGTCATAGAACCCTGCTGGAGACGCTCAAACTGCCTCCGATAGATCTCTCTCTGAGTGATAGGAAGAAACTTCTCCAAAAATGGTTGAGAGAACTAATACCAAGTCAAAGCTGGTGACCCAACTAGTCTAGCCAAACAATAATCTCTCCACCAAGTCTTGGCGGATCCAGATAAGTGAAAACTAGCAATGTCGACCCCATTGGACTCCACTATCCCCATGTTCTTGAGAACCTCATGACAGCTATCTAAATAATCCTAGGGATCCTCAGAAGATGCACCGCTGAAAGTGGTAGTGAAGAGCTTGGTAAACTTGTCCAATCGCCACAAGACATCAGCAAACATAGTTGCTCCATCACCGGTCTGAGTTACTACACCCGGATAAACTGCTCCAACTGGATGAGCTGCTGGAGTCTGAAACTGGGGAGCCATCTACTCCGGAGTGTGAGTAGCAGGAGTCTGGGCTCCTCCTCTAGCCTGAGAGATGACTGGTGCTACAGGAAGCAAGCCTGCCTGGGTGACACTCTCCATAAGGCCCACTAGACAGACCAGAGCATCCTGGAGTACTGGGGTATCAATGAACCCCTCTAGGACCTGAGTTGGGCCCACAGGAACTGCCTAGGCCGGAACCTCATTATCAAACTCAACCTGAGGCTCTGACGCTGGTGCTGCTGCTCTAAGCTGAGCTCTGCCCCTGCCTCGGCCACTAGCACGACCTCGACCTCACCCTCTGCCCCTCATGGGAGCTGCTGCTAGGTGCTTAGGCTGCTGATCAGCGGATGAGGAAGTGCGTGTTCTCGCCATCTACGAAATAACGGAGTAGAAATTCAATTAGCATTAAGAAACCAAACCGCACGACAGGAAAGAATAGATGTGAAGTTTTTTTTTCCTAACTCTGTAGCCTCTAAGGGATAAATACAGATGTCTCCATACCGATCCCTCAGACTCTACTAAGCTTGTCCGTGAATTGTGAGACCTATGTAACCTAGTGCTCTAATACCAACTTGTCACTACCCGGATTTCCCACCCTCGGGAATCGTGATGACGCCTACTCGAGAAAGCTAGGCAAGGCGAGTATTATAAATTCATTACCCTTGTTATTAAACATGATCGACAATTCAAAGTATTAAGTGATTAAACAGTGGAATAAATTATATAACCAGAAATAGGAAGACGAAAACTTAATAATTCAACCAAACACTGCTACATAATCTGAAGTACAATACCACCTAGAATTTAGTGTCACAAGTCACGGACTATCTAAGAATACTACAAATAAGGTCTGAATGGAAATACATAAGTTTGTCTCTGAATAAGAAAAAAATAGAAAGAGAAAAGATAGAAGGAGATGCCAAGGCCCGCAGACATCTGTAGGACTACCTCAGGTCGCCTGAATTGAATGAAGACAACACCCTCCTTGTGGTCCAAACGCTCTGGTATCAGTATCTGTACATAGTGCAAAGTGTAGTATCAGCACAACCGACCCCATGTGCTGGTAAGTGCCTAGCCTAATCTTGGCAAAGTAGTGATGATGCTAGGACCAGACTACCAAATAAACCTGTGCAGTTAAATCATATACAACAAAAATAAAAGTAGATAATTACAGCTAAAGTTGGGCGGGGGAACATGCTGCGGGGAGTAACAAATAACAACAGATTAACAGTAGAGAAGTGTAAGGAACGCCATAAATCAATTACCAGCAAAAGATAAGGAAATAAGAAAACAAGTACACATGTAATACCGTTGTAGGCGTGCAACCTGATCCCATTTCAGATAGTACCATTGCAGGCGTGCAACCTGCTCCCATTTCATATAGTACCGCTGCAGGCGTGCAACCCGCTCCCATTTCATATATAACCGTTGCAGGCGTGCAACCCGCTCCCATTTCATATATTACCGTTGTAGGCGTGCAACCCACTTCCATTTCATGTATTACCGTTGCAGACGTGCAACCCGCTCCCATTTCATATATTACCGTTGCAGGCGTGCAACCCACTCCAATTTCATATATCAACACCAATCATAAAAGAATCCCGGTAAGGGAACAACAACATAATAACAACATCCCGACAAGAGAACAATAATATTACAACAACATCCTGGCAAGGGAACAATAATATGACAACAACATCCTGGCAAGGGAACAATAATATGACAACAACATCCCGGTAAGGGAACGATAAGATAATTCTCATATGAAGCACGAATAAACCACAACGGAGTCATAAAAGTTACAATACAAGACTCACGGGCATGCTTGACACCGACGTATAAATACTCGTCACCATGCCTATACGTCGTACTCCACAGTTAACACGTAGCAAATAAGACACAACTCCTAATCCCTCAAGCTAAGGTTAGACCAAACACTTACCTCAAACTTCCACGGCCAACTCAAGCGTCAAACACCATTTTTCCTTTAGAATTCACCTCCAAATTACTTGCATCCAGTCCAAATTAATTTAACAAAATCAATAAATGCTAAATAATTCAATCCCAATGCTAAATTATAGGTTTTCTATCATTTTCCCCAAAACGTCAAAAATTGACCCTGGGCCCGCTTGGTCAAAACACAAGGTTCGGACCAAAACCAGATCACCCATTCACCCACGAGCCCGAATATGTAATTAGTTTCAGAATCCGACCCCAAAACGAGGTCTAAATTCCAATTATTCAAAAAGCCCTAACTCTACCCAAATCCATAATTTTCTACAATTAAGAACATGATTTAGGCCTAAATATCTAATGGGTGTTAATGGAAATTGAAGAAAACAAGTCTAAGAACACATACATATGGTTTTGTGGTGAAATCCCTCTTTAAAAATTGCCCAAGTTCGAGTTTAAGTGAAAATGTTATGAAGTTTTGAAGAAATCTCATTTTGCTACTGTTTTAAAATAACTGGACAGGGAACCTATGCGTTCGCACACAATTGAATGCGTTCGCATAGGGTAAGGGGGGATGGGCATTGCGATTGCGGGGCAGGGAGTGCGATCGCATAGAGAAAAATAGGTTTCCCTTCCCCCAAGCCTAGTTAACTCAGTGCGATAGCGTGAGAAGCCTTGCGTTCGCATAGAACAAATGGTGACCCCCAGAATTAACTCTATGCAATCGCGGAAGTTGCTATGTGATCGCATAGCACAAAATAGGGCCCCCTGAGACTTCACTATGCGATCGTGAACCTACCTATGCGATCGCATAGCACAAAAACCTGGACACCAACAAACAGCAAAACACTAGATTTTCTAAGTTCAAATCACCCCGACGCCTATCCGAAACTTACTCGAGCCCTCGGGGCTCCAAACCAAACATGTAAACAACCTCAAAAGCATCCTACAGACTTACTCATGCGATCAAATCGCCAAAATAACATCTTAAACAACGAATTTAGCATAGAAATCTAAGAAAAATATCAAAACTTTCAAAGTATCAAATTTCACAACTACGAGTCTGAATCACATCAAACGACTTCCGTTTTTTACCAAATTTCATAGACTCATCTTAAATGTCATATTGAAGCTGTATCGGGATCCGAAACTAAAATACGAGCCCGATACCATAAATTTCAAATATAATCAAATTTCCAAAAATTCTTATATTTTCAATAAAATAATTTTTTTCAAAATTTCATTTCTCGGGCTTGGGACCTCGGAATTCGATTTCCGGGCATATGCCCATCTCCCATATTTTCCTACGGACCCTCCGGGACCGTCAAATCACAGGTCCGGGTCCGTTTACCCAAAATGTTGACCGAAGTCAACTTAAATTCAATTTTAAAGGCCAAATTAATATTTTCATCACATTTCCACATAAAAGCGTTCTGGATATACGCCCGAACTGTGCACGTAAATCGAGGTAAGGAAAAATGAGGCTTCTAAGGCCCCGAAACACAGAATTTTCTCGTAAATCAAGTGAAACCTTTTGGGTCATCACATCTTCCACCTATAAAACAACCGTTCGTCCTCGAACGGACATAAGAAGGAAGTACCTGACTCGGGGAAAAGATGAGGATAACGGCTCCGTATACCGGACTCGGACTCCCAGGTCAATGCCTCAGCAGGCTGACCTCTCCACTGAACACGGACATAAGAGAAACTCTTTGATCTCAACTAACGAACTTGCCGGTCTAGAATAGCTACCAGCTCCTCCTCATATGACAAGTCCTTGTCCAATTGGGCAGTGCTGAAGTCTAACATGTGGGATGGATCGACGTGATACTTCCGAAGCATGGACACATAAAATACTGGATGCACGACTGATAAACTTGGCGGCAATGCAAGTATGTAAGCCACCTCTTGATAACTAGGAATTTTGATGTGTTTCATGCTCCTTCTTGCTTACGCTGTGATTATAAATTCTTACAAAATAGTCCCAAAAGGCTCATAAGTTGTGCATGATTGCAGGTTTGATTAGCAAAGTGACAAGACGTCAAATATCGGCTCAAAAGGAGTGAAACCTGCACAAGTACCAAAGACAAGACAAGTCAGGACAAACAAGCCTAGTACGGCCGCACTACACTTTGTACGGTCCGCACTAGGGAGATTCAGAGAGTTGGATTTGAAGGCATCAAAGCAGTGCGGCCGCAGTACATATTGTGAGGTCCGTACTAAAGACACCACTGCTACACTACCATTTTATGCGGTCCGCGAAAACAAACTTCAGAGAGATGTCAAGTGCCAGGGTTCAAGCATGTGCGGTCCACAATCCATTCTGCGCGGTCCGCGGAGCCTGGGATCAGAGAGCTAATTTTCTAGAGTCAAGAGCCTAGTGCGGCCGCACACCATTTTGTGCAGTCCGCACTGACCCCGCAGGGGCATTTTTGTCCAGTTTTTCCAGCTTAGTATAAATATAACCTTTTTCCATTTTTAGAGTATCAGCTATTTTCTGAACTGAGCTGCGCTCGTGAGAAGACCATCTATAGCCATTTTGGGCATTTTTACTTAGTTTTTATCATTGAATCTTTGCATTTACCTTAGCAATTAATTCATATGTCTTTATCTTCATCTATTTCTCTATTTTCTCTTCAAGCATGAGTAGCTAAACCTATTAGCTAGGGTTGTGGCTCAACCCTAGTGTGGGTAATTGATGGGTATTGTGATTTAGGGCTAGATTGACTATGGGTGTTTGTTATCTGGGTCAATTTATGAATTGGTGGTTGCAAATACTTGTTTGAGCTAAGTTGACTTGGCTCTTCTTGAGAAAGAGAGCCCAAGTCTCCAAAATTGACCCAACAAGGAATTGGGATGGACTCAAGAGAATTGATAGTCCCAATTAAAGGGTTAAACCTCGAG
This sequence comes from Nicotiana tabacum, assembly GCF_000715075.1. Classification (NCBI taxonomy): domain Eukaryota; kingdom Viridiplantae; phylum Streptophyta; class Magnoliopsida; order Solanales; family Solanaceae; genus Nicotiana; species Nicotiana tabacum. The sequence continues at coordinate 30,134,757 of NC_134095.1, forward strand.
AGAGTAATTACCCGACTTGAACCCTAGTTTCTTGAGCAAATTTGCCTACCCATTTGGTCTTCAGAAAGTCAATTGGCCAAATCACTCTCTCTACCGAGAGGTGTGAGAGTGGGTAAAATCGTTCAGCGATTATAGTATATTTCTTCAATCATGTCAATCGTACCTTAGAAGCAATTACCCGTCAATTAGCCACCTAGGTGAAAGTCACTACCCTAGTGCCTTTTTATATATTAGATACAACTTTTAGCAATTCTCGTTTAGCATAATCTAGTTACATTTATTATTAGTAATTGATAATAGTAGTTTGTTAAAGAAAAACCAAAATTGATTGGAAGTGATATTTGAAACAAATACACAATTCCACTCTAAATAGATACTCGACTCCATTCCTAGCTCCCTGTGGAATTCGATCCCGACCCACAAATTAGGTAAATGCTATTGTGACCCTCTCTCCCTACTTTTTAATAGTGCGGAGTAGGCTGCAACCACTTTTTGGGGCCGTTATCAGGGAGCTAACGTTTTTGGCTATCTATTTAGTTAGTTTTGTGTATTGTTCTTCTTTCCTTCTTTGTTACTTACTTGTTTGTGTCATTATTCAGGTACCGACATGGCTTTAAACAACGCTAATGACCCTCTTGAAAACGTGATAGCGGGGGAGGAGGTAGATGATCTTGAGCAAGATGAGGTGCCTCTTGCACCTCAAGGTTAATGGAGAGGCCGGAATGCCAATGCTAATCCGAATGACAATATTCCAGACCCTCCCCCGGTTCCTCCAAGAGTGGCTCCCAGAGTATTACCAAACCAGGGCTACGCAAGTGCTATTGTCCCACCCTAAATCCGGGCGGGCAACTTTCAGATAACCAATGTGATGTTGACCTTATTTGAGCAGCGTGGGTACTTCACGGGCGCTGCAAATCAAAATGCCTACAAACATCTCAAGGGGTTCATAGATACTGTTGGGGGAGCAAGCAAACGAACGTATCCGAGGATGCACTGAGATTGAGACTTTTCCCGTTCTTACTTCGGGGGAAGGCATTAGACTGGATCGAGAGACTCCCCAACCATTCCATCACAACTTGGGATGAGTTGGCGGATAAGTTTATTGCCAAATTCTTCTTTCCTGGTCATATGGCGGCACTTCGAGATGAAATATTAGCCTTCAAGCAAGAGCCAACGGAACCTTTGCATGAGATTTGAGAATGGTATAGAATGATGGTGAATGAGTGCCCAAATAATGATATGACCGAGGCCATGATCCAACAAACCTTCTACCGGGGCATAAACACTACAAATCAATGCATTGTTAACCAATTGGCTGGGGGAAATTTTATGAAGATTTCTTATGATGAGGTATGTGAAGTACTCGATGAAATGGCAGACACTTCTTCAGCATGGCAGAGTAGAGCAAATATGCCTCAAGGTGACCCTACGGTTATCCATTTGCACAAGGAATTACATGATCAGGGGCAAACGATAACTGAGCTTACTACTACTATGAACCAATTGGCTAAGGCGCAGTTGCAACAAGTTCAGAATCCTCGCCAAGTGAATGCCATAGAGGGTGTTAGTATGCTTGTCAACAAGAGAAGGCAAAGGAGGCAACAAAATCAGAGAAATTCTGAGCAATTTGATGATGAATATGATGGGTGTCAAAATGATGGTTATGATGACCAAAGTGAAGAGGTACAATATGTCAACAACTATCAAGGCAATAGAGGCAACTCTTCAAACCAACAGTGGCGACCCCAAGGAAATTGGGGAAATCAACAACAAGGTGGTGGCAATTGGAACAACAACAACCAAAACAACAATTGGGATAATCAAAACAATAACCAAGGCAATTGGAATGGAAATAACAACAATTGGGGCAACAACAACAATCAAGGCCGGTGGAGCAACAATGGAACCAACGCAACCGGGGGCAAGGCTTTCAAAGGCCCCCAATGTACCAACAACCGAACAATCCACCCCTTTCCCTTCTTAAAGTCCTAGTTCTTCTGGTAATGATATGAGTAGAATTGAAATGATTTTCGAGCAGATGATGAAGAGGAATGTGGATTCGGATGCACAATTAGCTTCTCACAATACCTCTATCCGAAACTTGGAGGTGCAATTAGGCCAAATCTCTCAGTTATTGAATACTCGCCCGAAGGGTGCTCTACCAAGTGATACAGTAGTGAACCCAAAGGGTGGGAACAATTATGTTATGGCAGTCACAACAAGAAGTGGGAGAGGCGGTGATGTGAATGCCTCTAAGCAAAAGCAAGTTGTGGATGATGATGTTGAGTTGAAAGATGACGAAGTCCCTTTGGTAGTTGTAGATGTGGTTGATGAAAATGTGAACAATGAAGTGAGGATTGATATTCAAGAAGTCGAGGTGGAAATCCAAAATGATGTGAACCCATCTAGGGAACACATAATTGACATGCCGGAGTCGGTTGTGCTAAAAGCCAAGGCTCCTTTGCTAAGTCCACCTCTACCTTATCCTCAAAGGATCGCGAAGCAGAAGAATGATAATTAGTTTAAAAAGTTCATTGACATGATGAAGAGCTTATCTATAAATGTGCCTTTGGTGGAGGCACTTGAACAAATGTCGGGTTATGCAAAATTCATGAAAGACTTGGTCACAAAAAAGCATTCTATGGATTCTAAAATTATAAAGATGACTCACCAAGTTAGTGCTATAGTGCATTCAATGGTCCCGAAGCTTAAAAATCCCGGTGCTTTCACCATTCCTTGCACCATTGGGAGTGCGGATTTTGCCAAGGCTCTATGTGACTTGGGAGCTAGTATCAATTTAATGCCCTACTCAGTTTTCAAAACTTTGGGTATCGGGCAACCTAGGCCAACCTCAATGAGACTTCAAATGGCGGATCGATCGATGAAACAACCTTTGGGAATTGTTGATGATGCGCTTGTCCGGGTGGACAAATTCATTTTGCCGGCCGATTTTGTCATTTTGGATTGTGAAGTGGACTGCGAGATTCCTATTATCTTGGGAGGACCTTTCCTTTCAACGGGGAAGACATTGGTTGATGTTGAAGCGGGCGAGCTCACTTTCCGAGTGGGAGATGAAAAGGTCATTTTCCATGTTTGCAAGTCTATGAAGCAACCCAATAGCACCGAGTAGTGCTCATTTGTAGACCTTGTCACGACTGTGATTATGGATGATACCAGTGCTATGATCAACGTGGAGGGTCCTCTTGAGGCCGTGCTATTAAATCTTGATGTCAATGAGGATGCAAGTAGAGTGGAGTGCGTGAATGTCTTACGTGGGATGGACTCTTGTTCTTATGAGCCTAGAAAATTGTCTTTGGATCTTGAAAACCGGAAAACTCCACCAACAAAACCATCAATTGAGGAGCCACCCGTGTTGGAATTGAAACCACTTCCTCCACACCTCAAGTATGAATTCTTGGGCTCAAACTCTACTTTACCAGTTATTATTTCTTCTTGCCTTACTAACATGCAGGTTGAGGCCACTTTGGCGGTGCTTCAAAAGCAGAAAAGGGACATTGGATGGACTCTAGCTGACATTCGGGGAATAAGACCCGCATTTTGTATGCACAAAATTATCTTGGAGGATGATGCAAAGCCTTCCTTAGAGCATCAAAGTAGATTGAACGAGGCTATGCAAGAAGTGGTGAAGAAAGAAGTGATCAAATGGTTGGATGTCGGGGTTGTGTACCCTATTCCTGATAGTTCATGGACTTCTCCGGTACAATGTGTACCGAAGAAGGGTGGTATGACTGTGGTGACCAATGACAACAATGAACTTATTCCTACTCGGACAGTCACAGGTTGGAGAGTTTGCATGGATAATCGGAAGCTTAATAAGGTGACCCGAAATGACCATTTTCCATTGCCATTCCTTGACCAAATGTTAGATCGTCTTGCTGGGCGTGCTTTTTATTATTTTTTGGATGGATACTCGGGGTATAATCAAATCTTAATTGCCCTGAGAATCAAGAGAAGACCACTTTTACCTGTCCGTATGGCACATTCACTTTCTCTAAGATGACGTTCGAGTTATGTAATGCTCCGGCGACATTCCAAAAATGCATGATGGCTATTTTCACCGACATGGTGGAAGATATATTGGAGGTCTTCATGGATGATTTCAGTGTGGTTGGTGATTCCTTTGAAGAGTGTTTGGGTAATTTGGATAGAGTGTTGGCCCGGTGTGAAGAGGGTATAGTGTTGGGTTACAAAATTTCAAAGCATGAAATTGAAGTTGATAAAGCCAAGATAGAGGTGATTTCAAGGCTTCCTCCCCCCATTTCTGTCAAAGGGGTGAGGAGTTTTCTTGGGCACGCGAGTTTTTACCGGAGGTTTATAAAAGATTTTTCAAAAGTGGTACACCCCTTGTGCAAGTTGTTAGAAAAGGATGCAAAGTTTGTGTTCGATGAGGGATGTATGCAAGCATTCGAGCTTCTCAAGCTTAAGTTGACCACCACCCCTATCATTACCGCACCAGATTGGAGCTTGCCCTTCGAGCTCATGTGTGACACAAGTGACGTTGCAGTTGGGGCTATTTTAGGTCAAAGGATTAACAAGATGTTTCATCCGGTGTACTACGCAAGCAAGACCATGAATGAGGCTCAAAGGAACTATATAGTCACCGAGAAAGTTGGCTATAGTATTTGCAATGGAAAAGTTTCGGCCGTATCTTATAGGGGCCAAGGTCATAGTGCACACCGATCATATCGCTCTTAGGTACTTGATGACAAAGAAAGACTCCAAGGCAAGATTGATGCGATGGGAGTTACTACTTCAAGAGTTTGATCTAGAAATTATGGATCGGGAAGGTAGTGAGAACCAAGTGGTGGACCACTTGTACCGTTTGGAGGAGGAGGGGAGGCCTTGTGATGGCCTTGAGATCAATAATCCATTTCCCAACGAACAACTCCTTGCGGTGTCAATGAATGATATGCCATGGTTTGTCGATGTTGCCAATTACCTTGTAATTGGAGTAATCCCGTGTGAGCTCTAATCTAACCAAAGGAAGAAGATCAAGCGGGATAGTTTGAATTTCTATTGGGATGAGCCATACTTGTTCAAGATTTGCACGGATGGTGTGATTCGTAGATATGTCCCGGAGGAAGAACAATTAAGTATCTTAGAGGCTTGCCATTCTTCACCCTATGGTGACCATCATGGTGGGGTGAGGACCGCCTCAAAAGTTCTTAGTTGTGGATTCTATTGGCCAACCTTTTTCAAAGATGCGGGTGATTTTGTGAAGAGGTGTGACGATTGCCAAAGAGAGGGTGGAATTTTAAAAAGGGATGAGATGCCTCTCAATACCATTCTTGAAGTGGATATCTTTGATGTTTGGGACATTGATTTCATGGGTCCATTTGTTAGCTCTTGTGGGAATACTTACATTCTCATGGCGGTTGACTATGTCTCAAAATGGGTTGAAGCCGTGGCTTTGCCTAACAATGAAGCCCAGAGTGTTGTTGCATTTCTTAAAACAGCATCTTCACAAGATTTGTCACTCCTCGTGCGATTATTAGTGATGAGGGGTCTCACTTTTGCAATAAAGCTTTCGACACATTGCTCTCCAAGTACGGTGTCAATCATAAGGTTTCGACCCCTTATCATCCTTAAGCTAGTGGAAGTATCCAACAGAGAAATCAAAAGTATCTTGTCAAAGACGGTCAATGCAAATTGGACCGATTGGTCAAAAAAGTTGGATGGCGCTCTATAGGCTTATCGGACGGCTTACAAAACTTCGATTGGGATGTCTCCGTATCAGTTTGTATTTGGGAAAGCATGCCATCTTCTGGTTGAGTTAGAGCACAAGGCCATGTGGGCCTTGAAGAAGTTGAATTTGGAATGGGATGTTGCAACTAATCTTCGTGTTGAACAACTCAATGAACTTGATGAATTTAGATTCCATGCTTACTCCAGTTCGTGTTTGTATAAGGACAAGATGAAGTACCTTCATGACAAATATGCTCGTGGAAAGGAGTTCAACGTAGGTGATTTGGTTCTCTTGTTCAACTCCCAGTTGTCACACCTCCTTTTTGCGCGCCCACCCTGAAGTGTAAATGCGCAAGGGAGTTTTTCCAATTTAAGTGACTATTCGAAAATCGGATTATTTATTTAATTCAGAGTCGCCACTTGGGAAAGGTTTGGCTTTTGGTGTCCCAAGTCACCGGTTTATCTTGAATCCCAAATCGAGGAAATTTTCGACTTTCCAAATGAAGTCTGCGAACCAGAAATTCTAAGTAAGGAATTCTGTTGACCCGAGGGAAGGTGTTAGGCACCCTCGAATCCCGTGGTTCTAGCACGGTCGCTTAAATTGTTATAATGGCTAAATATCTGATTTAAATACATGTTGTGACTTATGTGCTTTTATTAAGTTTAAACCGCTTTTATTATTATCATTTATTTTTTTATAGAATTGCAACGTCGTGAAAATGCATCTCGAACCACGTCACAATCAATGCACCCGTAGTTGTTAACACATTTCGACTCCGTTGAGATTTGAATTTGGGCCACATAAATGCGCACCCGAATTTAAGAATGTAATTTAATTAAGTCGCGCCTAAAGAGTCTACCGCGTTATTATCTTTGGGGAAGACAGTGATATTCATAAACAGTCCATCCCAAATTCTAAGTATTTATTATGATCAATTATTGAGGGCCCCGCAATTTGTGCGTTTTATTGGGTGAGGCTCGTCTCATTCATCTTTAGAAGGGCGGTCCTAAGGCACCTACATTCTCTATTACGTTTGTCTCTAAAAATGAAAGAAAGAAAAAAAATATATATGCTAATTAGATTACATACGGTCCAAATTGAGGGTGACACAACGACGTCGTTTGGACGGTTGTGTGGCCAGCTTAATTGGACCGGGTAAAAGGGTATTCGGACTGGGTTATTTTGGTTTGGTCCTGTTCTCATTTAGTTCAAACTGGCCCAATCCGAAAACCCCTTTCTTTTTTCTTCTTTAATTTCTAAAAATCCCACCTAAATTATAAAACAAAACTATACAAATATTAAACAACTATCACACACATTAATATTTAATTAAAATAAAATCACTCAAGGATGACAAATAGAATAACAGCCGCATATTTTATGATTTTCCTTTTAATAACTGAATTATGGTTTGATTAATTCCTAATAGTAGAACGATATCCTAAGCTTACACACGACATATATTTTTGTATTTTTGTTTGATAAGACTAAATAAACACGGACAAAACCACAAATAACTAACAAAAAATGCCACGTAAATTCCAAAAATTGTACAGCAAAACCATTTGTTATTATTTTTTGATTTCTTTTGGAGTAATTGTCGTGTAAACAAAAATCACGTGCTCACAGCTGCCCCTCTTTGTCCGAAAACATGCGAGGTTTTCGTGCAAAGATAAAGTGAGCCGGTATGAACGATTTTTGTCTGTTTGACTACTCCGTGTGAAGCACATTTTTTGAAAAATTTGACCGAATATTTGCTTCAAAGATTTCCTACATATCCTGGGCTAAACAAGAATCAGGTCAATGTAGTTCGGGAAACTTTGGTAGCTGGGACTACCATGGGATTGCGATGCTTGCTGTTACTGCTGTTGCTATTGCCACTGCTGCTTTACTGACCCCCTTATTACAACCAAAGGAAATTGAAACTGAACTAACTATTTATGCCTGTCAACCGCTAGTTACAAGATTCCTATCTATAATTCTTTTGCAACTTGATCTTGGGTCTTAGCTGATTCTGCTTGTAGACTTCGATCCGAATCTTGATGCTTGCAAGTTGTAGGCGCCTGTTTATTTCTGCGATATTGAGTGAGACGGGATTGGCGGAGTTCGGGACCTTGATCAAATTTTGGAGTGATCCACCCTTTGTTTGTTTCAATATCTCGGAACATCTTCTTTTTGTCCTTTTCTTCTTTTCTTTATTCTAGATTGAGACTTATCCCGTAGGTCGTCTCGATCCATGCGCCTCGAGGTCAGACCTACTGAGACAAACAAAACAAACGAACGAAATTTTCTGCCCCAGTTTCACAGGGAAAATTTCATGAATTAATCGCCATAACAACTTACAGAATTGATGAGAGGATTGGAAAACTCTAGTCTACAAAACGCAACTCAGGGATTGGAGTCCTAATGTTGCCATAAGGTAAAAATGCTCAGTTCAGGGATTGGAGCCCTAATGCTGGCTGAATGGAAAAGTGCTCAACTCGGGGATTGGAGCCCTGATGTCGGCTAACAGAAAATAAACGTTCAGTTTAGGGATTGGAGCCCTAATACTGGATAAACAGGAAAATGCTCAGTTCATGGGTTGGAGCCCTAATGCTGGCTAACAGAAAAATGCTCAGTTCAGGGGTTGGAGCCCTAATGCTGGCTAACAGAAAAATGCTCAGTTCAGGGGTTGGATCCCTAATGCTGGCTAACAGAAAAATGCTCAGTTCAGGGGTTGGAGCCCTAATGCTGGCTAACAGAAAAATGCTCAGTTCAGGGGTTGGAGCCCTAATGCTGGCTAACAAAAAAATGCTCAGTTCAGGGGTTGGATCCCTAATGCTGGCTAATAGAAAAATGCTCAGTTCAGGGTTTGGAGCCCTAATGCTGGCTAACAGAAAAATGCTCAGTTCAGGGTTGGGGCCCTAATGTTGGCTAACAAAAAAATGCTCAGTTCAGGGTTTGGAGCCCTAATGCTGGCTAACAAAAAAATGCTCAGTTCAGGTTTGGAGCCCTAATGCTGGCTAACAGAAAAATGCTCAGTTCAGGGATTGGAGCCCTAATGCTGGCTAATAGAAAAATGCTCAGTTCAGGGTTTGGAGCCCTAATGCTGGCTAACAGAAAAATGCTCAGTTCAGGGTTTGGAGCCCTAATGCTGGCTAACAGAAAAATGCTCGGGAATTCTAACTGACCCTCTTTTTTTGAGTTTTCTTCTTTTAGTAAAATGTAAAAGAGAATTTTGGGGAAACTTCCCTTTTGAGTAGATTCCTTATTGCCAAGCTGTTTCTTGCACTCATGTATATCTTTTTCTTTTTTTTGGGCGACACCTGCTTCTTGCATGGTTGCCTTGGATCACACCTATTTCAATTTTCCAAACAAAGAAACAATTGTCAGTTCGGAAATGGCGGTTGGTTTGGTGACCTTGATTGTTCCAATTGCTTTGTCGCGTCCTTATTTCTGTTGAGAAACTCTGCCATTGATTGGATTCACAGGCGAAAACCTTTTGGACTGCTCAGACTCGCGTTTCCAGATTTTGTGATAATTTGCCCGTGTAAGGCTTTGGTTCTTCCATCCCGTTCTGCTTGGGGATTTTTATTGGGGATTTTTATTGGGGAGACTCTGTGGGGATTTGTACAAGGCAGACTCGTCGGGGATTAGCTGGGGCAGACTCTTTGGGGAATTTTTACAAAGGGAGGCTCTGTGGGGATTTTTACAAAGGGAGGCCCTGTGGGGATTTGTACAAAGGGAGACCCTGTGGGGATTTGTCTCTTTTTTTTTTGTGTATGTGTGTGTGGCTTTACTTCGAATGCAGCCAACATCATGATCCATCGGGTTTGGACAAACGTATCACTGAAGCGGGGTATTTACTTCTTACGAAACGGAACTCCGTGAAACCAGTCCTGCCACCTATTCTTTCCAGTATATCTGGAACTTGGAGTTAAAATGAAAGGTATTCAAAGAAAAGTAAAACAAAGAACGGAGAAAGCAAATTTTAGAAGAGAAGTATCCCTTTCGAGACAAGAAAGACTTATCTGAGGGAAACATGCTGACTTTGAATTGACATGACATGCTTTTTGGACTGGATGCCTGACCTTCGCGAACTTGTATTTCCCCATGAACCAAAAGTGGAACTATGTTTCCAAACCGGTGGAACTTTGCCAAGACTTCCTGAGGTGGAATCATCCTTTCGGCCGACAGCGCCCTTTGTGGGTTTTCGCTAGTCGACCTCTCTCATTTCTCTTCTTGTTGTCGCTTGATAGCACTCTTTTCGAGTTTTTACTAAACAAGCTCTCTCATTTTGGTTTCTCTACTCCCGTCGCCTCACGGTGCCCGAAGGTTTTCACCGACAAGACTCTCTCGTTTTATTTCTCTCAATTCTGAATGTACCGGCCTCCAATTGTGATATCTCTTGGCTCCCCCTACCTTTGGTAATTGATCCGAAGGACTTGTGCTTGGTAAAAGAATGGTAGATGAAACTACAACTTCTAAGCCATTTGGTGTGCCCCAGTTTCAATTTCAGGGTAAATGAGATTTTATTTTGGTGTGACTGAACCCCAAAGAGAGGCTGCCTACGTATCCTTTCGGAATCAAGTCAGACGTAGTTCAGGCTTTATCAATTTTTCTTTTTTTTAGTAGCCAAAGAAATGTAACCGGCTCAAAGGGCTTTTAGAGGGAGTTGATAGTGTTTTGGGGTAGTGGGAATAAAACCTTCATCATCTCAAATGTGTCAGGGCCACTGGAGTATAACTCAGACATAGTACCTTTTGACTGCATCCGCATTCACTACTGTTTTAGGATCATTTCCTTCAATATCACCTAGATACAGCGCTCCTCTCGGCAATATCTTCCTGATGATGTATGGGCCTTTCCAATGTGGAGCAAATTTTCCTTTCGCTTCCTGGTGATGTGGCAGAATGCGCCTCAGTACCAGTTGACCCACTTCGAAATTCCTGGGTTGGACTTTCTTGTTGTAAGCACGGGCCATTCTTTGTTGGTACAACTGCCACAAACTGCAGCCATTCTTAACCCACTCGCTATCTTCAATTTCTGCTTCGACAATGGTTTGGAGTGAAGGAATTTCTACCTCTGCTGGTATCACAGCCTCGATCCCATAAACCAAAAGATAAGGGGTTGCTCCTACTGACGTGCGTACCGTAGTGCGATATCCCAACAACGCAAAGGGTAACTGTTCATGCCACTGTCGGGAACTCTGGATCGTCTTCCTCAAAATTTTCTTGATGTTCTTGTTTGATGCTTCCACAGTGTCATTGGCCTTGGGCCGATAAGGAGTGGAATTCCTATGCGTTATTTTGAACTGTTCGCATACATCCCCCATCAAGTGACTATTCAGGTTTGCCGCGTTTTCTGTGATGATAGTTGCAGGAATACCAAAACGACAAATAAGATTTGAATGCACAAAATCCACTACAGCCTTTTTAGTGACCGACTTGAGAGTGACAACTTCCACCCATTTTGTGAAGTAGTCGATAGCAACCAATATAAATCTGTGTCCATTTGAGGCCTTCGGCTCGATCGGACCAATGACGTCCATACCCCAAGCAACGAATGGCCAAGGTGAAGACATGGGATGCAGTTCTGTGGGGGGGGGGCGCATGAAATAAATCACCGTGCACCTGACACTGATGACACTTTCGAATGAAGCTAAAACAGTCCTTTTCCATGGTCATCCAGTAATAACCTGCTCGAAGGATTTTCTTTGCCAAAACATACCCGTTCATGTGGGGCCCGCACACTCCTGCGTGTACTTCATGCATGATCCTTCCCGCCTCCTCGGCGTCAACACATCTTAGCAGATTGAGGTTCGGGGTCCTTTTATACAATACCTCGCCGCTAAAAAAGAAACCTCCTGCATGCCGTCTGATAGTCCTCCTCTGATCTCCGGTAGCATGTTCGGGGTATTCTTGTGTCTTCAAGAACCTCTTGATATCATGGTACCATGGCTGTGTACACGATCTTGCCTCGATTACGTTACAGTAACCGTGTCTTTCCCTGATTTGGATTTCCAAGGGATCGACGTGGGCATTGCCTGGGTAGGGTAACATTGAAGCTAAGGTAGCAAGTGCATCCGCTAGTTCGTTGTGACACCGCGGGATGTACTTGAACTCTATTGACTTGAAATGCTTGCCGAGGTCCTCCACGTGCTGTCGGAAAGGAATAAGCTTGACATCCCGAGTTTCCCATTCACCTTGGGCTTGCCGGATAATCAGGTCAGAATCTCCCATAATCAATAAATCTTCAACATCCTGATCGATCGCCATATGCATGCCCATGATGCAGGCTTCATATTCAGCTGTATTGTTCGTGCAAAAGAAGCGCAGTCTAGCTGTAGCAGGATAGTGTTGACCAGAGGGTGAGATCAAAATTGCCCCAATTCCTACACCTTTGGCGTTTACGGCCCCATCAAAGAACATCTTCCAAACATGAGCATTTTTCGAGACTACTTCTACGGTGTTTATTTCTTCATCCGGAAAATAAGTACTCAACGGTTGGTATTCTTCATCAACGGGGTTTTCGGCCAAATGATCTGCTAACGCCTGGGCTTTCATTGCCGTGCGGGTGACATAGACTATGTCAAATTCAGTAAGCAAGATTTGCCACTTGGCCAATCTTCCAGTAGGCATTGGTTTCTGAAATATATACTTCAAAGGATCCAGCCTGCTTATGAGGTAAGTAGTGTGAGCTTGGAGATAATGTCTCAATTTTTGAGCAACCCACATCAAAGCACAACATGTTCTTTCCAGCAGAGTGTACTTGGCCTCGTAGCCGGTGAATTTCTTGCTCAAGTAGTAGACCGCTTGTTCCTTATTTCCGGTTATGTCATGTTGCCCGAGGACGCAACCGAAAAGAATTTTCCAAGACTGTCAGATACAAGAACAGGGGGGTCTCTCTGGCTCTGGCAGGACCAAAACTGGGGGATTTGAAAGATATTCTTTGATTTTGTCAAAAGCTTTTTGACATTCAGTCGTCCATTTGATCGCTGCATCTTTCCTTAATAGCTTAAATATGGGCTCACACGTGCTAGTCAGCTGGGCAATGAATCGACTGATGTAGTTTAACCTGCCCAACAGACTCATCACGTCTTTCTTTGTTCTTGGGGGAGGTAGATCTCTGATAGATTTTATCTTTGTTGGATCTAATTCGATACCTCTCCTGCTTACTATGAAACCCAAAAGCTTGCCTGATGGGACTCCGAAAGCGCATTTGGCTGGGTTCAGCTTCAAGTCGTACTTCCTTAGTCTCTCGAAGAATTTCCTCAAGTCTTGTATATGATTGTCCCGCGTCCTGGACTTGACTATCACGTCGTCCACATACACCTCTATTTCTTGATGCATCATGTCATGAAAAATGGCAGTCATGGCCCTCATGTAAGTTGCCCCAGCATTCTTCAGACCAAATGGCATAACCCGATAACAGTAAGTGCCCCAAGGTGTAGTGAAAGCAGTTTTCTCGGCATCTTCTTCATCCATCAACACCTGATAATACCCAGCGTAACAATCTACGAAAGACTGTATCTCATGTTTGGCGCAATTATCAACAAGGATGTGGATGTTGGGCAATGAGAAATTGTCTTTGGGACTCGCCCTATTCAAGTCTCGATAATCCACACATACCCGAGTCTTCCCATCTTTTTTCGGCACTGGAACTACATTCGCCAACCACGTGGTGTATTGGACTACCCGAATTACTCCCATTTTTAGCTGCTTGGTGATCTCTTCTTTAAATTTTTCACTGACATCAGTTTTGAACTTTCTTTGCCTTTGTTGAACTGGAGGACAATCAGGGTGAATTGGCAATTTATGCACCACTAGATCAATACCTAATCCTGGCATGTCATCGTATGACCAAGCAAACACATCTTTAAATTCAAAAAGGAGTTGAATTATCACGTCTCGCGTTTTCTTGTCCGTGTGAATGCTTATTTTGGTCTCTCGGATTTCTTCAGGAGTTCCCAAATTAACCGGTTCAGTGTCATTCAGATTCGGCTTAGGTTTATTCTCAAAGTGTTCCAATTCTCGATTTATCTCCCTAAAAGCCTCTTCTTCGTCATATTCTGATTCTTGGTTCATTATTTCACAATTAAACAGCTCGTTGTGATCTGGGCGTGAAGTCCGCAAGCATGTCATATTATTTAAAGCCGCATTATTATAACTGAAAGAAAAGATAAAGGAAAAATAACAGAAATCAGGACAAAGGAAAAAATGAGAAAACAATGATTTTTATTTCTTGGAATTTGGAAGATAACAATGTTTATATTTCAGGAATTCAAAACAACAACTGAAGGGAAAAACATCCAAGTTATATCCTGGGGATAACTCGTGATGCAGGAAAGGTGGCAGGACAGGTCTACCCGGACTCCTGTCTAGTTGGGAATGGCGTGGCCTCCCAGTTTCGAAGCTTGGCGTTTGGCCCCACATATAGCATCTCAGCGGTGCTTGTGCCTTCTCCTGGTTAAACCATGTGAGCTTCGTAGAGCATTTCTCTCATTGCCCCACATATCTCCTCGGTCTCTTCGGCCGTGAAAACCTCATCGTCTTCTTCTTCGATGTATTTTGGTCCGACGAAAGTTTCATATAAATCCGGCAATGGCCGAGGCAGTTTCCAACCCTCATTTTTCCTCTTCTTTGCCCACTCTTCATCTTTTGGAGTGGGTTGAAAACCTATCCCAAAAAGTTTCTTGGTGGAAGGCAAGGTGATGGGTTCCGTTATTCCTTGCAATGTTCGTCCGAGCCCTTTCCCTGGCCTGAATCCATGTCGGATCATTTCTTTAGCCACCATGATTGAGGCGTTGGACAAGAAAGGTTGGGGGCAAGGTCTTCTTTCTTCATACTGCTCCGCTAGCACAACTTCGAAAGCCTGATAAACCGTGTGCTCGCTCCCTTCCCTTGGTTCAAGATATGGGATGGATGGGTCCTGGTAAATGGACTGTTCGTCTTCTCCGTGGACCACAATTTCCCGATCTTCGTATTCAAACTTCACCATTTGGTGAAGAGTGGAAGGTACAGCTCCTGCCGCATGAATCCAAGGTCTGCCGAGGAGAAACTTGTAAGACTTATCCATGTCAAGCACCTGGAAAGTTATTTCAAACTCCACTGGTCCTATAGTCAATACCAAGTCTATTTCCCCGAGGGTGTCCCTCTTGGCGCCATCAAAAGCCCTTACGCAGACATTATTGGGGCGGATTCTTCCGGTCCCAATTTCCATTCTCTGCAGCGTGGAGAGCGGACAAATATCAACACCTGAACCTCCATCCAACATAACCCGCTTGACGTAGTAGTCTTCGCATTTAACCGTCAGGTGTAAGGCTTTGTTGTGAGCTGCTCCCTCTGGAGGTAAGTGGTTCTTGCTGAAAGAAACCTGGTTAACGGCGAAGAACCTCTCCGTCATTCATTCCAGTTGTTCGACTGAGGTTTCAACTGGTACGTATGCTTTGTTCAGGGTCTTGAGCAAGATCTTTTGGTGTTCAGCCGACCTCATCAGCAGAGATAGCATGGACACTTGCTCGGGGCACTTGCGTAGTTGATCTACCACTTCGTAGTCTGGCATTTTCATCTTTTGGAAGAAAGCTTCCGCTTCTTCAACGCTTACAGGCTTCTTTAGTGGGAAGCGTTTCCGCGTGGCGTTGTTTAACTTTTGGGTGTTCGAATACCTTCCGACGAAAGTACTCTCCGGAATTTCTCCCGTGACTTCTCTGCCTTTGTACGTAACCAACGTTCTTTGATAGTTCCACGATACTGTGGACGGGTTTGTCATCGGCTTCTGTGGCACGTGTCCGATAACCACTGGCTCATTCAGCCGAGGTGGTTGAATCGTCCCCCGGACCACATAGGCCCCTTTTGGTACGTACATTGGTTTTGCCCTTTTGAATTCGAAACTCTGCGGCTTCTCTGCTCGACCTCGTGGAATGTAAAGAACTTCATTCCTCACAGGCACCATCATTACTGTCTTTTTCTCGACCTTCCCTTCGGGCTCAACCTTGACAGTACTGGCCTTCTTTTCCCCTTTCTCTAGCTTTGGGGTGGTTTTAGGCTTTTTACCTGCATCGACGATGGCGATTATAGCTTTTAAAGCAGGATCAAATTCCTTGTCCTCGCAAATCATTCCAATCAACGGCCCATTATTATGAGCGGGCAACAGATTGTTAGTTACATTTGGGACCTCCTCGTCCCTTAGTACTATCTTCCCCTGCTCTATTAAGTTCTCAACTACCTTTCTCAAACCCCAACAATCATTTTTATCGTGCCCTTCCGCTCCTGAATGATAAGCGCACCTAACGCCGGCTTTGTAAGAAGGTGATGCCGGATTGTGCCTTGTCTGAGGGACTGGCTGCAGGAAACCCATCTGGACTTGGGAACAAGGTAGAATATGGTTCACCGATAGGTGTGAAAGTCCGTCTTCTAGGTGGTTCCTGAGGGCGGAAGTTATTTTGAGGCGGCTGTGGATTATAGTGGTTTCGGTAGGGAGGCTGATTTCTAGGAGGTAGAGCTTGGCCTCGATTGGCTTGCTGTGGTGGATGGACATAGGGCTGGGTATTCATGACTATGTAGGGTTGAGGAGCATACGTCACATTTTTGTGGGGGTAGTAATGTTGTGGGGTTCTTTCTGGAAAACGGGGCCTGGGATTACGATATTCCCTTGCTTCTGATGCTGCCATGGACGTTTCTTCCTTTTTCTTCCCTATTGTCATTCCTCCAGACCCGCTTTGGACGGCTTGGGAGGTTGCCCTTATGGCTGCCTGACTTAAGATTCTACCCGTTTTCAAACCGTTCTCTACCATCTCCCCGATCTTGATTGCTTCCGCGAAAGGCTTTCCCATGGCTGACATCATATTCTGGAAATAGTCTGATTCTTGAGCCTGGAGAAAAGTAGTGACCATTTCTATCTCGTCCATGGGAGGTTTTACCCTCGATGCCTGCTCGCGCCATTTAATAGCATATTCTCTGAAGCTTTCTGAAGGTTTCTTCTTCAAGTTTGACAGAGAATTTTGGTCTGGTGCAATGTCGATGTTATACTGGAATTGTCTCACAAAATCTCTGGCGAGATCATCCCATATATGCCATCGGGATATGTCTTGGTCCATATACCATTCTGAGGCTATTCCTACCAGACTTTCCCCGAAGTATGCCATTAGCAATTCCTCTTTGCCGCCGGCTCCCCGCAATTGGTTGCAATATTTCTTGAGATGAGCAATGGGGTCGCCGTGCCCGTCATACTTCTGAAACTTTGGGTTTTTGAAACCCACGGGTAGGTGCACGTGAGGGAACATGCATAGATCGGTATAGGAGACACTCTTCTGTCCGCTTAAACCTTGCATGTTTTTCAAACTTTGCTCAAGGCTCCTCATTCTCTTTGCCATCTCATCTTGTTCAGCAGTTTTGGGGTTTTGATCCTGCCCAGGTGCAAACTCGTATTGAGGCTGTGGAGGATGAGTGCTGGTGGTGAACCGAGTTGGTTCCAGTGAGAAGGATGGTGCTTGGAATGTGAATGAGGATGAGTCAAAATTTGGCTTGTGTGTAGCAGGTTGTGCCACGATCGGACAGGGAGGTGCAGTGAATATGTTCGTAGCTACATCTGTTGTTGACATCTGGGGATAAGAATCAGAAGGCGATCCAGCAGAGAAGGCCGAAATGGCTGGGTACCCGAATGGGGTAGCCGGATAGCTTATGGGGACGTTGGAAATCCCACTTGTCCTGGAGAACAACTCAGGGAACCTAGGGATAACACTTGGTGGCTCTTTTCCGTTATTCCAGTCATCCAACATTTCCAACATACGGAGCCGTAGGATTCTATTTTCCTCCGCAGTTGCGGATTCGGGCGTGAGGACGACCGAGATTGAACTCTCCTCAGAAACAGGAACTGTCGGCAAAGGAATTTCTGAAGACATTTCTATGCTTCCTTTTGATCTTGTGAAGTAAGTGTGAGTACCCCCTCTTGACTTAACAACGGGTAACTGAACTCTCCCTTTCGACCTCGTGAAGTATGAATGTGAGGCCAGACCTTCACCAAACCAACCGCCTTTTCTAAAACCTGGAAAGACTCAACGACAAACGAACAGTTAGTTCAAAACAAATAACAGATAGGTAATCTCACGTTGGGGCATGATGCACCTATACAGTTAAGTGAATTCCTACATGTTTGCAACG
Source organism: Nicotiana tabacum (assembly GCF_000715075.1). Classification (NCBI taxonomy): domain Eukaryota; kingdom Viridiplantae; phylum Streptophyta; class Magnoliopsida; order Solanales; family Solanaceae; genus Nicotiana; species Nicotiana tabacum. The sequence continues at coordinate 30,152,604 of NC_134095.1, forward strand.
AAGGCATGCGTCATTTCGGCTTCTTTTAGGCTTTCCTTTATTGTTTTTTTTTCATTTTTCTTTCTTTCTCTTTTTTTATTATTGTTTTCAATATTTGCAGTTAAAAATATGACTGGATCCGATGGGGATTGCCTACGTATCACGATGCCGCATGAATCAGATCATTACGTAGTTTGAAAACAGATGAGTGTAAAAGAAACACACATTTTATTACTGAACAATCTATTACAAACTAACATTCTTGAGAAAAGGAAAATACCAAGCCTTGAAAAAAGTACAGACTCAACAGACTAATACACCTTGATGCAAAAGACGGACAAACTCGACCTATGAATACATTAAGGTTTCGAGAATTGGTGCCCGCGGGGCATCGTTCGGCCTTGTCGCGGTCTTAGGTGTGAGGTCCCTTTCAAGTTGTTCCAGCTCATGCATGGTTTGCTTGACATAAATCATCACTGCCGAGAGAACGGTAATGGTGGTCATGTTTTCATACCGTAGACATCTTTTGATGATGGCATGGGCAGTGGTCCTGATCTTATCCATGGTTTGCCTCTTTTCTTTGAGTAAGTGCTCTATTTGATCATTACGGGCTGTCATAACCCGAGAATCCAGGAAGTATTGATTTTGCCACTGCTGAATTTCTACTTCCATCTGGGCTAAAAGCTTGCGGCAATGTCTATTTTCAACTCCTAGGGTTCGGGTTTGCTCAAACGCTCTGTCCACCTTTTCCTTCAGATTGGCAATGGTTCGCTCGTGATCCCTTTCCAACTACCGTAGGTGCCGGTTATGTTTTTCTGTCATTCTTGCCCAGTGTGCCTCGAGCCCTGCTATGGTATTTTCTGACTCACTCCGGCACTCCCCAATTTCCGTCCTTAAAGCTTTTATCAATCGTTCATCCGACCGGGTCCTTTGTTGGTTATTAGCATCTATCCTCATCTGTTTGATCTGGGCCCTGAGCATCTCGTTTTCCTGAGTCAACCTGTTCTTTTCTCCCAGATCGGTGGCAACTTGCACGTTGTGCTCATATTTCAGACCTTCCACTTGTTTCTTCAACTTGCTGATTTCGGTACGATAACCTCTTTCTTTTGCCAACCAATCCCACTGCTTTTGCGATGACTCGGCGAAATTTAGGATGTGGGGTCTTTTAGCCGGCCTTTCGTGTTCGAGTTCTCTTCTGTACCATGCAAGGTAACCTGGCGCCATTTCACTTTTGGCCCGATCTTGCACACAAGTATCTGCTTTCAAATATTGACATTCATTCCAGATCTGGCAGATTTTTGCTTCAGGAAATTGTCCGTCAGGGTTTATCTCAATTGTTTGAGCACTAAGATCTTCCTCGTGTGGTACTATTTGGTATCTTCCGAGTTGTCTCAAGACTCGGCAGGGCGCGTAAGGTTGAATGCTCTTAAATCCCATCAGTAGGAAATGAGTTCTAGTTGCTGGCATATACATGACCTCATCTACAGGTAACCATCCCAGTGTCCACTGTATTTGGATGGCAGTGAGAGCTTGAAAGAATGAAGTCCATGCCATAACTCCTTTGGGCAGACTGATCTCTTTGGCTCTCGTGTAAAACTCTTCTATGCAAGTTTTCTCCGAGGAACCATGGCTCAAAAACTCGGAACGATGGCAGAGATGTTCAGTCATCCATATTTGTAGCAGCAAGTTACAACCTTCGAAGAAATTCCCCCCGGCTTTGCAGGCTGTGAGAGCTCGAAAGATATCGGATACCACCATAGGCGCGAGAGTATTGTCATTTTGAGTGAGTAAAGTACTGACGACCCCGGATATTTTCAGATCAATATTCCCATCTTTCCTCGGAAATACCAGAAGGCCCAAAAATGTTATCATGAAAGCCACCCGTCTGTGCTTATCCCACTTCTGACGACTACCTTTGCTGCATAGCTTGTTAATCGGATTGTTGAATCCTCTTACATGACCATACATGTCGTATATGAAGCATGGATTATAAAAACCGGTGGCCAAATCTGGGTTGTGGACCGTCCTGGGTATTTTTAGTGAGTCTAGAAATCGATGCACCGTGACAGCTCTTGGGGCGACCAGGTATCTTTGCCTTAATGGAAGTTCAGCAATTCCGATGTACCCAGCCATTTCCTCCAGAGTCGGGGTGAGTTCAAAATCGGAGAAGTGTAAAACATTGTGTGCTGGGTCCCAGTAGGTGACCAAAGCTCTTATGATATCTCCCCGAGGCTGGATTTCCAGTAAACCCGTGAGACCTTTCAGATATTTCTTGACCTCATCTTGCTCTTCAGCACCTAGATCATTCCACCATAGCCGTAACTTGACAGGGATTTTAGTCATTATCGAAAAGTGTTCATTTTTCATTGTGCTCATCCTGCACATTTATTAAGGTGACTTTAAGCAAAAATGGCTTGACTCAAAAATATTTTGACTATATTTTCTAAAAAGAAGATCAGATTTCCGAACACGGCCTTTCAGCACTTCGGGGATGAAGATTTTAAGGCTGTGAGGGTCAACCGATCAAAAAACTCTAAAAGACGACCGAAAGTGGCCGTTTATGCAAAATCAGCCTTCCGCCGTCCCTTGCGGGAACATTTGGCTATTTTTGACAAAAACAATCACTTGATTTATTTATGACTCTTTTAGTAGTAATGAAAACAACATGGGGAACATGGCCTCACAGAGCCTCGGGGACGAGGATTCTAAGGCCGTTGGGCAATTTGGTCAGAAAAATAAAAATGACCAATAATGGCCGTTTGTGCAAAGTCAGCCTTCCGGCGTCCCTTTGGGGAACATTCGGCTATCCTTGACGAAACGACACCTGACTCATTCATGACGAAATTAAAATTCTAACATTTTGGCTATTTTGAAAAGAGGAGGTTGGACCCGATGAGGGTTGCCTACGTATCTCGCACCCTGCGAAAATCAAACCGGCGTAGTTCGGGCCGATCAGGCGTAGAGTAAAAATAAACTAAACCCCTTCTGACTACAATCTTTTAAAGAAAAGGAGAAAAAATATTTTTCTGGATTTTTATATTTTGTTTTTTATTTTATTTTTTATTTTATTTTTATGAATTTTAAACTTCTTTTCACCCTTTTTTTTTGAAATTTCGAAAATCTTTTAAAGAGATACTACAAATGGAACAATATATATTTTTTTGAATTTTGAATTTTCCCCCTTTTTTTTTACTTTTAAATAAATACCCGTTTTTGGATTTTGAAAGTGATTAAAAGGAATTTTTTTTATATGTTTTTTTTATATAAATCAAACTAAAAGACAAATTTTGTTTTCATTTTTTTTTTAGAAAATTCCGGTGAGGTTTTGACATTACTTGGACATTGGTTTTATCTTTTCCAAAATAAGTAATTATCTCCCTACGCTGCTATTTTTTTTTTCTTTCCTTTTTTTGATTTTTTTTAGAAACCGGTCAGCATGCAGATCTGAAGCAAATAAATGCGCCAACAAACGGGATGCAGCAGGATAGTCTTTTCATTTCAGGTTGCCTGTCCTAGACGGACCCAACCCCTGTGTTGAGTCCCCTACGTCAAATGCAACATGATGCAAATAAGTGTTCCTACTAGGGATCCGGCATGAGGTTTCGTTATACTAGGTTTATAACCTGGGTATATGTTCTAGACTGTGTACCCGAGCGGACAACTCGAGTCGAGGAGGAGGCTACGTACCGGGGACCCACGAGATCGTCCGGCTTTGTAACTTGTCCGGCCTCTTTCTTATTCCAGGTATTGACACTAACAGAATGGGGAGTCTCGACCAGCGAGCTTCTCCCCGGAGGTAAGAAAAGAAGGGTTCCGGCACAATTTATATACAGTTCAGATAATATCAAAGCGGTAAAAGATAACATTTAGCACGTTATGCCCAAACATGTAGTAAAGATCAGATAATAAAGCCAAATATAACAATTATTCTAAGTTCGAATTCTGAACCCTGAACAAACGTTCTGGGTTCTAAATCTCCAGCGGAGTCGCCAGAGCTGTCACACCTCCTTTTTGCGCGCCCGCCCCGAAGGGTAAATGCGCGAGGGAGTTTTTCCAATTTAAGTGACAATATTCGAAAATGGGATTATTTATTTAATTCAGAGTCGCCACTTGGGAAAGGTTTGGCTTTTGGTGTCCCAAGTCATCGGTTTATCTTGAATCCCAAATCGAGGAAATTTTCGACTTTCCAAATGAAGTCTGCGAACCAGAAATTCTAAGTAAGGAATTCTGTTGACCCGAGGGAAGGTGTTAGGCACCCTCGAATCCCGTGGTTCTAGCACGGTCGCTTAAATTGTTATAATGGCTAAATATCTGATTTAAATACATGTTGTGACTTATGTGCTTTTATTAAGTTTAAACCGCTTTTATTATTATCATTTATTTTTTATAGAATTGCAACGTCGTGAAAATGCATCTCGAACCACGTCACAATCAATGCACCCGTAGTTGTTAACACATTTCGACTCCGTTGAGATTTGAATTTGGGCCACATAAATGCGCACCCGAATTTAAGAATGTAATTTAATTAAGTCGCGCCTAAAGAGTCTACCGCGTTATTATCTTTGGGGAAGACAGTGAAATTCACTAAACAGTCCATCCCAAATTCTAAGTATTTATTATGATCAATTATTGAGGGCCCCGCAATTTGTGCGTTTTATTGGGTGAGACTCGTCTCATTCATCTTTAGAAGGGCGGTCCTAAGGCGCCTACATTCTCTATTACGTTTGTCTCTAAAAATGAAAGAAAGAAAAAAAATATATATGCTAATTAGATTACATACTTGGCCAACCCCAGCCTCTTATTAATTATCGGGTTAATCATTTCTGAGGCGGGGAATGGTTTCACGCCTTATTCCAGGAGATAACATGCTTCTAATTTAATAAAGAGAATTACATACAAGATTAGTAAAATGCTAAACTCATGCTAACATTCTTCGAGTTGAATTTGAATTAGCTTATTTAAGCTGGATTAGTGGAATTAACGATTATAAAGCTGCTACTAATAGGAATTCGAACACGATTCTATAGACTGCCTAACGAAACCCAATTTGATAGAGTTAGTTTAAATGACTCAGAATTATGATGCGTCTTTTGCCGAATTAGAAGCATCCTGCCTTACGTGTTTAAAATAAAGATAGAAGCTGAGATTTAACTGCCAATATACTAAACACATGTGCACTCTACGTCATACAGACAACTGAACAACTAAAATCAATAGTGTTAAACAAACTAAGGCTTCTATTAAGTACAAACTGCATAATGTATTTTTTTTATTGAGCTACAAACTAAAAATTACACAAATCTAAAACATTTATAAAGTTGTAAGTGCAGCAGCCGATGATTAAAACTCCTTCATATCTTTCAATTCATGCTTTTCATTGTTACATCAGTGTGAAATTCAAATGTGTACCTGGAAATTGGACAACAAGAAGGAAAAGAGGAGTGATCAGTGCAGTAGCAGTGATAAACAACAAGCAGCCCCGCAACACAGCAGTTTCAACAACCAGATGCACCAGGAACAACTCAAACAAAGCCCGAAATGATTTGTGAAACCCAAACAGCCACAAACAGCATGCAAAGACTCAAATGGACTTGAACTCAAATCAAAGTTGGACCAGTAGATTGCATAAGAAGTTCCAACAAGTTGGAGTCAAACCAGAAGATCAATATCAACTACTGGAGCTTTGAACTGAACCAAAGCTCAATGGAATGATGTTTTATCTACCCCTTTTTATCAGCTGTTTTCAAAACAAAAGATAGACCTCCAAAAAATGCCCCCCTGCCCTCTGTTCTCTCTGTGATTTTATACTGCTCAACAATTCCCCAAAAAAAAGTTTTTAGAGGGCTGTCTTTGATGGCTCAAAAAACTCTCCTGAACTAATGGAGACCCTTCTGTTTTTATAGCTTCCTCTCAGCCCATTCGAACAGCCTGTTTAACAAAATGAACCCCCTCCCATGTTCTCCTACTGTTTTTTCCACTCAACATATTAAAATAAAGCCCCCTCTCATGAGATTCCCCCTGATAGCCCTATCTTTAAATATTCAAAGTGGTTTCCATTTTATTAAACTAAAACAAGAGTATGGGCAGCCTGAATATGCCCTGACAGCACATGCTGTCAAGTTAATTTTAATCCCTTAAAGGTTTCAATGCACATGCTGTCCACGCAGGGACAAAATTCCATGTCAATTTGAACTTTGAAATCTATGTTAAACTGTAGCTATAAACCAAACCTTAAGTGTTTTCTGATTCAAACTGAACAAACTAACAAGCAGCTATACTCAATTCTTAATTGGATTCAAACAAAGCTTCAGCAGAAAACAAATAACATGAATCAAATTATTACCATTCAATGCTGAAACTAATTGATGACATATATTGAATCGACTACGCGAATTACAACACATACAATCAATAGCTAATGATCGGAATCGAACAGTATTGAACAGGGGGTTCAGATTGCACTGTCAATACAAGAAATGACCCTGGGAACTAATTAATCGATCGAAATTTATTTCAATCGATTACTCTGTTAAACACATACACTCATCAACGAATAACAAAAGAGATTCGACCAAATGAGAGGTCCGGGCAAGGACAGAACAGTCGACACAAAAATTCAAAACAAATCAACTAAACATTTGGACATATGAATAGACATTTAACTATAACAAAACAACAAAATGAACTGACAAGGAAAAGGAAAACAGAAATACCTTAAAGGCTTGAAAGATCAGAAGGCACTGTCTCGGATTTGAATCGACCTTTCTTGGGGTTGAACGGACTTTAATCGAAGTGTTCTCAACTGAGAACGCTTCGATTAAGGTCCATTAGACCCTAATCTTCTGGTTCAAACGGACAAAAAAAAATCGGACTCAGGACTTCTAGGGTTCCTAAGGCAGATTTAGGATTCAGGTTTTCCTGGTTGGATTCGGACCAAACCAAGCCTGGTTTGGTCACGAGACAGGTCAGGGGAGTGTCTAGTGTGAATCTGGGGTAGGTTGGTGTAGATCGAGGTTTTGCTCGAATCTTCAAATGAAGATTCGAGAACCTAGGGATTGATTCGAACTAAATGGTTGGTGGATTTGGATTCAGGGTGGTTGAGTGGTCTTAGGGTGTTAAAATGGTGGCCAACGACATTGATGCCGCCGGGTTTCAAACGGGAGGGGAGTAAGGCGGCTAGGGTTTCGTGGGGTTTGGGTCTGGTGAGGGAGACGAAGATAAGGGAGGGGTCTGGCTTGGGGGTGCGGGGTGAGAGATGAGGGGTTATATACGGGGGGGGGGTGTTTTGATCCTGGCCATTGGATCAGTCAAGATCAACGGCCAAGATCCAAGAGCTAATCAAACGGTGTCGTTTGGTTTAGTATTGGGGTCAGGGTTGGTCCGGGTAACGGGTCGGGTACGGGGTTATGGGTGAGTGATCTGGACCGTCAATCTAGTGAGATTAACGGTCCAAATTGAGGGTGACACAACGACGTCGTTTGGACGGTCGTGTGGCCAGCTTAATTGGACCGGGTAAAAGGGTATTCGGACTGGGTTATTTTGGTTTGGGCCTGTTCTCATTTAGTTCAAACTGGCCCAATCCGAAAACCCCTTTCTTTTTTCTTCTTTAATTTCTAAAAATCCCACCTAAATTATAAAACAAAACTATACAAATATTAAACAACTATCACACACATTAATATTTAATTAAAATAAAATCACTCAAGGATGACAAATAGAATAACAACTGCATATTTTATGATTTTCCTTTTAATAACCGAATTATGGTTTGATTAATTCCTAATAGTAAAACGATATCCTAAGCTTACACACGACATATATTTTTGTATTTTTGTTTGATAAGACTAAATAAACACGGACAAAACCACAAATAACTAACAAAAAATGCCACGTAAATTCCAAAAATTGTACAGCAAAACCATTTGTTATTATTTTTTGATTTTTTGGAGTAATTGTCGTGTAAACAAAAATCACGTGCTCACACCAGTTACGTCTGTTTCCGGGAAAGCTCAAATCCAAATGGAGTGGACCTTTTGAAGTTGTGTTTGTGACCCCTTTTGGTGCTCTTGATTTGAAAAACAAAAATGGTGAAGTCTTTAGAGTTAATGGGCACCGAGTAAAGCATTATCTTGGAAAGTTTGATAACAGCCACGTGGTGGCGCTCCTTCATCTCAAGTGATGTGGTGGTAACATGCGTCGTGCCGCAACGTTAAATCAGGCGCTTCTTGGGAGGCAACCCATGTGTTTTTCTTCTTATCTTCTTTGATTTTCTTTGTAGTATAGGATTGATTTTTGGGCTAACTGGTTGTGAGATGTTACAGGGTTGTATTGATGCAGTACAAGACATAGTAAGAAAATGCTTAGTCTCTGAAGTTGCCAGTGCGGCCGCACTACACTTTGTGAGGTCCACACTAGTGGAGGCCAAAGTGATACCTCTCTGAAGTTGGCCACTACGACTGCGGTCTATTTTATGCGGACCGCAGTGGGATATTGGGCCAAGCTTGATCATAACAGCCCAGTGCGGACCATAGTCCATTTTGTGTGGTCCGCACTGGTAGGTGAGGCTGGGCCCCAGGGGCTCTTCTATAAATAGACCCTAGGGACCCCCTTTTTACTCTTTTCGCCAAAATTGAATCTCAGAGCATATTATTACTGTTCACTCCCTGAAATTGATCGTGAAAACTTGCTTAGCATTGATTAACTTCACTCCACCTCATAATCTGGTAACATTACACTCATTTCTTCTATGTTTAATTTTATAATTTTGTTCTATTTTCATTTTCTTTTCTTAGCTTATACTTCTTCTTCTTCTTCCTCCCATAATTAGTTCGACTCTAGGATTATATTAGTTTAAAGGTTGAATTCTGTGGACTTAGTAGTTTTATGGACTAGGTAAATCGTTTAGGGACAATAATTTAGTGAAAAATTGGAAAATTGGACTTTAAGGCAATTCTGATAAACCTTAACTCAGTGCCACTTCTAGGCATGTTGTGCGGACCGCGGTGCTGTAGTGCGGTCTGCAGTACCATTTTGTGTGGACCACACTGATGATCTTGTGTCAAGGTAACCCTTACCTAGTGCGGCCGTGGTACCATTTTGTGCGGGCCGCACTGGTCAGACTCAGAGGAAGGGTAGTCTGAACCCCATCCCTGTGCGGACCTCAGTTGTTATTGTATGGTCCGTGGTGGTCCCTGTGCGGCCGCACTCCATTTTGTGCGGTCCGCACTGGGCTATTTCTGCAGCATGGCTGCAACTTTTCAATTCTATCTGCAATTTTTTCTGTAGAAATATTGCTCACTGCTTTTATTGATACTAACAATGTGAGATGATTGTGTTTGCAGATAATGGTTAAACAAAGAGGAAAAGGCTCCAAACAACCCGGCAGAGGTGATTCCTCTCGGGGAGGGAAGTAGAGATTGGTTAAACTCACTCCCCAGGCTCGTCAAAACATAAAGAAAATGACAAAGGCAATTAAGGCAGCTGATAGAGCCTGTGATCAGTCGGGGAGTGAGTATCTTCCCTCCCAAGATATCTCTTCAAACTCAGCACCAACACATTTCTACTCAAGTTTCAGATTGACAGATGACACTCCTCCACCATCACCCACTGCCGAAGCACCAGGGCATGTTTCTACTGAGTCGTCTGAGGGCTCAGCAGCCGGCAATAGTGAATACTCCACCTCCCCCACAGCTTTATTATCTAGGGAGGGTGCAGACGGAGGTGAGGAGTAAGTGCAAGGGGATGAAGAGGTAGATGAGGGTGGTGAGCCTCAAGTTGGGGGCATTGCCCGAACTAGAAAACCCGAAGTTTGGGAGGATAGGTTCATGAGCCACGTGGCGTACCACAAATTTAGGGAGTGGTGTCCGGTGAGAAAATTGATACCGGAGCGGAGTTTCATTGACAGAGATATTTTACCCCACAACCCTGACGTGCATAGACAGTTCAGAACGAGAGTGGGTTGGAAGCACTTCTTAGATGACTGCATGGATGCCAATGAACACTTGGTCAAAGAATTTTATTGTAATGTAGCCCACATCATAAAGGGTACCAAAGTGATCAAGGTTCGGAACCTCAAGGTGTTGTTTGACGGGAAGTCGCTCAACGAATACCTGGGTTTCAACGAGGAAGATGAGTCTCTTTATATGGCAAAGCTAGAGATGGGCGAGGAGGTCCGTCCATGGTTAGATCAGTACTTGGCAATCCCAGGTACCGTTTCAGAGTGGTTGACTGTTGGGGTCAAAATACTATGGAGGACCCTAAACTTTGAGGCGAGGGGCTAGAAAACGTTTGTGTGCATCCGGTTAGACCCTACTACCCATGACCAGACACTTCCTCTCCACCGTGCTATTTTGGTTGCTTCAATTATGGCAGGGTACCCCATCAACGTGGGGAATGTGATGTCCCGGATCATTTCTATAATGAGTGCCAAGAGCGACCGGAACTATCCCTTCCCTAACGTCCTTACTATGTACTTCCGGGACTTGCAAGTGGACAAGAGGCCATACAACATCAAGGTCAAGGCGACAGCCCCGTTCTCTTGGTACATCTTGAAGGGGAATGACAACCCCAAGGACAAGAACTACAAAGCCCCTGCTTCTGCCCCAACTGGCCAGTCTGAAGAGCTAGTTGTGGTAGAGACCCCCGCTGAGCCTGCCTCCACTCATACTGAGATGCCTCCCGGACCTTCCACATCAGCAGGCCTGGAGATCCCATCTACCCGGGCCCATCCCATCACTGCCCACCGGCTGAGCCAGGCCCTTCTGAGTATAAATAATTAGATGCAGACTGCCTCATCTAAGTTGTCCACATTGACTACCACAGTAGAGGCTCAGTCGGCTCCTCCACAGCCCCACAGGTGCCCCAGTCGATAGAGGATGCTTTGAAAGAGATACTTGAGAACCAGAAGAAAATCCTCACTACTCAGGAGACATTGACGAACGCAGTCGATTCACACAACAAGGCTCTCAAGGAGCTTGCTCGGGAGCATAAGAAGCTTAGGAAGACACGGGCCTCCAAGGAGTCCGTGAAGAAGCTGCGGGAAGATGTAGATAGACTGAAGGCAGACCATCTGCCTTTGGACCTGTTGCTCGATGACCCAGTCTCAGCAGCTCATCCACAATCGGAGCAGACCCAGAGGCCTCCGAAGAGGAGGAAGATCCCTAGAGCAGATGATGCCATCATCCAGTTGGCGGACCATCCGGAGGCTTCCTCTAGTTAGCCACAAGATGTACCAGTTTCACATCCTGTCGAGGTCCATGCCCAGGTCCTAGTAGCACCAGAGTAGACCACCGGGAACCAGTTTGAGGTTCCCGAGCACACAGAGGACCCAAGGACCACCCATGAGCATATGCAGATAGACACGACTTAGGGAGTCTTAATATCCTTTTCTATTATTTTTTATGCTTATTTGGACTAGTTGGCATTGGACACAATGCCAGCTTTTATTTGAGGGGATGCACCCTACATTATTGGATGATTGTATATATTGATTCATTTTATGCTTTCTTGATTTTCACATTTGGTCTGTATATAATTTGATATTTAGTTACTTTTATCGCATTTTCACCTTTCTTTGGGCCTGTATATAAAGTTACATCAATGTATATATTCATCCCCGTTGTATATTCAAATTCCCTATTGTATATGTTCGTTCTATTTTCGCAAAAAAAAATTCTGTTTTTAGCTTCTTATTTATGTTTGTAGCTTTTGTTTTGTTTTAGATGTTTTCAATAAACCTTTGGTTTTCTTAATGCCACGGTTCTTTCCAAAGGTGGAGTGTTGTGTGAACCGGGTGGCTCTTCCCAATGATGGATGGCGCGACAACCTTCTTAAGGGTTTGAGTCCATTTTTGTTTTTGTTTTTAGTAGTTTATAGTTAAGGATACCTCAAGCAAAGCTTTACTTGGGCCTAGCACATTTTCCTTTGATCCCATGGTCAAAGACAAAATGTTGTGTTTAGGATGGTGAAAGTCGTGACCTTGAGACTCTTGTGTTGACTGATAATCATCAAGTGGTTTTTCGGGACCATTGTGTGCTCAAATTGTATCTAAGGTCGTTCTGGGTCCTCGACTCTATGTCTTTAGCGATCCTTTAGCTTGTGTGGTGAGAAATCGAATTGCTAGTCCAAGTCCCGAGCCACTTGTCTAGAACTTACCCTGAATATTTGTTGAGGCAAAATCTTAAGTGAAATTTGACTTGAGACGTGATTATATGCCCTCCTTGACCCAAATAATAGCTTGAAAAATTCCATATCCTACCAATGATATGATCCCTAGTTAACCCTTTTGAGCCTTAGATCTTTTTCTTTTCAAGAACCATGAGACAACCCTATACCCGTTCTAAAAGATACCCTCTCTTGGCATCCGATCTTTCCTTGAGCACATGGAAAAAGTATAAGTTTGGGGGGAGAGACGAGGGTGGCAACAAAGTGGTAAAAGGCACAAAAATGAAGAAAAGGAAAGACAGTGAAAAAGAAAGAAAAGCAAAAGACAAAAAGTATGCTCAATGTGAAAAAGAATAAAAAGGGATTCAAGAAAATCAAAAGAATGAAAGGTGTGGAAAGTTGAAAAAGGAGAAACGATTTGAATTGCATAAGAAAGAGTGACAACATGTCCCTCTAACCCCTTAGAAAGAAGTGAGATGACTCAAAGAGTCAAGAGAATGTGTGTCAAATGAATCAAAAGAAGTGCTTAAGGGAAGATGGAACCCACTTAGATCAAAACATTTCCTACCCTGAACCAAAAGCCTTCACAATGACTCCACAAAAGCCCTATATGATCTTGAGTTGAATGAAGCTTACATTAATGGATACTTACATAAGGGGAAAGCATATGGTACTTATAGCCAGACTTGTGACCTTTTCTTGAGAGAGATGAGTGAATTTCCATTAACCTCGGTTTATGTGCCAATATTCTAAAAGGTGAGGTTTACTTAGGGAGAGTTGAAGATGTGGGAGTTTGGGTTCCACAATGACCAAAGTAATTGATAGAGTTCTTTAATGTAATAAGTCAACTCTTGATGCTCTTGTGTCACACTTGATCCATGATTTTTCAAAGGTTAAATGTTGTTAATGATTCATTTGTATTGAGGGCAATTGTTAGTCTCAATTGATGCTAGTTGAGGTTACTTTAGGATATCTAAAAATTCTTGAATTTTCCCTTAAGGGGTGGGTCTTATTTTGTTTGCTTCAGGACAAGCAAAAGCTTAAGTTTGGGGGAGTTGATAACTAGGGATTTTGACATGTTTCATGCTCCTTCTTGCTTACGCTTTGATTATAAATTCTTACAAAATAGTCCCAAAAGGTTCATAAGTTGTGCATGATTGCATGTTTGATCAACAAAGTGACAAGACGTCAAATATCGGCTCAAAAGGAGTGAAACTTGCACAAGTACCAAAGACAAGACAACTCAGGACAAACAGGCCTAGTGCGGCCGCACTACACTTTGTGCGGTCCGCACTAGGGAGATTCAGAGAGCTGGATTTGAAGGAATCAAAGCAGTGCGGCCGCAGTACATATTGTGTGGTCCGCACTGAAGACACGGCGGATGCACTACCATTTTATGCGGTCCGCGGAAACAAACTTCAGAGAGATGTCAAGTGCCAGGGTTCAAGCCTGTGCGGTTCGCAATCCATTTTGTGCGGACCGCATTGGAAGCCTCCACGGCCGCGGTCCGTGGAGCCTGGGATCAGAGAGTTAATTTTCTAGAGTCAAGAGCCTAGTGCAGACGCACACCATTTTGTGCGGTCCGCACTGACCCCGCAGGGGCATTTTTGTCAAGTTTTTCCAGCTTAGTATAAATAGAACCTTTTTTCCATTTTTAGGGTATCAGCTATTTTCTGAACTGAGTTGTGCTCGTGAGAAGACCATCTGTAGCCATTTTGGGCATTTTTACTTAGTTTTTATCATTGAATCTTTGTATTTACCGTAGCAATTAATTAATATGTCTTTATCTTCATATATTTCTCTGTTTTTCTCTTCAAGCATGAGTAGCTAAACCCATTAGCTAGGCTTGTGGCTCAACCCCAGTGTGGGTAATTGAAGGGTATTGTGATTTAGGGCTAGATTGACTATGAGTGTTTGTTATTTGGGTCAATTTTATGGTTCAATTTATGAATTGGTGTTTGGAAACACTGGTTTGTGCTAAGTTGACTTGGCTCTTCTTGAGAAAGAGAGCCTAAGTCTCCAAAATTGACCTAACAAGGAATTGGGATGGACTCAAGAGAATTGATAGTCCCAATTAAAGGGTTAAACCTCGAGAGAGTAATTACCCGACTTGAACCCTAGTTGCTTGAGCAAATTTTCCTGCCTATTTGGTCTTGAGAAAGTCAATTGGGCAAAATCACTCTCTCTACCGAGAGGTGTGAGAGTGGGTAAAATCGTGCAGCGATTATAGCATATTTCTCCAATCATGTGAATCGTTCCTTAGAAGCAATTACCTGTCAATGACCCACCTAGGTGAAAGTCACTACCCTAGTGCCTTTTTATCCATTAGATACAACTTTAGCAATTCTCGTTTAGCATAATCTAGTTGCATATATAATTAGTAATTGATAATAGTAGTTTGTTAAAGAAAAAACAAAAATGATTGGAATTGATATTTGGAACAAATACACAATTCCACTCTAAATAGATACTCGACTCCATTCCTAGCTCCCTGTGGAATTCGATCCCGACCCACAAATCGGGTAAAAGCTATTGCGACCCTCTCTCCCTACTTTTTAATAGTGCGGAGTAGGCTGCGACCACTTCTCCCACTCGATCAACAATCTCAAATGGGCTAATGAACCTAGGGCTAAGCTTGCCCTTCTTTCCAAATCTCATCACGCCCTTCATAGGCGACACTCAAAGCAATACCCGCTCGCCAACCATGAATTCCACATCATGAACCTTACGGTCAGCATAACTTTTTTTCCTGGACTGAGCTGTACGAAGCCTATCCTGAATAATCTTGACCTTGTCCAAGGCATCCTATACTAGATCTGTACCCAACAACCGAGCGTCTCCTGGATCAAACCATCCAACCGGCGACCGACACCGCCTACCATACAAAGCCTTATAAGGAGCCATCTGGATACTCGACTGGTAGTTGTTGTTGTTGTAGGCAAACTTCGCTAAAGGCAAAAACTGATCCCACGAGCCTCCAAAGTCAATGACACAAGCTCGAAGCATGTCCTCCAAAATCTGAATAGTCCGCTCGGACTGTCTGTCCGTTTGGGGATGGAAGGATGTGCACAACTCAACTCGCGTGCCCAACTCATGTTGAACTGCTCTGCAGAAATGCGAGGTAAACTGTGTACCTCGATCAGAAATGATAGACACGGGAACACCATGAAGACGAACAATCTCCCGAATAGAGATCTTAGTTAACCTCTCGGAAGAATTGGAGACTGCCACATGAAGGAAATGCGCTGACTTAGTCAACCTATCAACAATAACCCACACTGCATCAAACTTCCTCTGAGTCCGTGGGAGTCCAACAACAAAGTCCATAGTGATATGCTCCCACTTCCACTCGGGAAGCTCAATCCTCTGAAACAAACCACCAGGTCTCTAATGCTCGTACTTTACCTGCTGACAAATCAAACACCGCGCCACATACGCAATAATATCATTCTTCATCCTCCTCCACCAATAGTGCTGGCGCAAATCCTGATACATCTTAGCGGTGCCCGGATGAATAGAGTACCAGGAACTATATGCCTCCTCTAAAATCAACTCTCGGAGTCCATCCACATTAGGCACACAAACTTGACCCTGCATCCTCAAAACTCCATCATCTCCTAATGTAACCTGCTTGGAACCACCGTGCTGCACTGTGTCCCTAAGGACACACAAATGAGGATCATCATACTGCTGATCTCGAATACGCTCCAATAAAGAAGAACGAGTGACTGTGCAAGCTAATACACGGCTGGGCTACGAAACATCCAACCTTACGAACTAATTGGCCAAAGCCTGAACTTCCAAAGCAAGCGGTCTCTCACCGATCGGAATATACGCAAGATTTCCCATACTGGCTAACTTCATACTCAAAGCATCGGCCACCACATTGGCCTTCCCCAGATGATATAAGATGGTGATATCATAGTCTTTCAATAGCTCCAACCACCTCCTCTGCCTCAAATTTAACTCCTTCTGCTTGAAGAAGTATTGCAAACTCTTGTGATCCGTGAACACCTCACATGACACGCCATATAGATAATGCCTCCAAATCTTCAATACGTGAACAATGGTTGCTAACTCCAAATCATGAACTGGATAATTCTTCTCATGAATATTCAACTAATGTGAAGCATATGTAATAACCTTTCCATTCTACATCAACACCGCACCAAGTCCAATATGAGATGCATCACAATAAACTGTATATGGCCCTGAACCTGTGGGCAAAACTAACACCGACGCTATCGTCAAAGCTGTCTTGAACTTTTGAAAGCTCGCCTCATACTCGTCCGACCATCTGAATTGGGCACATTTCTGGGTCAAACTGGTTATCGGGGCTACAATAGATGAAAACCCCTCCACAAACCGACGATAATAGCCTGCCAAACCCAAGAAACTCCGGATCTCTATAGCTGATACAGGTCTAGGCCAGTTCTTGACTACCTCTATCTTCTTTGGATCTACCTGAATACCCTTTGCTGAAACAATATGACCGAAGAAAGCAACTTACCCCAACCAAAACTCGCACTTCGAAAACTTAGCATACAACTGACTATCTCTCAAAGTCTGAAGAACAACTCTCAGATGCTGCTCGTGCTCCTCCCGGCTGCGGGAATAAATCAAAATATCATCAATCAAGCCTATCACGAATGAATCCAAGTAAGGTCTAAACAACCGGTTCATCAAATCCATGAAAGCTGCTGGGGCATTTGTCAACCCAAATGACATCACCAAGAACTTATAATGCCCGTACTGAGTGCGAAAAGCTGTCTTAGGGACATCAGATGCCCTAATCCTCAACTGATGGTAGCCTGATCTCAAGTCAATCTTCGAAAATACCTTGGCACCCTGAAGCTGATCAAACAAATCATCAATCCTCGACAATGGATACTTATTCTTGATTGTAACCTTGTTCAACTGCCGGTAATCTATACACATTCACATCGATCCATCCTTCTTCTTAATAAACAACACCGGCGTACCCCAAGGCGAGACACTAGGTCTAATGAAGCCTTTCTCAAGCAAGTCTTGCAGCTGCTCCTTCAATTCTTTCAACTCAGATGGGGCCATACGATACAGCGGGATAGAAATGGACTGAGTTCTTGGAGCCAAATCAATGCAGAAGTCAATATACCTATCGGGTGGCATACCCGGTAGGTCTGAAGGAAATACCTTAGGAAACTCACAAACAACAGGAACAAAATCAATAGAAGGAACCTCAACTCTACAATCACGAACATATGCCAAATCGGCCAAACACCCCTTCTCGACCATACGTCGAGCCTTCACATATGAGATAACACTACGGGTAGAATGACTAGGAGTCCCTCTCTACTCTAAACGAGGCAACCTCGGCAAAGCTAAGGTCACCATCATAGTATGACAGTCCAAGATCGCGTGGTAAGGTGATAACCAGTCCATCCCAATATGACATCAAAATCAACCATGTCCAGAAGTAACAAGTCTACTCGGGTCTCAAGACCCCCAATCACAACTATACAAGAACGATGGATACGATCTACCACAATAGAATCACCCATCGGTGTAGACACATATACAGGAGCACTCAAGGAATCACTAGGCATGGCCAGATATGGTGAAAAATAAGATGACACATATGAGTACGTAGATCCTGGATCAAATAGAACTGAAGCATCTCTACTACAAATCAGAACAATACCTATGATAACTGCATCGAAAGCCTCAGCCTCAGCCTCGGGCCTAGCTGTAAGAGCATAACATCAGGGTTGAGCCCCACCACCCTGAACTATATCTGTGGGATGACCTCCTACTGGCTGGCCTCCACATCTAGTGGCCTGAGCTCCACCTCTAGCACCCCTACCCCCACCCTTAGCTGGTTGGGCGAGCGGTGGAACACTCGGTGCCTGGACCATGGTACGGGAACCCTGGTGCTAAGAACTGCTCGGTGCTCGAGGGCAAAATCTAGCAATATGCCTCGTGTCGCCACAAGTAAAAAAAGCCCTCGGCTGCTGGGGCTGACGACCCTGAAAACTTTGACGCGGCGGTGCACTAATAGGAGCTGGTGGTGCACTGTAGGACTGTTGATCAGAATATTGCATATGAGAACCACGGCCACCAAAAGCACCATGAGAAACCTGAAGTGCTGACTGAAAAGGCCTAGGAGGATGGCCTCTACCATACGAATCCCTGATCCAAACGAGGAGCCACTGAATCTGCCTGAATGACGAGGCCTTTTGTTATACCCCTAACCACCTCCCTGTGATAGAAACATCTTAACCCTCCTAGCCACATTGGCCGCGTCCTGAAAGGAAATCTCGCTTCCTATCTCCTTGGCCATCTGAAGTCGAATCGTCTGAATGAGTCCCTCAATGAACCTCCTCACTCTTTCTCTCTTCGTGGGAGTATAAGAAGAGCATGACGAGCCAAGGCAATGAATCTGGTATCGTACTGAGTAACGGTCATAGAACCCTACTGGAGACGCTCAAACTGCCCCCGATAGATCTCTCTCTGAGTGATAGGAAGAAACTTCTCCAGAAATAGCTGAGAGAACTAATACCAAG
Source organism: Nicotiana tabacum (assembly GCF_000715075.1). NCBI lineage: Eukaryota > Viridiplantae > Streptophyta > Magnoliopsida > Solanales > Solanaceae > Nicotiana > Nicotiana tabacum. Next base: position 30,171,287 of record NC_134095.1, read on the forward strand.
TCAAAGCTGGTGACCCAACTGGTCTAGCCAAACAATAATCTCTCCACCAAGTCTTGGCGGATCCAGATAAGTGAAAAGTAGCAAAGTCAACCCCATTGGTCTCCACTATCCCCATATTCATGAGAACCTCATGACAGTTGTTTAAATAATCTAGGGGATCCTCAGAAGATGCACCGCTGAAAGTCGTAGTGAAGAGCTTAGTAAACCTGTCCAATCTCCACAAGGCATCAACAGACATAGCTGCTCCATCACCGGTCTGAGCTACCATACCCGGATGAACTGGTCCAACTGGCTGAGCTACCGGAGTCTGAAACTGGGGAGCCATCTACTCTAGAGTGCGAGTAACATGAGTCTGGGCTCCTCCTCTAGCCTGAGAGACGGCTGGTGCTACAAGAAGCAAGCATGTCGGGGTGACACTCTCCATAAAGCCCACTAGACGGACCAGAGCATCCTGGAGTACTGAGGTAGCAATGAACCCCTCTAGGACCTGAGTTGGGCCCACCGAAACTGCCTGGGCTGGAACCTCATCATCAAACTCAACCTGAGGCTCCACCTCTGGTGCTGTTGCTCTGGGCTGATCTCTGCCCCTGCCATGGCCTCTAGCATGGCCTCGGCCTCGCCCTCTGCCCCTCGTGGGAGCTGCTGATCAGTGGATAAGGAAGCGCGTGTTCTCGCCATCTACGAAAGAACAAAGTAGAAATTCAATTAGCATTGAGTAACCAAACTGCACGACAGGAAAGAATAGATATGAAGTTTTTTTTCCTAACTCTGTAGCCTCTGGGAATAAATACAGATGTCTCCGTACCGATCCCTTAGACTCTACTAAGCTTGTCCGTGAATTGTGAGACCTATGTAACCTAGTGCTCTGATACCAACGTGTCATGACCCTGATTTCCTACCCTCGGGAATCGTGATGGCGCCTACTCGTGAAAGTTAGGCAAGCCGAGTATTATAAATTCATTATCCTTGTTATTAAACATGATCGACAATTAAAAGTATTAAGTGATTAAACAGCGGAATAAATAATATAACCAGAAATGCGGAAGACGAAAACTTAATAATTCAACCAAACACTGCTATATAATCTGAAGTACAATACTACCCAGAATTTGGTGTCACAAGTCACGAACTATCTAAGAATACTACAAAAAAGGTCTGAATGGAAATACATAAGTTTGTCTCTGAATAAGAAAAAAACAGAAAGAGAAAAGATAGGAGGAGACGCCAAGGCCAGCGGACATCTGCAGGACTACCTCGGGTCGCCTGAATGGACTGAAGACAACACCTCCCTGTGGTCCAAATTCTCCATAGTATCTGCACACAGTACAGAGTGTAGTATCAGCACAACCGACCCCATGTGTTGGTAAGTGCCTAGACTAACCTCGGTGAAGTAGTGACGAGGCTAGGACCAGACTACCAAATAAACCTGTGCAGTTATATCATATACAACGGAAATAAAAGCAGATAATTACAGCTAAAGTTGGCCGGGAAAAATATGTTGCGGGGAGTAACAGATAACAACAGAATAACAGTAGAGAAGTGTAAGGAATGCCATAAATCAATTACCAGCAAAAGATAAGGAAATAAGAAAACAAGTACACATGTAATACCGTTGCAGGCGTGCAACCCGATCCCATTTCATATAGTATTATTGCAGGCGTGCAACCCACTCCCATTTCATATAGTACCATTGCAGGCGTGCAACTCGCTCCCATTTCATATATTACCGTTGCAGGCGTACAACCCGCTCCCATTTCATATATTACCGTTGTAGGCGTGCAACCCGCTTCCATTTCATGTATTACCGTTGTAGACGTGCAACCGGCTCCCATTTCATATATTACCGTTGCAGGCGTGCAACCCGCTCCAATTTCATATATCAACACCAATCAAAAAAGAATCCTGGCAAGGGAACAATAGCATAATAACAACATCCCAGCAAGGGAATAATAATATTACAACAACATCTCTGCAAGGGAACAATAATATCACAACAACATCCCGGCATGGAAACAATAAGATAATTCTCATATGAAGCACGAATAAACTACAACTGAGTCATAAAAATTACAATACAAGACTCACGGGCATGCTTGACACCGACGTATAGATACTCGTCACCATGCCTATATGTCGTACTCCACAGTTAACACGTAGAAAATAAGACACAACTCCTAATCCCTCAAACTAAGGTTAGACCAAACACTTACCTCAAACTTCCACGACCAACTCAAGCCTCAAACACCACTTTTCCTTTAGAATTCGCCTCCAAATTACTTGTATCTAGTCCAAATTAATTTAACAACATCAATAAATGCTAAATACTTCAATTCCAATGCTAAATTATAGGTTTTCTATCATTTTTCCCAAAAAGTCAAAAATCGACCCCGGGCCCGTTTGGTCAAAACACAAGGTTCGGACCAAAACCCGATCACCATTCACCCATGAGCCCGAATATGTAATTAGTTTCGAAACCCAACCCCAAAACGAGGTCTAAATTCTAATTATTCAAAAAGCCCTAACTCTACCCAAATCCCCAATTCTCTACCCTTAAGAACATGATTTAGGCCTAGAAATCTAATGGAAGAAAACAAGTCTAAGAACACATACCTATGGTTTTGTGGTGAAATCCCTCTTAAAAAATCGCCCAAGTTCGAGTTTAAGTAAAAATGTTATGAAGTTCTGAAGAAATCCCGTTTTGCTACTATTTTAAAATAACTGGACAGGGAACCTATGCGTTCGCACACAATTGAATGTATTCGCATAGGGTAAGGGGGGATGGGCATTGCGATCGCGGGGCATGGAGTGCGATCGCATAGAGGAAAATAGGTGACCCCCAGAATTAATTCTATGTGATCGCGGAAGTCGCTATGCGATCGCATAGCACAAAATAGGGCTCCCTGAGACTACACTATGCGATTATGAACCTACCTATGCGACCGCATAGCACAAAAATCTGGACACCAGCAAACAGCAAAAACACAAGATTTTCTAAGTTCGAATCACCCCGACGCCTATCCGAAACTCACCCGAGCCCTCGGGGCTCCAAACCAAAAATGTAAACAACCTCAAAAGCATCTTCGGACATACTCGTGCGATTAAATCACCAAAATAACATCTTAAACAACGAATTTAACATAGAAATCTAAGAAAAATCTCAAAATTTTCAAAGTATCAAATTTCACATCTACAGGTCGGAATCACATCAAACGGCTTCCGTTTCTTACCAAATTTCACAGACGCATCTTAAATGTCATCTTGAACCTGTTCCGGGCTCCGAAAATAAAATACGGGTCCAATACCATAAATTTCAAATATAATCAAATTTCCAAAAACTCTTATATATTCAGTAAAACAATTTCTTTCAAAAATTCATTTCTCAGGTTTGGGACCTTGGAATTCGATTTTTGGGCATACGCCCAAGTCCCATATTTTCCTACGGACTCTTCGGGACCGTCAAATCACAGGTCCGGGTCCGTTTACCTAAAATGTTGACCAAAGTCAACTTAAATTCAATTTTAAAGGCCAAATTAACATTTTCATCACATTTCCACATAAAAGCGTTTTGGATATACGTCCGGACTGCGCACGCAAATCGAAATGAAGAAAAAGGAGGCTTCTAAGGTTCCGAAACACAAAATTTATTCGTAAATTAAGTGATAGACCCAAAAGGTCATCACAATGTGAGAGAACATGTTGCGAAAAAGTACAAGCCAACAATGAAAAATATTTTGACCTTCTGCTTTGTTTGTTATCATTGCTTTCAAATGAATTTGATGAAAGCCTATCTTCATTTATGAGCGGTGAAAGTTCAATTAATAAATAAATGTTAAGATGAACACACTAATTATTTGCATTCAGGTTGTGAAATGAAATAAATATATTATGTTTAGGCAGCAAAGAGAAATAATATAATTATGTAGGTTTAAATTTAATTGCATATTCTAAAATTTACAATGAGTTTGATATTACAATTAATGCAGCTTAAGAAATAATATCTCAAAGCATCGTATAGTTGAGACAATAAAATTTACAATTTATTATTTATTCCAAGTAGGTTTTCAATTTTAAGAGTTGCTAGTATGCATAGTTTGGAGAAACAAAATAAAAAACTAAGATTTATTACGTTGAATGGAAGCCAAGCTCAACAACAGTAAAAAGAAAAGAATCGAAAAATAAATATGAAATCGAACATTTGTGCAACATTATTGCAAAAGTTGCAAATCATAAATAATGTTATTCACTTTCATATTCCAAGGTGGAAAATAATTTTATCGATTTGATGTCTAGTTTCATGATAACAACTTTCGAAAGTTATATATGACAAGAGGCAACTTATTACCACAACAGTCACAAAGAGAAATAGAAAAGGAAATAAACTTACCTACTTTGACACCTACAAATTGATTATGTGATGCAGAAGGAATGAGATATATCAAATAAAATGACCAATGTTCTTATATAGGAAAAAAAATTCCCGATCGATAATAGACTGCCAGAAAGAAGAGAAAGGGGCAAGTGATGTTACACATGTTATTACTGTTGAAAAAATGTAAAAAAAATACGGATATATATTGAGTTAAATTTATATAATTGATGGAGATGAAAGAGTCTGGGCATTACTATTGTTTCTATTGCTTCACTTCTAATCCACCTGGTTCACTTCTAATGTAGTAAATAATTAATAATTATGTAATGGTAGCTTTTTTTCTTCAGGGACGAATAGATCGTCACTCAGATTTAAAAGATATTATTTTAAATATACCTTCAAGGTAGGATCTTCCTACTTAATTTCCGCCCAATAAGTATAAACCTTTTAAAATAGTACGAATGATATTGGAATATGTGTGAGATGAGCTACAATAAATTTAAGTGAAAGAAATATAAGCTCCAACTTAATTGTTGAACGTAAGAGGATTATATATATAATTTGAACAACTAATGTTAGTTACTTAAATAGGATTGACATACCAAATGCTAAACTTGATAATTTTCTTGCTTTTTTTATATTTCAACAACATGTAGTTTACATTTGAATATGAGAAACATCGATTATAGTTACAGATACTTCAGGTCGAGAAGTTTCTCCCTTGTCGTTAAGAAATTATAGCCTTCTTGCTTTTACAATCACATACATATTAGGAAGTTATTGTCGGATAAAAGTAGTAATTTATAGAAGTTGCACAGAAATTCGACCAATATAAGTCTTCCATAGGATAACTAGTATATCATAATTAATTTCAAGGTGTAAAGCTGAAAAAAAGAGGGTAGTTATTTGTTATAGAAATATTTAATAGATACTAACATGAAAGAGTTTTATTGATATCATTATTGCACGTACAAGAGCCCTTTGTCTCATTCAAGATTATGACCCCTTTCGTTTATAAATTTGATATTTATTTGTTGAATTTCATAAGTTATATAATTATATAAATAGAACACGATAAACATGTGTCAAATCACATCCATTATGCACCGTGTAGACTAATATTTTAAGAAATTTGAACTTCTGGTTTATCTATTAAATTTGCACAGTAACAACAAATGGGTTAAAATTGAACAAATAATAAATGGCATAATACACTTCTTAAATGGTGTAACTAAGTCACTAATACATAAATTATTAAATATTGGCGAAATACATAAAGCGCCTCTTTAAGTTGTCCTCAATGATCAACTGAACACCTCAACCGAACCATTTTTCATTATAACACTTCAAGTGGATAGTAAGTAGGTCAAGTAAACACCCGAGTACAGCAAACCATATGCGTAAGTTAAACTTCCCAATGACATGTCAAATGGACCAATCAAAAAATGACACGTGTAATTTTACCATAAAAATTTAACACATGTAATTAACAAAAAAACATACATTTAAAGAAACCTTTTTTACCATCTCCTCTCTCATTTTGGCATAGCAGCTGCCGTGTAACGACCCGAATGGTCGTTTTGAGCTTTTGCACTTTGCTAGCTAGTTCTCGGGCATGACTTGCCCCGTGTGATGTGTTATGACTTATGTAAATTGTTGGTTTTGGTTTTCAGAGTAATCAGAACAAATTTGGAAGAAAACAGTTCTCAGTTGAAGCTTGAAATTGAAAGGTTTGACCAAGATTTGACTTGCTTATATATGATCTCGGATCAGAATTTTTATGATTTGGTTAGCTCCGTTAGGTGATTTGTGACTTAGGAGCGCGATCGGAATGAGTTTTGGAGTTGTAGAGAAGATTTAGGCTTGAATTGGCGAAAATGAAATTTCGGCGTTTTCCCGGTTGATAGGTGAAATTTTGATATAGAGGTCGAAATTGAATTTTGAGAGTTGCAGTAACTTCGTTGTATCATTTGGGATGTGTGTGCAAAAGTTCAGGTCATTCGGACGAGATTTGATAGACTTTTTGATCAAAAGCATAATTTAAGAGTTCTTGGAGTTCTTAGGCTTGAATCCTATGTTTAATTGGTGATTTGATGTTGTTGTGAGCATTCTGAAGTTTTGAACAAGTTTGAACGATGTCATGGGATGTGTTGGTATAATTGGTTTGAAGTTCCGGGAGTTCCGGGAGTTCCGGGTAGGTTCCGGGATGTTTTAGGCCGAAAATCATAGCTGTAGCAGGTCCAGAAGGGTTGCAGGCCTCGGAACTCACCCGCGCGGTCCGCACAAAAAGAAGTGCGTCCGTGGTATGTGCTATGCGGACCGCACAAAATGAAGTGCGGCCGCGGTAGGTGTTGTGCGGACCGCACAAAATGAAGTGTGGCCGCGGTGAGGAAATATTTCACTGGTCCTACTTCGGAAGCTCATATCTTTTGATCTATAAGGAATTTTTAAAAAACAAAGGTTGTAGCCCTTCGTTGCTAGCTTCCAGAAAGGTAAAGATATCACAATTCGGACATCTGTAGCGAAAGTTATGGCCAAAATACTAAATCCTATCACTGCAGAGGAAAACTTGTGCGGCCGCGGTCATTTTTGTGCGGACCGCATTGGTTTTGTGCGGACCACAGTCATTTTTGTGTGGTCCGCGGAGGTGGAAATCAGTGGGGTACTCTATAAATACGAGGTTTTGGGTTTTATTTGATATTTTGACCTAGAGAGCTCGGATTTTGGCGATTTTTCGAAAGTTTTTCAAGAAATTCATCGGGATAAGTGATTTTAACTCAGATTTGGCTAGAGTACATGAATCCATCATTAAATTCATCATTTAATTCGTGATTTGGGATGGAATTTGGGAAGAAAATTGTGAAATCTTTCAAAAATGTAAAATGATGATTTGAATGACCAATTGGTAATAGAATTGGATAATTTTTGTATGGTTAGACTTGTGAGAGTATAAGGATTCTAGTTTTGTGAATTTTTGTCAAACTCCGAGATGTGGGCCCGGGGGTCGGGTTTGACCAATTTCGGGAATTTTATGGTAATTTGATTATTTGCGCGTGAGCTTTGTTCCCTTAGCACATTTTGATGGTTTGGTACTGATTTCAGCTAGATTTGGAGCGTACGGAGTCCGATTCGAGAGGCAAAGGCATTGCGGGCTAGAGTTCGGACCGGATAGAGGTAAGTAATGATTGTAAATACTGTCCTGAGGGTTTGAAACCCCGGATTACACATTGTTGTGCTATGTTGAGGTGACTTACACGCTAGATGACGAGCGTGGGGTAGAGCACCATTGGGGATTATGACTTAGTCCATCCCGAACGATTATTTTAATGTGTAATTGATAGTTAATTGTTTGATGTTATTATGTTTTGGGTTGTATGCCATGTTTGGGGCCTTGTGCCGACTTGTTAAGACCCTCGGGGGCATTTTTACTATCTTTCCTCACTTTATTTGTTTGAAAGCATTTCCTCAGTCATGTTTTACCTGATTGTTACTCAAATCTGGCTTTACCACTATATTCTTAAAAATGTGGAAACAATTTTGGGCTGCGTTCCCTGTTTTACTGATAGTCCGAGTGATCGTGAGATTGATGACTGAGGTATACTGAGAGTCTGATGGTGAGGTTAATGACTGAGAGAGGCCGAGGGCCTAGTTGTGAGGATTATATATCTATGGATCGAGCTGCACGTCGCAGCAAATTTATATATATATATATATATGGATCGGTCTGCACGCCGCAACGATACTTATATGGATCGGGTTGCACGCCGCAGCGATATAGCGCTTGGGCTGTAGGAGCCCCTCCGGAGTCTGCACACCCCCAGTGAGCGTTGTCGACGAGATATATGGATCAGGCTGCATGCCGCAACGATATATGGATCAGGCTGCACGCCGCAGCGGTTACTATATGGTACCTATTGAGCGTGAGTGCTGAGTTTAAGTACTGATTGGTAAGAGTTGAGTCACGAGTGACTGAGAGGCTTGCTCGAGGGGCGATAGATATAAACATGTACATGCGTGATGCTTTGTCTGAGGGGCCTGTTTATGAACTTATTGATTTTCACTCCTCTTTAAAGTGAGTTTCTATCGAATATATTGATTTATTTACTGCTTTCACTCACCTTTATACTGAGCCTCCGTCGAAAATGTTGAACAAATATTTTTAAACGACTTTCATTTAAGCTGGGGTTTATGAGATGTTCAGAATTTAATCACTGATTTGGCTTTGTTATTTCCACTGAGATTTTCATGTTATGAGGGGTTTATGATTCCTGTTTTGCCCGAGGGGCTGCTTACGAACTATGTTTTGCCCGAGGGGCCGATTATGATTTTCATCTCTTTTATTATAAATGGTATTGAACCCCTACTAAAACTGTCAGAAAGCATTTTCAAATGGATTTTACCAAAAGGCTGGATTTTAAATGAGACGATCGACTCGTATTCTGATTTGAAAGCCCGTTGTGCTTATTGAGTTTATCATAAATATGGATTCATTGTTTCATACTGCTCAGTCTTTATTTACTCTTATTACTTACTGCGTTGGAGTACTCACATTACTCCCTGCACCTCGTGTGCAGATTCAGGTATTTCGAAACACGATAAAGGGTGTTGATTGATCAGACGCGGAGTCATCGGAGTTAGCAAGGTGGTTGTACGACATTCGCAGCACTGCTTCCTTCCTCTTATTTCATTTCTATACTTAGTACACTTTGATTGTTTTGTAGTATTCAGACCTTGGTAGATGCTCATGGCTAGTGACACCCCGATGTCGGGCTTGTATGTTATTTCTGCACTGTTCATTCAGACTGATGTTATGAGATACTGTTTAATTAAAGGCCTAAAAATAACTCTTAATGATTAAAGGGTTAATATGGGTGTTGTGTCGGCTGGCCTTGTCTTCACGAGAGGCGCCATCACGACCGAGCCGGTTGGGGTCGTGACATGCTAGCTCCTCTCTCCCTCAATTACTGCCGCCGCATCGCCACCCATCACCGCCTCCAGAGGTGATGACCGGCTAGGCGGCGACGAAGTTAGAGAGATGAGGAGTTAGATTAGCGATGAAGATCTGACAATATTCCATCTTTCTTGCAACAATTTCTTTCCGAAAAATGGCATGTCATTGGCGTCTGAATATGACGATGAAGAAGAAACAGAAGAAGAAGAAACTCTATTTTTTGACGAGAGAGAGTAAAAAGAATCATATGGGTCCTTCAAAAAAATTCCGGCAGCCTCCATTTTTCGTCAAAATTGGTTTTGTGTCTCTTTATTCAACCGTGTGACCCATCACCAACATTTTAGTTTCTTTCTTGGCTTCTGCTATTCTCTGCTAGTTGAGATTCGAAGCAGGCGACAAAGAAGAATGGGTTTGGTATAAAAAATTATTGAATTGGTGTGATGATATGTTTGATTGTAAATTTTTCACCAAATCGATGGATGATGGTTGAATTGTGAGTCTGAATTTTCAAACGATAATAGCTGTGTTTTTTATGTTTGAGGTTTAAGGTTGGAGGTGGATTGTCACTAATAATTAAATTCTCTTCTTTTGTAATTTTGTTCAACCAGAAATTAAGCACGAGAAAATGGAGGCAGAGGTGATTTAGGGTAGAGTAGGGTGTCGAATGGTGGAGGAGAAGGAGGTGTGAAAATTATATGTGGTCCACATTATTTTAGGAAGACAAAAGAAAAAACCTAATTTTAAGTAGGCAACTCGCGTCCCAGAAAGTGCATTTCACGCGATGGGGGCTGACATGGTCGGGTGTTTAGTTGATCTTCTTTTGTGAATAAATAAAGTGTTTCACTGGAAATGGCCTTAATTGAGGTGTTCAACTGATCATTAAGGACAACTTAAAAAGACACTTTATGTATTTCGAATTAACTATTTTGTTCATGGATTCTTGAAAAGGAAAAAGACAAGGAAAATAATGCTTCTAAACTTTCAAGTGAAACATGCAACATAAGAAAGGAGCCAAAACAGAGGGAAATTATTAAAAGGAAGCCAAAATGTTAAATAGCAAATAGATTATTCTACTAATCTGATAGAATTTAAGGGTCCACCAAACTATATAGAGAACCAGGTTATCTATTAGTTCCCATAGAAACCATGCACACTGCAGTAAGTAAATGACAAGAGAAATTTTACGTGGAAAATTCTCAGCTCAACGGATTAAAAACTACGACCTACCCTTGTAGGATTTCAACTTCACTACTGAGCAACTTTAGATTACAACCTATGCAACCTAGGAATTAACCTCTTAATCCTTCACTAACTTGTAACACTCTATTACAAGCCACTTTGTAATAACTCTATTACAAAGACTTTGCAACTCGACTAACTCTAGCCAAGACACAAACAAAAGGGTTTATGATTTATAAAGGGTTTCCTACGCAATGCTTCTAACTAAGCTAAGTCGGAATTACAAGTAAAGAACTATTACAAAGTTACAACTCAACTAAGGACATGCAATAACTTGATATGGGGAACTGGTCCGTAGCAGTGTTGTTCTTTGTTCTTGTTGCACTTGAGAATCATTTTCTTGATGATCAATCACAATGAGAGTGCTTGAGCAAATTCTCTAAATGTTCAAGTGACTTGTTTTACCTTTTGCTTGATGTTAATAATATATTTGTGACATCATTTTTTTGATGTAAGCAAGTTAGGTAAAAGGCACTCCCCATAAAATTGATTGCTACATTGTTTCTGTACTGTAGCGTATGCAAGCAGCAACTTTATAGCTGGGACAGTTGACTTGTGTAGTTTCCTCTGGAAATAGTAGCTATCTATTCCTTCTGTTGTTCCTTTGACTCTGAAGAGTTGAATTGTGTCTACCTCTGCTTGTTGATCTTTAAGTTCTTGAGCATGTGTATCAGGTTTCTTATTTGGTTCTTAACAGTAAATTTGTTAGATATATATATATATATATATATATATATATATATATATATATATATATATATATATATATATATATATAACCTATCAATTTCCCCATTTTTGATGATGACAAACTTATAATTCAAGTTCCCCCTAAAAACAAGAATGACATTGGCATTTCCTGAATTCCCTCTAAATCTGTTTCCTGACATGTTCCCCCTGAATTATTTTCCCCCTTTTTGGCATCATAAAAAGATCAGCAAAAGGCTTTAAGTAAAAAGAAGTCTAGAGTGAGTTAACTCATGCCATATATATGCATACAACATGACTAAAAACAAAGAATAAAAGCAAGGCATATACAACAAAAAGGAAAAAGCTTCCATTAAACACTTTGGTTTTTAAGCAAGGAGCAGATTCAATGTTGCTAGCAACCATCCACAATTTAGAACAAAAAAAAAAAGAAAAAACAAGTACCACAAACATCATCATAAACTTAACATCAGATACCAACACTTAAGACTTGACACTAAGGGGACACTATTTAGGTAGCACTGGAAGGAGAGGGCTTAGAGGCAGAGGCAAGGGATTGGAGGACTAGATCCATTTGAGCATTGGCCAACATTTGCTCATTGAGCAGTTTCTTTTTTAGGTCCTCCACCTGTTTCTTGAGCTCAGCATTCTCCTTGGTCAGACGGACAACATCTTCACTTTGAGAGATACTGGAACTAGGTGCCTCCTGAAGTTGACTCAACTAACTCTCAAGAATAGCATTCCTTGATTTCAACTACCTTATCTAAGTAGTGGCACTGTTCTGAGCATTGATCAGCTGAGAAATGGTAGAAGTGTTTCCAACTCCTCCATCCCTACCAATGTACTCACATTCTTCGAAAGTGGACTTGGAGAAAGTTTGATTCTTAGTGCCCACATTATCTTGTCCCAGAGGAACCTTAAAGTACTCAAAAAACTTGGTGAGAAGGAACCTATAAGGCAGCCCATGATTACCATCTTTAAAATCTGCCACTTTCTGCATGTGCTCTATCATGATCCCAGGAAAGTTGATGGTAGTGAAGTTGTCCAGTGCTTCCATGAGGAACAGGTCTGCACGAGAAGTGATAGATCTTCTCTCAGCACGAGGGAGCAAGACCTTGTTCACTATCTCAAATAGCAATTGGTACATTGGAAGAAGGGTCTTCTTCTGTACCCGTTCCCCTTGCTGAACAGCTCTATCCTTCAGGATAGCGTTTATGAAGTTTGAAGAACAAGTTCCCTGAACAGTAGACAACCCTTCAGCAGGTACACCCAGAATAGACAGAATCCATTACAATATAAACTCCATTCACCAGCACGCAGATGTGTTCATCCTCAACTTTGAAGAGGTCGACATAGAAACTCCGTACTTCCTCCTTATACATTTTTGGATCATCACTTGTGAACAAATGTGTCCATTGTTGAAACTCACAAATTTCAATCAACTGTCGCATGCCGGACTCCTCCAAAATGTCAGGAGCAAATGTACATCCCCACAATAGTTTCTGATTTCTTAATTTTTCTTTCCCAGCACTTTGGGGATCATCAACTTTTGCCTTCTTGGAGGAACCAAGTTCCTCATCGGTATCAGCTTTTCTTATAACAGAGTTGTAAACACTCTTTCCCTTTTCATTAGACTTCAAAAACTTGTCACCTACTTCTTCCACCAACTTATCGCCAGATTCTTCCACTAAATTTTCACTAGAGACAACATCATCAGACTTGTTCAGGCTTTCAGCATTCACAGAAGATCCCTTTTTAGGCTTGGGAAGACCATGCTTATGTGAGAGCTTTCTAGTCAAGGAACCAGGTTCCTCATCTACTTCATCATCCACATTCACAATAGGCACTGTCTCTCACTCACAGACTTCCCATCTTTCACCAATTTCCTTCTTCTTGAATTAGCTTGGTTGTTCTTGAGAGCAGGCTCAATAGCCTCCTTCTTTTGCAACCTTGTAGTAGGTCGCTTAGGAGTGGACTCTTGACCAACCATTGGTCGATGCCTAGTCAAGCTAGAAATTAGCATATCATCAGAATCCTCTTCGATGTCCCCATTTTCTTCTTCAGATTCAGATCTCATCTCAGGCACAACCATAGACAAAGGATCAGCATCAAAATGAGGAGAGGGAGTAAGGTCAATACTGACCTGGGGCTCTTGAGAGGACCCCCGAGTTGGATCCTCCGAGGACGGATCATGTCCTTCATTTAGTACCCCAGTAGTATTATCTTGTGCCGATTGTTCAACAGGCACAAGCTCTTTACTCTCTACCATAATCTTAGACTCTTCTCCCTGAGCCTCAGACCCATCCTCACTTTCTTTGATAATAACCCCTTCATTAGCTATAGATATCATGTTTTCTATTGCTTCTTTCTTTTGTAACTCCATGGAAAATGCATAAGAAGAGGGAGTTATACTTGTGGGCTCAAGATTAGGAACTAAAGCATTCTCAGAATCAACAGTTTGGCCTATATTTGAGCCTTCATCCAAAGGAAGATAGGAGATTTCCTAATTTTCCTCTTCGTCAACTGTACCCTTTTCACCCAGTTTTTCCGGCGAGGCAAGAGGAGAGCTCGCAGCCATAAACCTTTTAGGAGTCGAGATTTTGCGGCTCCTACGAGAACCAGAACTCAATTGGGTAGGAGATGAAACTAAGTGTGGGGGTGACTCTGCCCTAGGGTTTTGGCAAGTGGTGGTGTTGAGTGAGGAGTCTGACATCGGTGTTTTAACTGGTGAGGACTCAATGGGGGTGTTACTTGGAACACTCAAGGTTTTGTGATTTTCAGCCATGGTGAGAAGTGATGAGTTGAATAGGAGGGATTGGTAGTGTGAAGAGAGAAAGAAGGAAGTAGGTCATGAAGTTCGATGTGAAGAGTTGTGACAATGATGTATGCATTTAAGATGGATGAAGGACCGATTAAGAAAGAGCGGCAATTTTGGGAGTCGGGTCGATTACCAACGGGTGAGATATTTGTGATCAAAAGACGCAAAGAAAAGAAACTGACACACTGATGACATGGCACTTGTTTTAACTATTCAAAATTGTGCATATGAGAATAAGGAAACTACTAACATGTGTTAGGAGAACCAGGTTCCCTGACGAATCTTTCACCTGTAAGCTTTGCCCTTTTTATCGGTGTGCATTGCATCAACTGCTTATTTGCTCTGTAATCATCATGCGTGTCTACCTGTAACGGTGTATAGGTGAGTTACACTTTGCCAAAAAATACTATTTTAGCTAATTTTACCTGGATAATTCTTTCATAGCCAGTCATCGAGGGATCGGGTTCTCAGTTGGGTTTTATCAACCCCAGTGCCACGTGATTTCTTTCAAAATGTTCTCTGCTTAAGGCCTTGGTGAATATATATGCAATCTAATCTTCTGTGTTGTAGAATGTCATGCAGATGAGCCCATTTTCAACATTGTCTCTGAGGAAGTGCTGACGCACATCAATGTGCTTGGTTCTCTTATGTTGGACTGGATTTTTGGCCATATTGAGTGCACTTGTATTGTCATACATGAGGGGCACACAGTTAGAGAACACTCCAAAGTGTTCCAACTGCTATTTGATCCATATTAATTGAGCACAGTAAGAAGTTGCTGCTACATATTCTACTTCTGCAGTTGAGAGTGCCACCGAGTTTTTCTTCCTTGTACCCCATGAGATTAGACAAGAACCCAGGAAGTGTGCCATTCCAGACGTGCTTTTCCTGTCCACTAGATATCCTGCATAATCAGCTTCAACATACCCAATAAGATCGAAGTTGTCTCCTGAAAGATAATAGAGGAACCAGGTCCTGCGTCCTTTGAGATATCTCAATATTCTCTTGCTAGCCTTCAGATGAGATTCCTTTGGATTAGATTGAAACCTTGCACAAAGACCCATGCTGAACACAATGTCTGGTCTGCTTGTAGTGAGATACAAGAGTGACCCTATGATCCCTCTATACATGGTCTGATTTACAGGGGAACCAAGTTTATCCATATCTAGACGAGTAGTTGTGGCAATAGGAGTGTCAATAACTTTTGATGCTTCCATGTCAAACCTTTTTAGCAGCTCCTTGATGTACTTCTGTTGACTTATCAATGTTCCCTTTTGAGATTGCTTCACTTGAAGTCCCAGGAAGAAATTTAATTCTCCCATCATACTCATCTCGAACTCGCTCCCCATAAGTTTTTCAAGATCTTCACAAAGAGAGTCAGCAGTGGCTCCAAAAATGATATCATCAACATATACTTGAACAATGAGCAGGTTCCTCCCTCGTTTCTTCAGAAAGAGAGTGTTATCAATTTTCCCTCTTGTAAATCCATTTTCTAGAAGGAATTTTGACAACCTTTCATACCAAGCCCGGGGAGCCTGCTATAGCCCATACAACGCCTAGTACAGTTTGAACACATGCTCAGGATGCTCATGATTCTCAAATCCAGGAGGTTGATTAACATAAACTTCTTCTTTTAGGAAGCCATTCATAAATGTACTTTTGACATCCATTTGGAACAATGTGAATTCCATGTGTGATGCAAAGGCAATAAGGATTCTGATAGCTGCCATTCGAGCAATTGGAGCAAAAGTTTCATCATAGACAATCCCTTCTTCCTGATTGTAGCCCTAAACTACAAGCCTTGCCTTATTTCTTGTTGTGTTTCCAAACTCATCAAGTTTGTTCCTGAATACCCACCTGTTTCCTATAGCGGTTCGATATGCAGGTCAAGGAACCATGTGCCATACTTTGTTCCTTTAAAATTGATGCATCTCCTCTTGCATGGCATTGATCTAGTCTGCATCTTTCAATGCTTCTTTGATATTTTTGGGCTCTATTTGAGAAAGAAAGGCTGAGAAGGCAAGTGAATTTCTAGCTTTTGACCTGGTTTGAATTCCTGAGTCGAGAGGAGTGATTATGTCGTCAAGGGGTGTGAACTTTTGTGCTTCCAATTTGGTACCTGAATCTCATTGGTAGAAGACCCAGGTATGTTTGACTGAGGTTCTTGGCCACTTCTTGTTTCAGCAAGTGGAGTACCTTGGACTGCATCAACAATTCTAGTTGCATCACCTTCACTGGATTCCTTGACATGACTCATCATGCCTGCCTTTCCATTTGCCATTTCAATAACTTCTCCTAGAACAGATAAAAGTTCTCCATCTTGATCAACACGTCTATCCTTCTCACAGGAGAGATGAGATTCATCAAAGATCATATGTATACTCTCTTTAACACATTGAATCCTTTTGTTGTATACTTTGTAATCTTTGCTTTGAGATGAGTATCCCAAAAAGATTCCTTCATCACTTTTGGCATCGAATTTTCTAAGAGCTTCCTTTCCATTGTTGAGGACAAAACATTTGCAACCAAAATTCCTTAGATGAGTCAGCTTGGGCTTTCTTCCATTCAGTAGTTCATATGGAGTTTTGTTCAGAAGGGACCTGATCATGTACCTATTCACCAAGTAGCAAACAGTATTGACAGCTTCTACCCAGAAATTCTTCGCAATCCCACTGTCAATCAGCATTGTCCTTGCCATGTCTTTAAGAGTTCTATTCTTCCTCTCCATAACACCATTTGTTGAGATGTTCTTGGAGATGAAAATTTGTGAGTGGTACCATTTTCAGTACAAAACTTATCAAATTTGGCATTGTCAAACTCTGTCCCATGATTAGACCTGATGCAAGCTGCCTTATTACCCATCTTCACTTGGATCTTTTTGATGAAGGCAACGAACACTTCAAAAGTTTCATCTTTGGTTCTAAGAAACAAAGTCTATGTGAATCTGGAGTAGTCATCAACTATAACAAAGATGTATATCTTTCCTTTGCTGTTTGACACCCTCATAGGTCCAAATAGATCCATGTGAAGAAGATCAAGTGGCCTTGAGGTACTGACTTTCTTTTTGGGCTTGAATGAGGATCTAACTTGCTTCCCTTTTACACATGCATCACACACTTTGTGATCTTTGAAGGTTGACTTGGGCAGACCACGACCAGGTCCTTTCTGACCAATTTGTTCAGCAACGTGAAGCTTGCATGACCCAGCCTCCTATGCCATAATTCAGTATCATCATCTACAACACTTAGACAGCAGAGATCACTATTCTGCAAAGACTCAAAATCAGCAACATAGATATTTTTGTATCTTTTTACCACTAGCACCACCTCACCAGTCACTAGGTTTGTGACTATATATATTTTTGACACAAATTCCACCTTGTTTCCCTTATCACAGATCTGGGAAATACTTAGCAAGTTGTACTTCAACATGTTCACGTAGTACACATTTTCGATTGAGTGAGAGAGAGACTTCTCAATCCTTCCAACTCCCAGAATGTATCCTTTCTTGCCATTTCCAAAGGATACACCCCCTCCTTGCAGGGCCTTAAGTGAAAGCAAATCATTTGTACTTCCAGTCATATGTTTGAGCAGCCGTTATCCATGTATCATTGTAGGCTACTCCCTTTCACTATTCCCTGTACAAAAAATCAGGAGTTAGACTTAGGAGCCCAAACGAGTTTAGGTCCCTTGTAATAAGGAAAGGGGTGAATGAGGGATCTTCTGGTCCAAGCAGGCATCATGCATTTTTTATATGAAGGACTAGGTTCTCTACCAGTAGTTACTTTTTTAGCAAAAAATTTATTTTTTTGTTGCGACTGAAATTTGGCCTTACAATTTTCTTTAAAGTGCCCAATATTTCCACAGTGAGTGCAAAGCCAATTGTCAGGTACAGTAACGTACTTGCTATGAGGGTTGTAGGGAGTCTTTTCCCTTTGGAACCCAATTCCCTACCTGTTTCCCCTATTGTTGGTGTGCATGGCAGTGATAGCATTAGAGGACCAGGTCTACTTAAGTGATTTTTCAAGATCACTTTTCACTCTTCCTAGTTCTTCTTGAAGTTGTTTGTTTTTCTCAAGCTCAGCACAGAGAATGGACTTCACTGAATTTTAACTCACTTTCAAGCTTAATGTGTGCCTCACTTGCAACTTCCTTTCCCTTTTGAGAATTTTCAGGCCTACTCTCCATTTTAAGTTCCCCAATTGTTTCCTTTTGTTCCACTACCACCACTAATAGGTCATCTCTCTCATGCTCAATGTTAGCAACTCTCTTAGTTAAGACTTCTTTTTCCTTTCTTACACACTCAATGGTCTCTTTTAGGTCTACCACAACAACCATTAGATCATCTCTTTCATGTTCTATATTTGCAATCGTTTCATCTAAGGCATCCTTCTCTTTCTTCAGGTTCTTAATTGTCTCTTTTAAATCAACCACAACGACTACTAGGTCATCTCTAGACTGTTCTGCTTCTCCTAATTCCACAATCAAAGCATCTTTATCATTTATAAGACTGTGATAAGCATCAATTAACACATTTGCCAAAGACATGAGTTTTTTAGGAGAATAAGATTTCAGATTTCTCTGAACATCCAGAAAATTTACCTCATCATTATCGTCATCTTCATCATCATCAGATTAATCCATCAAGGCAAAGGTTAAGTCATATTCAGTTGCTTCACTTTCTACTGCCATCATTGAACTATCAGCATGATCATTTTCTTCTTCAGATTCGCTGGAGGAGTCTCCCCATATAGCAAGAGCTTGCTTTATAACATTGTCATCAGCATTCTTTCTCTTGAAGCATTTATCAGGAACCGGGTTCCTCTTGGCTGCTTTGTCAAAGTTTTTTTTGTATTGATCTTGCTTTAGGAGAGGGCATTCCTTGATGAAATATCCTGGCTTGCCACATTTATGACAGAGGTTATAATTTTTTAGGTTGCTAGAACTACCCCTTTTTGGAGTGCTTCCATTCCTGCGAACCATTTTCTGGAATCTTCTTGTCAAGTAAACCATATCACCATCCTCACCACTTGAATCATTGTTGTATGTCTTAAGTACCAAGTTCTTCTCCCTTTTGGGCTCTCTTCTTTCATTATCCTTCTTCTTCTTCATTTTATATATTTTCAGATTACCGACAAGCTCATCAATGGTTAGCTCATGCAAGTCCTTCACCTCTGTGATAGCGTTCACTTAGCTTTCCCAGGAGCTGGGCAGGACACTGAGTATTTTCATGACAAGTTTGTTTCTTGGAATGATTTCTCCAAGAGAGTGAAGCTCATTGATGATAGAGGTGAAATGAGTGTGTATATCTTGGATGAATTCATCATCTTTTATCCTGAAAAGCTCGTATTCAGTTGTAAGCATGTCAATCTTTGATTGTTTGACCTGTGTTATTCCTTCGTGAGCTATCTGAAGAGCTTCCCAAATTTCTTTTACTTATTGGCATGCCGATATCCTGTTATATTTATCAGGACCAATGCCATAAATAAGAATTTTCTTTGCATGAAAATTCATTTTATATCCTTTCGATCAACGTCATTGAATTCCTTCCTCATTTTGGGAATGGCTACAGCTACAGCTGGGTCACAACAATCTTAATAGGAATGAAGGATACATCCTAAAGCTCGGAATCTTCAGCCATGATGAAGTCGTGCATCCTAGTCTTCCACCATTCATAATATTGGCCATTGAACCTTGGGGCCTGTAGGTAGATTGACCTTCTTCAAAGTTTGGAGGAGCATCCATGAGGATTCTTTCTAGGTGTTAGCCTGATAGAAAGAACCAGCTCTGATATCAATTGATAGAATTTAAGTGTCCATAAAACTATATAGAGAATCAGGTTCTCTATTAGTTCCCACAGAAACCATGCACACTGCAGTAATTAAATGACAAGATGTGAAAAATTCCCAGCTTAACGGAATTAAAAATCACAACCTATCATTGTAGGATTTCAACTTCACTGCTGAGCAACTTTAGATTACAACCTATGTTACCTAAGAATTGACCTTTTAATCCTCACTAACTTGTAACACTCTATTACAAGTCACTTTGTAATAACTCTATTACAAAGACTTTACAACTCGACTAACTCTAGCCAAGACACAAACATAAGGGTTTATGATTTACAAAGGGTTTCCTACGCAATGCTTCTAACTAAGCTAAGTAGGAATTACAAGTAAAGAATTATTACAAAGTTATAACTCAACTAAGGACATACAATAACTTGATATGTGGAACTGGTTCGTAGCAGTGTTGTTCTTTGTTCTTGATGCACTTGAGAATCGTTTTCTTGATGATCAATCACAGTGAGAGTGCTTAGTAAATTCTCTAAGTGTTCAAGTGACTTGTTTTACCTTTTGCTTGATATTAATAATATATTTGTGACATCACTTGAAAGATGTAAGCAAATTAGGTAAAAGGCACTCCCTATAAAGTTGACTGCTGCACTATTTCTATATTGTAGCTTGTGCATGCAGCAACTTTACAGCTGGGGCAGTTGACTTGTGTAGTTTCCTAGGGAAATGGTAGCTATTTGTTCCCTCTGTTGTTCCTTTTGACTCTAAAGAGTTGAACTGTGTCTCCAATTGGAGACTTGTTGATCTTTAAGTTCTTAAGGATGTGTATCAGGTTCCTTAATCTGGTTCTTAACAATAAGTTTGTTAGATCATCAAAACATAACAAAGATACATATATAACCTATCATAATCTTCAAATGATCAGGTCATCTAGGCAAAGTATAATAATTTAGCAAATACTTACTTCTGAAAATGTGAAGTGCATATTTTTCAAGGATACGCCACAATGGATTTTAGGTGGAAATAAATTTTGACATAGCAAAAACAATAGTATAGTGTGCTTCAATGATCAGACAAGTTGTTATGCACTTTTATAGATAAAAGAATTTAAACAAACTCTGCAAAACTGCAACTACCTTGGAAGAAGAAACAAAGATGAAATACAAAAAGGAGTAATAATTGAGAAAATTTCATTACTTGCTGCATTATTTATAGGTAGATGAACAATTATCCATCTTTAGCAATTTTAATGTAATAATAAAGAGTAATTATTTGTGAAAGATCACTTTCTTTTCTCAAGGACAAAATAGTATTTCAGATTTTAAAGGATATTATCGTAATTCAACTTTTCTTTTGAAGGCAGGAGTCCTACTTTTAGTATAAAATATGTTGATTTTTATCGAACAAAAGCTCTCAAATTTTATGTACTGTTCCATAACTCACTCCTGTCCAGCTAAGAAATTTGAGTGGGTCAAGGTTCGTTAGCCAATCAAAAGAATAGTTCATATGTGTAGTCTTCATGTGATGACTTAAGTCCTCTTCCTGGTGACATGCTTTTCATTTTATACAAGCTATAGTTAGTTAATGAGAATTATGTCAGTGATTTCAACATTGTAGTCCGTTCATATGTTTCATACACACTCAATAAACAATGATTTAACAAAAGAGTATTGAGCGAGAAGATGGCATTTGAGGAGAGCAGATGAGAGGGTCTACCACCAATTAACAGTTTGTTCAGCTGGAGGCAATCATTTATACATGGAAACACTAATAGTAAAAGAAGTTCGCACAATAGAAAAACAAAAATGATAATTAGAATTTGAAGAAGATCAGCCAAGGGCGGACCCACGCGGTGTTAAGCGAATTCAGTTATAAAAAATAATACTATGTATACTAAAATTATTTTTGTGCCTGCTTTATTTTTTTGTTTGTATAAATTGCACAAGAATCAGAAAAGAAAAGAAAAAGCGATAAAAATAGCAGCATAGCCTGATATAACTGTCTTTGTAATCAAATTAAATTATTTTTCTTGTATATATTTTGCAGTTTTCTTTATTTTACTTTATAGTTTATTTGTAATTTTAGTTCTCTCTTTCATAAAATTTACAAAGACTTGAAAGTATAATTGTTTGAAACAATTTGTCATTTGTTAGTTTAATTTAATTTAGTTTCTGTTGGAATTTTTTCGTTGTTTTATATTTTTTTGTGCATGTACAAGCTCTCTTTCTTTGATTATTGGTATTAATTTAGTTTAATTTGTAACTCTTTTCCTATTGTCTTCTTTTGCAAATAATAACGTGCTACTTATAAATGCTAAAAAGATTTTATAATAAATCAAATTTTATAGAGTTAATAAATTCTGAAACTGGTCAAGAAATTATTATTTTTTGGTTAAAGTTTAATAAATTAGCTAAAGTTAGATTTTTTAAATTAAAATTAGCAAGAATTTATTTAAAATATAAAACTGACTTTAAGAGGACTTTATTACGAGATCACTTTGCAAGCAATAAAGGCCAAAAAAAAAAACTTGCTCCTCGTGCCTTATGCCGCTTATATTAGTTATACTTCTACGATTGAACACCCTTGGATAAAATCCTGGGCCTGCCATTGAGATCAGCGCATACAACAACAGAAAATATTCAACTTAATTTACCGGATAGAATGTGATTGCAATTTATGAGGTTATTCCTATTAGGTTTTTAGTTCAAAAAGAGAGTGAATGGAAAATGGATGGGAAAATAAAATTTTTGAATTTTCCTCCTTTGTAAAGGAACATTGTCTCAAATTAATCAATCAATACTATGTTCGTTTTCTGTGGTCTCATGACCAAATTCTGAAGGGGCTTGGTCCAGTCTTTGCTCGATGACTGTTCTCCGATCGTCTCTGACCTTTCTCTCGCCAGCCATGGCCATTCGAGTCAGACCCTTGACTCTCCTGTTTAGATCGATGGCTTTCAAGGTCTTTTTCGTCACTTAGGGTTCTTCTGAAACCATAATCTCTAAGAGCTTCTCGACTTCTTTCAGGTTCACTTTAGATCTATGCTTGTTATGAGTTTTTAAACGTCTTCTCGAAGCTTCTTTAATTTTGCTTTCAGAAAAAAAGACTCTTCATCTTTTTCCGATTAGGGTTTTCCTTCAAGTTCTTCTTTTCAAAATCTTTTCTGAGTTTAGCATGATAAAACCCTAATTTCTTTTGGGGGTTTTAAGACTATTTGTTAAGTGTTTGTTTGATTTAATCATCTCTAGACTTGATTGGTGATAAAAACCCTAATTTCTTTAGATTCGCTCGAGTTTATGAGACTATTTGCTAAATATTGTCCAATTTATTTGTTCATCATCTTTAAACTCAATCGATGTTGAAAACCCTAATTTCTTTTGGGGTCCATTCAAGTTTCTGAAACTGTTTGTGCGATTTATTTGTGTATCATCTTCTAAGCTTGACTGTTATTAAGGGAAAACCTATGTCTTTGGGTTTGAAATTGCTCGTTGGATACCTGACTTGATTTGAAGTTCCTTTGTTTCAGCATCTCTTTTCTTTATGTGATTCCTTTGATTCTGGGTTCTTACTATCTTTGAAACTCCACTATGCTTTTCAGAAGGGTTTTCGCACTTGACCCTTTGCATGCTTCTGATACTTTATCCTTTTTTTTCTTTTCTCTATACTACTGATTCAATGAAACTTGACCTACGTGGCTATCATGCTTCGAATGTTTGTTGTCTACTAACTTTGTGCTACTATTGCATATTGTTTCTTTTGCCAATAGTTTGGCCTCACATGTCCATCATTTGTGCACTCTATTTATATGCAGAGGCCCCTTCTTTGATTGATTCTCAATTTTGGGACTGATTTCAAGACTTCTCTTTTTGTTAACTCTAATTTTACTCGCCTATTAAAGTGATTGATCCATTTCCTTACTTATTGCCTTGCTGAATCTTTTCCCCAAAACAAGTGTATCTCTGTACTTGGACTCTATTGTGTACTCAATATTTTACTACTTCCTTTTATGGTAATAACCAGTCGGCCTACAAACTGATTTTCCTCCTTCTTTTAAACTTGTTAGTCCCGTTAAAAAAGTGATTCCTCAATTAAAGGGGAATCACTTGGTTGATTGATTCTGATTGCTGATTACTTCCATATGTGCATTTATGGCCTTATTTCTTACATGCTTTCAAAACTATAAATACCCACCTTCTCTTCTTTCAAACACATGAACACAAGGCATAAAACACTTGAGTTCAAACACACACTCCACTAAAATCTTTCTCTTTTCTCTGTTGCTACTTATATTGCTGCCTTACCTAGCCGACTGAAAGCCAAGGCTAGGCTGTGGGAAGCTTGCTTATTTTTCTCTGCATTTGCATCTTACTAGTATGTTCTAATCAAGCTTCTGCACCAACAAAAACATATTTTTTTACTATCTCTTCCATCCTTGCTTGTCTCATGTTTGTATTTAACCAAGTTCCATTATTAAACATGTTGTAATCTGCCCCTTCCTGTTCTGAATTAATGCTTCTGTCCATTACTTATTATGACTTGTGAATCCTAAATCCCCATCCCCAAGGTGTTTAGTATCTGTGGTTGGTTTGGGGCATGACAGCATTGTACATTGTTGTGCATGACCCAAACCTGATCCCCCTGGGATCATAACCTCCATGTCTCCTCTAGATGTTGTGTGTTCTGATTGGTTTATAGGCATGTCAGCACCTTATATTGTTATGCATGCCCAAAGCTGATCCATGCCTAAGTACATGGGCTCCTTGCAATGGATTTCCAACCCCTGACCCCCTTTGTATGAAGTTATTAACTCTGTGTGTTATTAATTACCGTCTCCTTATCACCCTTTACCCCTCTCCTTTATCCCCTCAGTTTTAAGACTTTGTTCCTGCACTTTCACTATCCTCTTAGACTTAGGTTCTGCCCCTCTTGTGTGAGCGTTGCCTTGGGACCCATGAGCTCTGATAATAGGCTAGATTTATGTAATTTGGCGATTGTTTATGCCCTAACTGATTATGTTTCACTGCTAGAATATAGTTAAATGATGTTAAATTGGCTCTAATTGTGAATTTCATATGTTGCAGGAGTGCGTAGCATGTATGAGGACTTAAGACTATGATTGGAACTAAATTGAAGCAAGAAAAGCCCCTAGGAGCTGAGTACGTGGGAAGACGAAAGAAAGAAGTGATGAAATGAAGACCTGGACTAGCGCGGCCACTAGCGCGGCCATTAGCGCGACCGCGCTAGCCCAGATGGTTGAGGCAGAATGATAGGGCATATGCGCGGTCATTAGTGCGACCGCGCTAGCCCAGTTCCGAAAATGTAAATTTCAGGGGTAAAATTGGAAGTTCGGGGGAAAATCCACTTAACCTATAGAAGGTCTAGCTCGCCTAAAGGAGGATTATCAAGGTTTTCATAGCTTAGTTCAAGGCAAGGAGAGGCAAGAGGCAAGGAGGATAATTCAACATCGAGTTCTTCCTTTCTTCCTTTTGTTTTTACGATTTGTGATGAAATTGAATGTTGTTATGATGAACCCTAGTATGAGTAGCTAAATATTTAGTCTAAGGTTTTGATGGAACCTATTGAAGGATGAACTTCTCGTTGTGTTAATATAGTTTGCCTGATTTAATCTCTATTTGTGTCAACTACGTTCTTGTTGTAGTTCATTGATATGATCCTCAATTACCTGTGCCTATTTAGTGTGCATAACTCGGGAGAGAGTGTATATTTAGGTAATTGTTGAACAACATCACTCCCAAAGCATATGAGGGATCAATAACTGAGGGATTAAAGGCGGGATTAGGGATAACAAAGCCTTGGGTGCAGTCTAAAGTGAGTTGTAACAAACAAAGCCAGCTAGCGTATCTCGGGAGAGTACGTTTAGTAAATTATTACGATTACTCGGGAGAGATTTACGGTAATAAGAGTGCTCATGATTGATAGAGACAATTAGGCAAATCTATGTGAACCATAACCGAAAGGGATTCCATCAATAAGGGAAATCATAACCTTAGAACTTTCTCTTAATTGTTTACAACTATATCATAGTTAGTTTTCAGTTGCTTATTTACATTTATTCTTAGTTAGTAGAAACGTCTTCAATTGTTATTCAGAACGTTTGGGAAGTTGATTCCGTAGAATTTAGTAAGTCTAATGAGAGTAATTGATAGGTTAATTCCTTGTGGGTTCGACTCTGGGCTAAATACTCATATTATATTTGCAACATCCGCGTGTCCTTTTTATAAGGCATAGTTGGGCATGATTGCGAGCACGTGGTTTTTGTTTCGCGCGACAATCGCTCCAAAAGAAATAAAAAATAATAACAATTGGTCCTGCTGTACAATTTTTGGATTTTTACATGGCGCTTTGTTAATTATTTATGATTTTTGCCCATTTTATTTTTATTAAAACAAAATAAAAAAAATGTACGTGTCATGCATAATTTGAACCGTAATCCGGTTGTTAAATAGAAAATCATAAATAGGCATCTTTGTCCGTGATTTTGTTTTTGTTTGATTTTACCTGTTTTAAAATATTTTAATGTGTGTGCAAATAATTGTATTAAGTGTTTATTTAATTTTAATTTGATTTACTTAGGTTTTGTTTTTAAAATAAAGAAGAAAATAAGTAATAATAAAAAAAAATCTTTTTTCGGACTTGGGCCAATTTTAAACAAATTGGCCCAAACAAACTCAGCCCAAAACCCATGCTTGCCCGGTCCGTGACCAGCCTACTTCAAGAATGTCCAAACGACGCCGTTTTAATCCAGGCTGATCTGAGCCGTTGATCTCTGAAAGATCAACGGCCAAGATCTCTCACCCCGAACCCATCAACAGACCCGACCCGTCTCACCCGGACCGACCTCAACCCTTTACCCTTGAAACGACGTCGTTCCCTGTTAGTCGAAGGATCCTGGCCCTTCATCATGTTTCATCCAACGGCCAGGATTCACCTATCCACTAACTATATAAACTTGCAACCATACCCTGCCCCCCCTATCCAATACCCCGGCTTTCATCTTCACAGACCCTTCCCCTTCAAACCCTAGCCGCCCCCATCTCCCTTTACCAGAAACCCGGCGGCATGAACGCCGGTGACCTTCACCTTAACACCCTAGAATCCCCTTGCCATCTTGAACATGGATCTGTTAACTACTTAACTCGAATCCCTTCCCACCTTCTCGAATCTTCGTTTGAAGATTTGAGTCGGAACTTGACTTACACCGTTTAACCCCTGTTTCACACCAGACACTCCCCAGACCCCCCTCGTGACCAAACCATGCTTGGTTTGGTCCGAATCTGACCAGGGAAGCATGAATCCCAGATCTGATTTTTGGAACCTTAGGGTTCCTCGTCAATGGTCCGTGTCTTGTTCAAGCCGAAGAGATTAAGGTCTAATGGACCTTAATCGAAGTGTTTCTCATCTGAGAAACACTTCGATTAAAGTCCGTTCAGCCTTAAGAAAGGTCTGTTCGAGTCCAAGCTAGGGTCTTTTGATTTTTCGGGTTTTAAGGTGAGTTTTGCTTTCTTTTCTTTATTTGTTTTAGTCCATGAGATTGTTCTAAAGTTTGTTCATGTTTCGTGAAATCTGTGTTTTGAGTTTTATCAACTGTGTCCTGTCCACCTTGCCTGAACCTTTGTTGTTTGATTGAGTTTCTTCTTCTACTTGTTATGATAATGTGTATGTATGTATTTGTTGTGCAATTGGTTGAATTTCAAATTTGAACTGATTAACTGATTCCTCGGGTACAATTCTGCTTAGTCAATACAATTCGAATCATGTGTCCTATACTGTTAAATGTCTGATTTTGGTTTCGATTGTATGTGTTATAACTAATATAGTCGAGTCGACAAATGTCGTCAATTAATTTCAGTAGTTCAAATGTTAACAATTGAACCTGTTGCCTGCTGCAACTTTGTTTGAATCAAAGTAAGAATCAAGTATGGTCACTTATAGTTGCTGTATTTGAATCTGAAAATAAAAGGGTAGATTGTTAGCTGCAATATGAATTGGAGGGCATGTGCATTTGTGCACAACATGTGCATAAAGGCCCTTTTGGATTAAAATAGTTTGACAGCATATGTTGTCAGATTATATTCCTGCTGCCCATGTCTGCTTTTAGTTAATAAAATGGGAAAGTTAAGCCTGCCAAGGGAATGTCATGGGGTTAATACTTAAATAGCTAAGTGGAACTGAAAAGAAGATAGCACATGGGAGGGGTATCTGATTAGTCTATCAGGCTGTAAAAAGGGTGATGTTAAGGCTTATAAAAGGGAGGCACATTGAGAGATAATGGAGAAGAGAACAGGGAGATAGGGATACAGACAGGGAAATTGTTAACATAGAGAGAGAGAGAGAGAGACTGAATCATTGAGGGCTTGAAGTTCAAAAAAAAAACTGAGAGGAGTTTCTTTTGATAACTCAAATAGATTCCAAGATTGAAAATTGTCACTCTTTTGTTTAAGAAGAAAAGAGATAGTGAGAGAGATATCATAAAAAGGTACATACAGACACATTGAGAGAAGCTATATACACAGATAGAGAGTGAACAAGAAACAGGGAATATACAGAAATTTCAGGAAAAACTGTTTTCTGTTTGGGCTTCATTTGCTGTCAACCTGTTGGGCTGTACTAATTCTTCCAAGTCTCAATTGAGATTTCTGGTGGTATTTTCGTGCTTAGTTTCTTTTGAGTTGGTTTGCCTGGAGTTTTGTTTATGCTTCACTGCCTACTGCTGTCATTTTCCACTTCTTCCTCGTCTGTAATTGTATCTTGCACCGGAACTTGTCCTGCTGCTGTTATCTGTTACTGCTACTGTTTCGCTTGCACTGTTTGCTCAACTGACTCTTTTGCTTTCTTCATTGTAAGCATCTTCTCAGGTACACACTTCGAATCTGTCTGATGTAACTGATGTCGAAATGAAAATTGAAATGAAAGATCTAAAGAATCTTTAATCATCTGTGGCTTTACTTACAGCTTTGCGAATATTGTTAAAGTTGTATAAATCCTTTAATTTGTAGCCTAATAGAGAATACATTCGTAAGTTTGTACTTAATTAATGTTTATGTTGATCTGAAACCGTGGTATTTGATTCATTTAGAAGCATACAGGATGTAAACACAGTTCATGGAATGTGAAACTATTCAATATGATTGTTAGAATTGAACTCACTCTTTCAGCATGCTTTGAATAAGTAAGGGCCAATGGCTTTTAAATCTAGCCAAATACAATACAGTTTTAAATCACCCAGTTTCGACTTCTTTAGGCGATTTATAGGACTAGCTTTGAATATCATCGGAAACATTCTTTAATAAGGAATTCTACTAACCCTGTTTAAGCAAGTTAATCTAAATTCGACTTAAAGATGTTTGTTCGGATTAAGTGTTGTATTTCGTTAACTCGTATGTGATTTCCTTGTCAAATTAAAGCATTTTTCCATTAAAATATAATGTTTTCTTAACTTTGTAAATAATTAATCATAAAAACCCGGATTAGGCCAAAGCAGCATGTACCTTTTTCTTCTAGTTTTAGAGACAAATGTATTAGAAATGTAGCCACTTTAGGATATCCTTTCTAAATAGAGACGAGCCTCGCCAAATAAAAATGCAAAATTGCGGGGCCCTCAATAAATAATCATAATAAATATTTAGAATTCAGGATAGGCCGTTTAGTGAATTTCATGGCTTCCTACAAAAATAATAATGCGCTAGACTCTTTAGGCGCGACTTAATTAAATTACATTCTTAAACCCGGGTGCACATTGATGTGACCCGAATCCAAATCTCAACGAAGTCAAAAATGTGTTGACGATCACGGGCGCATTGATTGTGACGTGGTTCGAGATGCATTTTCACGACGTTGCAATTCTATAAAATAAGTGATAATGATAAAAGCGGTTTAAACTTAATAAAAGCACGTAAGTCATAACATGTATTTAAATCAGATATTTAGCCATTATAACAATTTAAGCGATCGTGCTATAACCACGAGATTCGAGGGTGCCTAACACCTTCCCCCGGGTCAACAGAATTCCTTACTTAGAATTTCTGGTTCGCAGACTTCATTTGGAAAAGTCGAAAATTTCCTCGATTTGGGATTCAAGATAAACCGGTGACTTGGGACACCAAAAGCCAAACCTTTCCCAAGTGGCGACTCTGAATTAAATAAATAATCCCATTTCGAATATTGTCACTTAAATTGGAAAAACTCCCCTCGCGCATTTTTTACCCTTTGGGGCTGGGCGCGCAAAAAGGAGGTGTGACAGCTCTGGCGACTCCGCTGGGGAATATTAACCCAGAACCACTGGTTCAGGGTTCAAGAATTCGAGCTTAGAATAATTGTTATATTTGGCTTTATTATCTGATCTTTATTACATGTTTTTGCATAACGTGCTAAATGTTATTTTTTTTTTTACCGCTTTGATATTATCTGAACTGTATATAAACTGTGCCGAAACCTTTCTCTTCTTACCTCCGGGGAGAAGCTCGCTGGTCGAGACTCCCTATTCTGTTAGTGTCGATACCTGAAATAAGAAAGAGGTCGGGCAAGTTACAAACCCGGACGATCTCGCGGGTCCCCGGTACGTAGCCCTCTCCTCGACTCGAGTTGTCTGCTCGGGTACACAGTCTAGAACAAATTCCCAGGTTATAAACCTAGTATAACGAAACTTAATGCCGGATCCCTAGTAGGAACGTTTATTTGCATCATGTTGCATTTGACTTAGGGGGCTCAACACAGGGGTTGGGTCTGTCTAGGACAGGCAACCTGAAATGAAAAGACCATCCTGCTGCATTCCTATCTGTTTTGCGCATTTATTTGCTTCAGTTCCGCATGCTGACCGGTTTCTAAAAAAGAAAATAGCAGCGTAGGGAGATAATTACTTATTTTGGAAAAATAAAACCAATGTCCAAGTAGTGTCAAAACCTCGCCGGAATTTTTCTAAAAAAGAATAAAAACAAAATTTGTCTTCTTAGTTTGAGTTATTAAAAAAAATATATAAAAATCTTTTTTTTTTTATTCAAAATAAAAAAAAGGTATTTATTTAAAAGAAAAAATTCATAATTCAAAAAATGTTGTTTCTTTCGTAGTATCCCTTTTATAAAATCAGACTAATAGTCCAAATATTTCCTAAAAAAAATATATATATATTTTCTTTAGTCTTTATCTCTTTTCAAAAAATAATAAAAAAATATATTCTTGTTTTCTAGATTTATTTGATTTTCTCTATTCACGATGCGCCCGAACTACGCAGGTTTGATTCTCACCGGATGTGAGATACGTAGGCAACCCTCGTCGGGTTCAATCCCATTTTGCTAAAGTAGCCAGAATCAATGAATAAATAAAAAAAATGTGTTTCAAACTTTAAAAGAGTCGTAAATAAATCAGGTGATGTTGTTTTGTCATAAATAGCTGAATGTTCCCGAAAGGGACGCCGGAAGGCTGACTTTGCATAAACAGCCACCTTTGAGTCATTTTTTTTAAGGTTTGGTCCAATTGACCCACACAGCCTTAAAATCCTCGTCACCGAGGCGTTGAAAGGCCGTATTGGCAATATTGAGTTTTCTAATTTGAAAAACGATAAAAAGAGTCATAAATAAATCGGGTGATGCTGTTTTGTCATAAATAGCCGAATGTTCCCGAAAGGGACGCCGGAAGGCTGACTTTGCATAAATAGCCACTTTTGGGTCTTGTTTAGTATTTTTGTCCAGTTGACCCACACGGCCTTAAAATCTTCGTCCTCAAAGTGTTTAAAGGCCGTGTTCAAAACTTGATCCCCTTTGTAAAATATTTTTGAGTCAAAGTCATTTTTGTTGAAATCACCTTAATAAATGTGCAGGATAAGCACGATGCAAAATGAACATTTTTCAATAATGACCAAAATCCCTGTCAAGTTATGGCTATGGTGGAATGATCTAGGTGCTGAAGGACAAAATGAGGTCAAGAAATATCTGAAAGATCTCGTGGGTTTGTTGGAAATCCAGCCTCGGGGAGATATCATAAGAGCTTTGGTTACCTACTGGGACCCGGCACACAATGTTTTCCATTTCTCTGATTTTGAACTCACCCCGACTTTGGAAGAAATGGCTGGGTACATCGGGAATGATGAACTCCCATTGAGGCAAAAATACTTGGTCGCCCCAAGAGTTGTCACGGTACATCAGTTCCTAGATTCATTGAAGATACCTAGAACAGTCCACAACCCGGATCTGGCAGCCGGATTTTGTACTCCATGCTTCATATATGATAGGTACGGTCATGAGGGGGGATTCAATAATCCAATCAATAAACTGTGCAGCAAAGGTGTTCGTCAGAAGTGGGACAAGCACAGACGGGTAGCATTCATGATGATGTTCCTGGGCCTTCTGGTATTTCCAAGGAAAGACGGAAACATTGATTTGAAGATATCCGGGGTCGTCAGCACTTTACTCACACAGAAGTGACAGTACTCTCGCACCTATGGTGGTATCTGACATCTTTCGAGCTCTTACAGCTTGTAAAGCTGGGGGAAATTTCTTCGAAGGTTGTAACTTGCTCCTACAGATATGGATGACCGAGCACCTCTGCCATCATTCCGAGATTTTGAGCCATGGTTCCCCGGAAAAGACTTGCATAGAAGAATCTTACACGAGAACCAAAGAGATCAGTTTGCCCAAAGGAGTCCTGGCATGGACCTCGTTCTTTCAAGCTCTTACTGCCAGCCAAATACAATGGACGTTAAGATGGTTGCCTGTTGATGAGATCCTATATATGTCGGCAGCTAAAACTCATTTCTTATTAATGGGGCTTAAGAGCATTCAACCTTACGCACCCTGCCGAGTTTTGAGATAGTTCGGAAGATGCCAGACAGTACCTCATGAGGAAGATCTTAGCACTCAAGCAGTTGAGATAAGTCCTAACGGACAATTCCCAGAAGCGAAAATTCGCCAAATCTGGAGTGAGTGTCAATATTTGAAATCAGATACTTGCGTGCGGGATCGAGCCAAAGGGGAGACGGCGCCAGGTTACCTGGCATGGTATAGAAGGGAACTGGATCATGAAAGGCCGGCTAAGAGACCCCACATCCTGAATTTCGCTGAAACATCGCAAAAACAGTGGGATTGGTTAGCGAAAGAAAGAGGCTATTGCGCCGAAATCAGCAGGTTAAAGCAACAAGTGGAAAGCTTGAAATATGAGCACAACGTGCAAGTTGCTACCGATCTGGGAGAGCGGAACAGGTTAATTCAGGAAAACGAAATGCTCAGAGCCCAGATCAAACAGATAAGGGTGGATGCGGGTAAACAGCCAAGACGTCGATCAGACGAGCAGCTGATAAAAAGGCTAAAAAGTGAAATCAGGGAATGGCAAGATGGTTTGGAGAAATCTGAAAACGTCATAGCCGAGCTCAGGGCACAGTGGGATATAAGAGTAGATAAGCATCGCCGATACCTGAATCAATTGGAAGGCGACCACGAGAAAACTGTTGCTAAAATAAAGAGAGAAATGGCTGCACTTGAGATCAAAGCAGTTAATCAGGCCAAGGATTTCCAAATTGAGGGCAGATACTGGTACGACTCAATAGCCCAGATGAAGTTGGAAGTACGGCAACTGAAACATCAGCATGTACAGGATGCTCAAGTCTTCAAGATATGCAGCGATCAGATAAAACGCCTACTCGTAGAGAAGAAGCAAACCAGAGATAGGATCAAGGCCATTGCCCATGCCATCACCAGACGATGTTTACGATGTGAGAACATGTCCAGCGTTACCATCCTCTCGGCAGTAATGGGTCATGTCAAGCAGACTATGCACGAGCTGGAGCAACTTGAGAGGGATCTCACGCCTAGGACCGCGGCGAGGCCGAACGATGCCCCGCGGACACCAATTTTCAAAACCATAATGCACTCATAAGTCAAATCTGTATCTTAGCATCTTCTGCCTGTTTTTCCCATCAGGGTGATTTTTAGTCTATTTTGAGTCTAGGTTTATTTTCGAAGTTTGCTTTTTCTTTTGCAAAATGTAGTTTGTAATAGACCATTTCAACAATAAAGAGGTTGCTTCTTTTATGCTCATTTGTGTTTTTCGAACTACGTAATGATCTGATTCACGTAGGCATCGTGATACGTAGGCAATCCTCATCGGATCCGGTCGCATTTCTTTTACTGCAAAATAAAAAAAACATAAAAGAAAAACAAAAAAAAAAGAAGAAAAAGAAAAAAAAAGAAAAAAAAGGGGGAAAACTAATAAAGAGGAAAAATGCCGGAATGACGCATGCTCTCGTAGCAAACATATAGTAATCAACTTAACTGTATAGGTGCATCATGCCCAACGTGAGATTAACTATCTGTTATTTGCTGCAAATTAACCATGCGTTTGTCGTTGAGTATCCAGGGTTTTGAAAAGACGGTTGGTTTGGTGAAAGTCTGGCCTCGCACTCATACTTCACGAGGTCAAGGAGAAGTGTTCAACTACCTGTTGTTAGGACCAGAAGCAGTACTCACACTTACTTCACCAGGTCAAAAGGAAGTGTGGAAATGTCTTCAGAAATTCCATTGCAAACAATCCCTGTTTCTGAGGAGAGCTCAATCTCAGCCGTCCTCACACCTGAATCCGCAACTGCGGAGGAAAATAGAATCCTACGGCTCCGCATTTTGGAAATGTTGGACGACTAGAATAATGGGAAAGAACCGCCAAGTGTCGTCCCCAGATTCCCTGAATTATTCTCCAGGTCGAGTGGGACTTCTAATGTCCCCATAAATTATCCTACTACCCCATTCGGGTACCCAGCCACCTCAGCCTTCTCTGCTGGATCGCCTTCTGAGCCTCATCCCTGAATGTCATCCACTGATGCAAGCATGAACATCTTTACTGCATCGCCTTGCCCGATCACGGCACAGCCTACCACGTACAAGCCAAGCTTTGACTCATCCTCTTTTACATTCCAAGCACCATCGTTCTCAATGGAACCAACTAGGTTCGCTACCAGCACTAATCCTCTACTGCCTCAGTGCGAGCTTGCACCCGGGCAGGATCAAAACCCCAGAATTGCAGAACAAAATGAGATTGCCAAGAGAATGAGAAGCCTTGAACAAAGTTTGAAGAATATGCAAGGATTGAGCGGACAGAAGAGCGTCTCTTACGCCGACCTGTGCATGTTCCCTCACGTGCACCTGCCAACGGGTTTCAAGACCCCAAAGTTCGAGAAATACGATGGGCACGGTGACCCCATTGCACATCTTAAGAAATACTGCAACCAATTGCAGGGAGCCGGCGGAAAAGAAGAACTGCTAATGGCATATTTTGGGGAAAGTCTAGTAGGGATAGCCTCGGAATGGTATATGGACCAGGAAATGTCCCGATGGCATATATGGGATGATCTCGCCAGAGATTTTGTGAAACAATTCCAGTATAACATCGACATTGCGCCAGACCGAAATTCTCTGTCGAATTTGAAGAAGAAAGCTTCAGAGAATATGCTATTAAGTGGCGTGAACAGGCGTCAAGAGTAAAGCCTCCCATGGATGAAGTGGAAATGGTCACTACCTTTCTCCAGGCTCAAGAGTCTGACTATTTCCAAAACATGATGTCAGCCATGGGTAAGCCATTCGCGGAAGGGATCAAGATTGGAGAGATGGTGGAAACTGGTTTGAAAACAGGTAGGATTCTGAGTCAAGCAGCCATAAGGGCGACCTCCCAGGCCGTCCAAAGAGGGTCCGGAGGAACGACAAGAGGGAAAAAGAAGGAAGAAACGACTATGGCAGCCTCGGAAACAAGGGAGTATCGTCATCCCAGGCCCCGTTTTCCGGAAAGAACCCCACAACACTACTACCCCCACTCAAATTTGGCATATGCTCATCAACCTTATATGGTCATGAATGCCCAACCTTATACCCATCCACCACAACAAGCCAACCGAGGCCCAGCTCCACCTCCCAGAAATCAGCTTCCTTACCGCAACCACTATAACCCACAACCCCCGCAGAATAACTTCCGCCCTCAGGAGCCACCCAGAAGGCGGACTTTCACGCCCATCGGTGAACCATACTCAACTTTGTTCCCAAAGCTGGTACAGTTGGGTTTCTTGCAACCAATCCCTCAAACAAGGCAAAACCCGACATCACCTTCTTACAAAGCTGGAGTCAGATGCGCCTATCATTCAGGGGCAGAGGGACATGATACAAATGACTGCTGGTCGTTGAAAAGAGTGGTCGAAAATTTGATAGAGCAAGGGAAAATAGTGCTAAGGGACGAGGAGATCCCGAATGTAACTAACAATCCATTACCTGCTCACAATAATGGGCCGCTGATCGGAATGATTTGTGAAGACAAAGAGTTCGACCCCGCTCTGAAAGCCATAATTGCCATTGTCGACACGGGGAAGAGGCCCGAAGTAGACCAGAAACCAGAAAAGGGGGAGGAGGCCAAAGCTATAAAGAAAGTGCCTGAGAAGAAGGTGGAGAAGAAAGTGGTACCGGTAAAGGGTGGAGTTCTTTACATACCACAAGGTCGAGCTGAGAAGACGCAGAACTTCGGAATCAAAAAGACAAAACCTATGTACGTGCCGAAAGGGGCCTATGTGGTCCGGGGGATGATTCAACCACCTCGGCTGAATGAGCCAGTGGTTATCGGACGCGTGCCACAAAAGCCAATGACCAACCCATCCACAGTGTCGTGGAATTATCAAAAGACATTGGTAATGTACAAAGGCAAAGAGGTCATGGGAGAACTTCCAGAAAATACTTTCATTGGAAGGTATTCAAATACCCAAGAACTGAACGACGCCACACAAAGGCGCTTCCCGCCAAAGAAGCCCGTAAGTGTTGAAGAAGCGGAGGTGTTCTTCCAACAAATGAAAATGCCAGATTACGAAGTGATAGATCAACTGCGCAAGTACCCCGAGCAAGTGTCCATGCTGTCATTGTTAATGAGGTCGACCGAGCATCAAAAGATCTTACTAAAGACCCTGAATGAAGCATATGTGCCAGTTGAAACCTCGGTAGAGCAATTAGAGCGGATGACAGAAAGATTCTTCGCCGTCAACCAAATCTCTTTCAGCAAGAACGATCTACCCCCGGAAGGAGCGGCACACAACAAGGCCTTGCATCTAACAGTTAAATGCGAAGACTATTATGTCAAGCGGGTAATGTTGAATGGGGGCTCAGGCGTTGACATTTGCCCGCTCTCCACGCTACAAAGAATGGAAATTGGGACCGGAAGAATCCGACCCAACAATGTCTGCGTAAGGGCTTTCGACGGCATCAAGAGACATACCATGGGAGAAATAGACCTATTGTTGGTCATAGGACCAGTCGAATTTCAAGTAACCTTCCAGGTGCTCGACATGGATACATCCTACAATTTTCTCCTTGGAAGACCTTGGATCCATGCGGCAGGAGCCGTGCCTTCCACTCTTCACTAGATGATAAAGTTCGAGCACGAAGACCGGGAGATCGTGGTCCATGGGGAAGATGAGCATGTTATTTATCGGGACCCATCCATTCCATATCTGGAACCGAGAGAAGGGAGCGAACATACGGTCTATCAAGCTTTTGAGATTGTACTGGCAGAGCAGCACGAAGAGGGGATACCCTGCCCCCAGACTTTCTTGTCTAACGCCTCGGTTATGGTGGCCAAAGAGATGATCCGGCACGGATTTAGGCCAGGGAAGGGGCTTGGACGAACCCTTTAGGGAATAACAGAACCCATTACCTTGCCAGTCACCAAGAAACCTTTTGGACTAGGTTTCAAACCTACTTCAGCAGACGAAGAGTGGGCAAAGAAAAGAAAAAATGAGGGTTGGAAGTTACCTCGACCACTGCCAGATTTATATGCAATTTTCATCAGGGCAAGGTACGCCGAAGAAGAAGATGATGAGGTCTTCACAGCTGAGGAAATCGAGGAGATATGTGGGGCGATGAGAGAGATGCTATACGAGGTCCACATGGTTCAACCAGGTGAAGGCACAAGCATTGCTGAGATGATGTACATGGGGCCGAACGCCAAACTTCAAAACTGGGAGGCCACGCCATTCCCGACTAGACGGAAGTCCGGGTAGACCTGTCCTGCCACCTTTCCTGTGTCACAAGTTATCTCCATGACATAACTTGAACGTTTTCTTCCTTTTAATTGTTGTTTTGAATTCCTAAGTTGTAAACAGTGTTGTCTTCCAACTTTCTAAAGAAAATAAAAAAAATCATCATTGCTTTCCCATTCTTTCTTTTGTTTTGATTTTTGTTGTTTTTCCTTTTATCTTTCTTTTCAGTCATAATAATGCGGCTTTAAATATGACATGCTTGCGGACTTCACGCCCAGATCACAATGAGCTATTTAACTGCGAATTAATGAACCCAGAACCAGAATATGATGTGGAAGAAGCTTTTAGGGAGATAAACCAAGAGTTGGAATATTTTGAGAATAAACCTAAGCCAAATCTGAATGACACCGAACCGGTTAATTTAGGAACTCCTGAAGAAATCCGGGAGACCAAGATAAGCATTCACACGGACAAAAAAACGCGAGAGGTGATAATTCAACTTCTTTTTGAATTTAAAGACGTGTTTGCTTGGTCATATGATGACATGCCAGGTCTAGGTGTTGATCTAGTGGTTCATAAATTGCCGATTCATCCTGATTGTCCTCTAGTTCAACAAAAGCAACGAAAGTTCAAAACTGAGGTCAGCGACAAGATTAAAGAGGAGAACACTAAACAACTGAAAACGGGAGTAATTCGGGTAGTCCAATATACAACATGGTTGGCGAATGTGGTTCCAGTACCAAAAAGGACGGGAAAACTCGGGTATGTGTAGATTACCGAGATCTGAATAGAGCCAGTCCCAAAGATAATTTCCCACTTCCCAACATCCACATACTCGTTGATAACTGCGCCAAACACGAGATACAATCTTTCGTGGATTGTTACACCGGGTATCATCAGGTACTGATGGATGAAGAGGACGCCGAGAAAACAGCCTTCACCACGCCTTGGGGCACCTACTGTTGCGGGGGCTACTTACATGAGGGCCATGACTGCCATTTTCCATGACATGATGCATCAGGAAATAGAGGTGTACGTGGACGACGTGATAGTCAAGTCCAGGACGCAGGATAATCACATCCAAGACTTGAGGAAATTCTTCGAGAGATTAAGGAAGTATGACTTGAAGCTGAACCCAGCCAAATGCGCTTTCGGAGTTCCGTCGGGCAAACTTTTGGGTTTCATCGTAAGCAGGAGAGGTATCGAGCTAGATCCAACTAAGATAAAATCCATCAGAGATCTGCCTCCCCCGAGAACAAAGAAAGACGTGATGAGTCTGTTGGGCAGGTTGAACTACATCAGTCGGTTTATTGCCCAGCTGACAAGCACGTGTGAGCCCATATTCAAGCTGTTAAGGAAAGATGCGGTGATTAAATGGACAACTGAGTGTCAAGAAGCCTTTGATAAAGTCAAAGAATACCTTTCGAATCCCCCGGTCTTGGTCCCTCCAGAACCGGGGAGGCCACTTTTCTTGTATCTGATAGTCTTGGAGAACTCTTTCGGTTGCATCCTCGGGCAACACGACATAACCGGAAAGAAGGAGCAAGCAATCTATTACTTAAGCAAGAAATTCACCAGCTACGAGGCCAAATACACTCTGATGGAAAGAACATGTTGCGCTCTGACGTGGGTTACTCAAAAGCTGAGACATTATCTCCAAGCCCACACTACTTTCCTCATAAGCAGGCTGGATCCTTTGAAGTATATATTTTAGAAACCAATGCCTACTGGGAGACTGGCTAAATGGAAAATCTTGCTTACGGAATTCGACATAGTCTATGTCACTCGCACAGCAATGAAAGCCCAGGCGCTAGCAGATCATTTGGCCGAAAATCCGGTCGATGAGGAATACCAGCCATTGGATACCTACTTTCTAGATGAAGAGGTAAATACTGTAGAAGTAGTCTCAGAGGACGCTCATGTTTGGAAGATGTTCTTTGATGGAGCCGTGAACGCCAAGGGTGTAGGGATTGGGGCAATTTTAATCTCGCCTTCTGGTCAGCATTATCCCGCCACAGCTAGACTTCGTTTCTTTTGCACGAATAATACAGCTGAGTATGAAGCCTGCATCATGGGCATGCATATGGCAATCGATCAGGATGTCAAAGACTTACTGATTATGGGAGATTCTGACCTGATTATCCGGCAAGCCCAAGGCGAATGGGAAACTCGGGATGTCAAACTTATCCTGTACCGACAGCATGTGGAGGACCTCAGCAAGCGCTTTACATCAATAGAGTTCAGGTATATCCCGAGGTGTCACAATGAACTGGAAGATGCACTTGCTACTTTGGCTTCAATGCTACCCTACCCGGGCAACGCCCACATCGATCCTTTGGAAATCCAAATCAAGGAAAGACACGGCTACTGCAATGTAATCAAGGCGGGATCAAATACGCAGCCTTGGTACCATGACATCAAAAGGTTCCTGAAGACACAAGAATACCCCGAGCACGCTACTGGAGATCAAAAGAGGACCATTAGGCGGCATGCAAGTGGTTTCTTTCTGAGCGGTGAATTGTTGTATAAGAGGACCCCGGACCTCAATCTTCTAAGATGTGTCGATATCGAGGAGGCAAGAAAGATCATGCACGAAGTACACGCAGGTGTGTGCGGACCTCACATGAACGGGTATGTCTTAGCAAAGAAAATCCTTCGAGCAGGTTGTTACTGGATGACCATGGAAAAGGATTGCTTTAGCTTCGTTCGGAAGTGTCATCAGTGTCAGGTGCACGGTGATTTGATTCATGCACCTCCCACGGAGCTGCATCCCATGTCTGCACCTTGGCCATTTGTCGCCTGGGGCATGGACGTCATTGGACCAATCGAACCGAAGGCTTCGAATGGACACAGGTTTATACTGGTTTCCATCGATTACTTCACAAAATGGGTAGAAGCTGTCACTCTCAAGTCGGTCACTAAAAAAGCTGTAGTGGATTTTGTACACTCAAACCTTATCTGTCGTTTCGGTATTCCTGCAACTATCATTACAGATAACGCAGCAAACTTGAACAGTCACTTAATGGGAGATGTATGCGAGCAATTCAAAATAACGCATAGGAATTCTACTCCTTATCGGCCAAAGGCCAATGGTGCTGTGGAAGCGGTAAACAAAAACATCAAGAAGATTTTGAGGAAAACCATCCAAAGTTCCTGACAGTGGCATGAGCAGTTACCATTTGCACTGTTGGGGTATCACACTACGGTACGCACATCAGTAGGAGCGACTCCTTATCTTCTGGTTTATGGGACCGAGGCTGTAATACCGGCAGAGGTAGAAATTCCTTCGCTTCGAACCATTGTCGAAGCAGAAATCGAAGACAGCGAGTGGGTCAAGACTCGGTTAGAGCAATTGACTTTGATTGATGAAAAGCGAATGGCCGCGGTTTGTCACGGACAGCTGTACCAACGAAGAATGGCACGTGCTTACAACAAGAAAGTCCGACCCAGGAATCTCGAAGTAGGTCAGCTGGTACTGAGGCGTATTCTGCCGCATCATGAGGAAGCAAAAGGGAAGTTTGCTCCAAATTGGAAAGGCCCATACATCATAAGGAAGATATTGCCGAGAGGAGCATTGTATTTAGATGATATCGAAGGAAATGACCCCGAAACAGCAGTAAATGCAGATGCAGTCAAGAGATACTACGTCTAAATTATACTCCAGTGGTCCTGACACATTTGAAAATGACGAAGGTCTTATTCCCCACTACTCCCAAACACTACCCAATTCTCTCTACGAGCCTTTCGGCCGCTTACAAAACAAAAACAAAACAAAACAAAAAAAAAAATTGATTGAGGCCTGAACTACGTTTGACTTGATTCCGAAAGGATACGTAGGCAGCCTCTCCCTGAGGTTCAGTCACACCAACAATAAAATCCCATTCACCCTGAAATTGAAACCGGGGTACGTCGAGCAGTTTAGAAGTTAGTATCATCTACCTCTCTTTACCAAGCACAAGCTTTCAGATCAATTACCAAAGATAGTGGGAAACCAATAAGCATCACAAATGGAGACCGGCACACTCTGAATCGAGAAAGATAAAATGAGAGAGTCTCGTCGGTGAAAACCTTCGGGCA
Source organism: Nicotiana tabacum (assembly GCF_000715075.1). Lineage (NCBI taxonomy): Eukaryota > Viridiplantae > Streptophyta > Magnoliopsida > Solanales > Solanaceae > Nicotiana > Nicotiana tabacum. Next base: position 30,213,247 of record NC_134095.1, read on the forward strand.
CCACGAGGCGACGGGAGTAGAGAAACCAAAATGAGAGAGCTTGTTTTGTAAAAACTCGCAAAGAGTGCTATCAAGCGATGACAGGAAGAGAAATGAGAGAGGTCAGCTGGCGAAAACCCGCAAAGGGCGCTGTTGGCCGAAAAGAATGACTTCACCCCAAGGAGGTCTCGGCAAAGCTCCACCGGTTTGGAATCACAGATCTGTTCTGGTTCAGGGAAACGCAAGTCTATGGAAGGTCAGGTGTCCAGTCCAAAGAGCATGTCATGTCATTAAAGCTAGCATTATCTTCCTCAGATAAGTCTTTCTCGTCCCGAAGGGGGCACTCCTTTTCTGAAATTCGTTTTATCTTTTCTTTGTTTTTCTTCGAATCTCTTTTATGTTTAAGCCCAAGTTCTAGATGTACCGGAGAGGACAGGTGGCAGGTTTGGTTGCACGGAATTCCGTTTCATGAAGGAAAACGCCTCGTTTCGTTGGTACGATTGCCCAAGCCTGATGAATCATGATGTTTGATGGTGTTTAAAGTAAAGAGGAAAGAGAGAAATCTCCCCCAGCAAGTCCGCCTTCGGACGAATCCCCACAGAGTCTCCCTCTGTACAAATCCCCACAGAGTCTCTCCGTACAATCTCCCACAGAGTCTCCCCAATACAAAAAAAAAAAAAAAATCCCCGTTGGAATTTCCTCAGCACATCCCCAGCGAGTCCCTTTGTAAAAATTCCCCAGCAAGCTTACCCCAACAAATCCTAGAAAGCCCGCTTTGAAACAAATATCCAGCATGCCCCATTATACAAAAATCCACACAAAGAATCCACTTTGTAAATATTCCCCCACAGAGCTTCCTTTTGTACGAATCCCCACAGAATACCTCCAATAAAACCCCGTTGGGAACCTCCAAGCAAAACGAGACAAAAAAAGAGAGAAAAGAAAAAGAGAGCCTTACGAGGCAAATCATCACAGAATCTGGAAATACAAGCCTGAGCAGCCTAAAAGGTTCCGACATATGAATCAAATCAGTGGCGAGACTTCGCAACAGAAATGAAGGCGCAACAAAGCAACCGGGAACGATCAAGGTCACCAAACCGACCGTCATTTTCGAACTAACAAATGTTTTTTGTCTGAAAAGTTGAAACAGGTTTAATCCAAGACAACCGTGCAAGAAGCAGGTGTCGCCCAAAGAAGAAGGTACATGGGTACAAGAAACATTTCGGCAATAAGGAATTCACTCGAAAGGTAAGTTTCCACGAAACTCCCTTTTATCTTCTACTAAGACAAGAAAATTCAAAAAAAAAAAAAAAAGAGGTCAGTTGTTGTTCTCGAATTTTGCCCCCAGCCATCAGCATTAGGGTTTTAAACCCTGAACTGAATTTTTCCTTTAGTCAGCATTAGGGTTTTAAAACCCTAAACTGAACTTTTTTCATTCAGCCAGCATTAGGGTTTTAAACCCTAAACTGAGCTTTTCTATGCAATCAGCGTTAGGGTTTTAAACCCTAAACTGAATTTTTCCTTTAGTCAGCATTAGGGTTTAAAACCCTAAACTGAACTTTTTTCTCATTCAGCCAGCATTAGGGTTTTAAACCCTAAACTGAGCTCTCCATGCAATCAGCATTAGGGTTTTAAACCCTAAACTGAATTTTCTTTTAGTCAGCATTAAGGTTTTAAACCCTAAACTGAACTTTTTCCATTCAGCCAGCATTAGGGTTTTAAACCCAAAACTGAGCTCTCCATGCAATCAGTATTAAGGTTTTAAACCCTAAACTGAATTTTCTTTTAGTCAGCATTAGGGTTTTAAACCCTAAACTGAACTTTTTCCATTCAGCCAGCATTAGGGTTTTAAACCCTAAACTGAGCTCTCCATGCAATTAGCATTAGGGTTTTAAACCCTAAACTGAATTTCCCTTTAGTCAGCATTAGGGTTTTAAACCCTAAACTGAACTTTTTCCATTCAGCCAGCATTAGGGTTTTAAACCCTAAACTAAGCTTTTCCATGCAATCAGCATTAGGGTTTTAAACCCTAAACTGAATTTTTCTCTTTAGTCAGCATTAGGGTTTTAAACCCTAAACTGAACTTTTTCCATTCAGCCAGCATTAGGGTTTTAAACCCTAAACTGAGCTTTCCATGCAATCAGCATTAGGGTTTTAAACCCTAAACTGAATTTTCTTTTAGTCAGCATTAGGGTTTTAAACCCTAAACTGAACTTTTTCCATTCAGCCAGCATTAGGGTTTTAAACCCTAAACTGAGCTTCTCCATGCAATCAGCATTAGGGTTTTAAACCCTAAACTGAATTTTTCCCTTTAGTCAGCATTAGGGTTTTAAACCCTAAACTGAACTTTTTCCATTCAGCCAGCATTAGGGTTTTAAACCCTAAACTGAGCTTTCCATGCAATCAGCATTAGGGTTTTAAACCCTAAACTGAATTTTCTTTTAGTCAGCATTAGGGTTTTAAACCCTAAACTGAACCTTTTTCCTTTCAGCCAGCATTAGGGTTTTAAACCCTAAACTGAGCTTTTCCATGCAATCAGCATTAGGGTTTTAAACCCTAAACTGAATTTTTCCTTTAGTCGGCATTAGGGTTTTAAACCCTAAACTGAACTTTTTTCCATTCAGCCAGCATTAGGGTTTTAAACCCTAAACTGAGCTTTTCCATGCAATCAGCATTAGGATTTTAAACCCTAAACTGAATTTTTCCTTTAGTCAGCATTAGGGTTTTAAACCCTAAACTGAACTTTTTTCCCATTCAGCCAGTATTAGGGTTTTAAACCCTAAACTGAGCTTTTCCATGCAATCAGCATTAGGGTTTTAAACCCCAAACTGAATTTTTCCTTTAGTCAGCATTAGGGTTTTAAACCCTAAACTGAACTTCTCCCCAGCTAGTCGGTATTAGGGCTCCAGCCCTGAACTGAGCATTTTTATCTTCCTTCATCAATTTTATGAACTTCCTGGCGAATAATTCACGAAATTTTCCTAGTGAAACTGGAGCAGAAAATTTCGTTCGTTTGTTTGTTTTCTCCTGCAGGTCTAACCTCGAGCCACCCGATTCGAAATGACCCACGAGATGAGTCTCAACTCAGAATCAAAGAAGAAAAAAGACAAAAAGAAGATGTCCCGAGAATATCAAAGTAAATGGAAGGCGGATCGACTCCAACATTTGACTAAGGTCCTGAACTCTGCCAGTCGCGTTTCACTCAGTATCCCAAAGATTGAACAAGTCGCCGCAACTCGCAAGCATCAAGATTCAGATCAAAGTCTCCAAGCTCAATCAGCTAAGACCCAAGATCAAGTCGCAAAAGAATCATAGATAGGAATCTTGTAACTCGCAGTTGACTTGCATATAAGTAGTTAGTTCAGTTCCAATTTTCCTTTGGTTGTAATAAGGCGGTCAGTGACGCAGCAGTGACAACAGCAACAGCAGTAACAGCAAGCATTGCAATCCCATGGTAGTCCCAGCTACCAAAATTTTCCCGAACTACATTGACCTGATTCCTGTTTAGCCCAGGATATGTAGGAAATCTTTGAAGCAAGATTCGGTCAGATCTTTCAAAAACATGCTTCACACGGAGTAGTCCATAGGCAAAAATCGCTCATACACGCTCACTTTATCTTTGCACGAAAACTCTTCGTGTTTCCGAACAAAGAGGGGCAGCTGTGAGCACGTGGTTTTTGTTTCGCGCGACAATCGCTCCAAAAGAAATAAAAAATAATAACAATTGGTCCTGCTGTACAATTTTTGGATTTTTACATGGCGCTTTGTTAATTATTTATGATTTTTGCCCATTTTATTTTTATTAAAACAAAATAAAAAAAAATGTATGTGTCATGCATAATTTGAACCGTAATCCGGTTGTTAAATAGAAAATCATAAATAGGCATCTTTGTTCGTGATTTTGTTTTTGTTTGATTTTACCTGTTTTAAAATATTTTAATGTGTGTGCAAATAATTGTATTAAGTGTTTATTTAATTTTAATTTGATTTACTTAGGTTTTGTTTTTAAATTAAAGAAGAAAATAAGTAATAATAAAAAAAATCTTTTTTCGGACTTGGGCCAATTTTAAACAAATTGGCCCAAACAAACTCAGCCCAAAACCCATGCTTGCCCGGTCCGTGACCAGCCTACTTCAAGAATGTCCAAACGACGCCGTTTTAATCCAGGCTGATCTGAGTCGTTGATCTCTGAAAGATCAACGGCCAAGATCTCTCACCCCGAACCCATCAACAGACCCGACCCGTCTCACCCGGACCGACCTCAACCCTTTACCCTTGAAACGACGTCGTTCCCTGTTAGTCGAAGGATCCTGGCCCTTCATCATGTTTCATCCAACGGCCAGGATTCACCTATCCACTAACTATATAAACTTGCAACCATACCCTGCCCCCCTTATCCAATACCCCGGCTTTCGTCTTCACAGACCCTTCCCCTTCAAACCCTAGCCGCCCCCATCTCCCTTCACTAGAAACCCGGCGGCATGAACGCCGGTGACCTTCACTTTAACACCCTAGAATCCCCTTGCCATCCTGAACATGGATCTGTTAACTACTTAACTCGAATCCCTTCCCACCTTCTCGAATCTTCGTTTGAAGATTTGAGTCGGAACTTGACTTACACCGTTTAACCCCAATTTCACACCAGACACTCCCCAGACCCCCTCGTGACCAAACCATGCTTGGTTTGGTCCGAATCTGACCAGGGAAGCATGAATCCCAGATCTGATTTTTGGAACCTTAGGGTTCCTCGTCAATGGTCCGTGTCTTGTTCAAGCCGAAGAGATTAAGGTCTAATGGACCTTAATCGAAGTGTTTCTCATCTGAGAAACACTTCGATTAAAGTCCGTTCAGCCTTAAGAAAGGTCTGTTCGAGTCCAAGCTAGGGTCTTTTGATTTTTCGGGTTTTAAGGTGAGTTTTGCTTTCTTTTCTTTATTTGTTTTAGTCCATGAGATTGTTCTAAAGTTTGTTCATGTTTCGTGAAATCTGTGTTTTGAGTTTTATCAACTGTGTCCTGTCCACCTTGCCTTGAACCTTTGTTGTTTGATTGAGTTTCTTCTTCTACTTGTTCTGATAATGTGTATGTATGTATTTGTTGTGCAATTGGTTGAATTTCAAATTTGAACTGATTAACTGATTCCTCGGGTACAATTCTGCTTAGTCAATACAATTCGAATCATGTGTCCTATACTGTTAAATGTCTGATTTTGGTTTCGATTGTATGTGTTATAACTAATATAGTCGAGTTGACAAATATCGTCAATTAATTTCAGTAGTTCAAATGTTAACAATTGAACCTGTTGCCTGCTGCAACTTTGTTTGAATCAAAGTAAGAATCAAGTATGGTCACTTATAGTTGCTGTATTTGAATCTGAAAATAAAAGGGTAGATTGTTAGCTGCAATATGAATTGGAGGGCATGTGCATTTGTGCACAACATGTGCATAAAGGCCCTTTTGGATTAAAATAGTTTGACAGCATATGTTGTCAGATTATATTCCTGCTGCCCATGTCTGCTTTTAGTTAATAAAATGGGAAAGTTAAGCCTGCCAAGGGAATGTCATGGGGTTAATACTTAAATAGCTAAGTGGAACTGAAAAGAAGATAGCACATGGGAGGGGTATCTGATTAGTCTATCAGGCTGTAAAAAGGGTGATGTTAAGGCTTATAAAAGGGAGGCACATTGAGAGATAACGGAGAAGAGAACAGGGAGATAGGGATACAGACAGGGAAATTGTTAACATAGAGAGAGAGAGAGACTGAATCATTGAGGGCTTGAAGTTCAAAAAAAAAACTGAGAGGAGTTTCTTTTGATAACTCAAATAGATTCCAAGATTGAAAATTGTCACTCTTTTGTTTAAGAAGAAAAGAGATAGTGAGAGAGATATCATAAAAAGGTACATACAGACACATTGAGAGAAGCTATATACACAGATAGAGAGTGAACAAGAAACAGGGAATATACAGAAATTTCAGGAAAAACTGTTTTCTGTTTGGGCTTCATTTGCTGTCAACCTGTTGGGCTGTACTAATTCTTCCAAGTCTCAATTGAGATTTCTGGTGGTATTTTCGTGCTTAGTTTCTTTTGAGTTGGTTTGCCTGGAGTTTTGTTTATGCTTCACTGCCTACTGCTGTCATTTTCCACTTCTTCCTCGTCTGTAATTGTATCTTGCACCGGAACTTGTCCTGCTGCTGTTATCTGTTACTGCTGCTGTTTCGCTTGCACTGTTTACTCAACTGACTCTTTTGCTTTCTTCATTGTAAGCATCTTCTCAGGTACACACTTCGAATCTGTCTGATGTAACTGATGTCGAAATGAAAATTGAAATGAAAGATCTGAAGAATCTTTAATCATCTGTGGCTTTATTTACAGCTTTGCGAATATTGTTAAAGTTGTATAAATCCTTTAATTTGTAGTCTAATAGAGAATACATTCGTAAGTTTGTACTTAATTAATGTTTATGTTGATCTAAAACCGTGGTATTTGATTCATTTAGAAGCATGCAGGATGTAAACACAGTTCATGGAATGTGAAACTATTCAATATGATTGTTAGAATTGAACTCACTCTTTCAGCATGCTTTGAATAAGTAGGGGCCAATGGCTGTTAAATCTAGCCAAATACAATACAGTTTTAAATCACCCAGTTTCGACTTCTTTAGGCGATTTATAGGACTAGCTTTGAATATTATCGGAAACATTCTTTAATAAGGAATTCTACTAACCCTGTTTAAGCAAGTTAATCTAAATTCGACTTAAAGATGTTTGTTCGGATTAAGTGTTGTATTTCATTAACTCAGTATGTGATTTCCTTGTCAAATTAAAGCATTTTTCCATTAAAATATAATGTTTTCTTAACTTTGTAAATAATTAATCATAAAAACCCGGATTAGGCCAAAGCAGCATGTACCCTTTTTTTCTAGTTTTAGAGACAAATGTATTAGAAATGTAGCCACTTTAGGATATCCTTTCTAAATAGAGACGAGCCTCGCCAAATAAAAATGCAAAATTGCGGGGCCCTCAATAAATAATCATAATAAATATTTAGAATTCAGGATAGGCCGTTTAGTGAATTTCATGGCTTCCTACAAAAATAATAATGCGCTAGACTCTTTAGGCGCGACTTAATTAAATTACATTCTTAAACCCGGGTGCACATTGATGTGACCCGAATCCAAATCTCAACGAAGTCAAAAATGTGTTGACGATCATGGGCGCATTGACTGTGACGTGGTTCGAGATGCATTTTCACGACATTGCAATTCTATAAAATAAGTGATAATGATAAAAGCGGTTTAAACTTAATAAAAGCACGTAAGTCATAACATGTATTTAAATCAGATATTTAGCCATTATAACAATTTAAGCGACCGTGCTAGAACCACGGGATTCGAGGGTGCCTAACACCTTCCCTCGGGTCAACAGAATTCCTTACTTAGAATTTCTGGTTCGCAGACTTCATTTGGAAAAGTCAAAAATTTCCTCGATTTGGGATTCAAGATAAACCGATGACTTGGGACACCAAAAGCCAAACCTTTCCCAAGTGGCGACTCTGAATTAAATAAATAATCCCATTTCGAATATTGTCACTTAAATTGGAAAAACTCCCCTCGCGCATTTTTTACCCTTTGGGGCTGGGCGCGCAAAAAGGAGGTGTGACAATGATCAAATTTTGATGTTGTTGTCGGGGAATTACCGGTGTTATCAATTACAATTGAAAGAAGTACAAAAATTCTTAGTGTAGTTAGTTTTCTCTATACCCAATCTTTACATTGAAATTTTAACGTTTGTTGACTTGGTTGTACAGGTGCATGCCTAGAAACTCATTGAGAACTGATGATGTATTTGAAGCATTATCTGATCTCCAGAAAGTTTTCAAGGTCTTGAATCGGGCCAACCGGAAAAGCAAACAACAACAAGCAACTGAACAAATCGAACCAGACATGGGGGACAACGTGGTAGACCCAGCAGCGCCAATAGCACATGTGGTGCCTCTTATGCCAGAGGCTGCTCTCTATTAGGGTTGTGCACAGATCGGATTTAGCATATTTCGGATTCGAATTTCGGATTTCGGATTCTAGAAAATGCAATCCGAATCCGATCCGAATTATATCGGAGCGGATCGGATTTTAAAGTTTGGATCGGATCGGATATCGGATCGTATTATTATGCCTCAAAGTTAAACTAATATGTATATTTTCTTTGTAAAAGAGGCAATACATTAAGAAAAATTCATGTTTATGCAATTATGAGAGTATTATGGTGCCAATATTGCTAAATCTAGCAATTGTAAAGGTAATAACTTGGAGGTTGATGTAAATTAAAGTGTAGTATTTATACATGTCCTAATAATTTCCGATTTCGGATTGGATTGGATTAAAATATACCAATCCGAAATCCGATCCGAAATCCAAAATTCAAAATTGAATGGATCGGTTCGGATTTCGGATATCCGATCCGAATGAACAACCCTACTCTCTATGACTGGGCACAGCCCACAGCTGAAAATCTGCCCACTGCAATTGTAGTCCCGCAGATATAGGCTGAATCATTCCAAATCACGAATAACATGTTGCACTTGTTGCAAAACAAGGGACTATTTTCAGGGTCACAAGTCAAAGATCCTCAACAACACTTGAAGAATTTCCTGTCAATCTGTAAAACCCAAAGGCTTCCCAACGTAACTCCGGAAGTAATCAAGCTGTTATTGTTTCCATTCTCAGTGACAAGAGCTGCCCAGACCTGGCTAAACTCACTCCCCATAAATTCCATAACAACTTGGGAGGAGTTAGTCAAGCAATTCCATAACAAGTTCCACTCACCCAACAAGACTGCTCAACAAATTGATGAAATTTTGAGTTTTAAACAGAGACCAATGGAGACACTGCATGAAACATGGGAACGTTTCAAAGGGATGCTGGCTATATGTCCGCACCATGGTATTCCAAATTTGATGTTGGGGCAGCGGTTTTACATGGGATTGTTAGATAGGATGAAGAACATTGTCGATGCTTCAGCTAGTGGAGCATTTTTTAGCAAAACGTGGAGAGAAGGCCAGAGTCTGCTTGATAAGATAGCGCAGAATTCGGGATGGACAATCAGGAATGCACCGATCACTCCAGTGGTTCACTTAGTGCCCTTAGATCCATCCAACTCTATAGCTGAAAATATGGCCACCTTATTGACACAGATGAGTAAAAAGGTGGAAGAGTCAGGGCAGAAGCAGTAGGTACACATCATAGATACTACCAATGGGGGCTTGTGCACATCTTGCATTAATCAGCCAATTGGTAACCAGTGGAATGTAGAATATGATCATCATCACTACCTTGAAGACATGAACTATGTGTCTAATTATGGAGGCCAGAGACAGGGTGGTCAGAATTGGGGCCAGCAAAATCAGCCATACAGTCCAGTCCAGCCACAGTTCAACAATGGGAACATGGGAGGTATGAGACCTCCTAACAATATGGCACCTTATCCAAGGCCACAGGGATTTAACAATCAGAATCAACAGCAGGGGTATCACCCTCCTCAGTAGCAACATGGTGGACGGCAGGAAAATGGGTTTGCTAGACTTGAGGCAATGATGCAACAAGTTATTGGGTCTAATGCAAAAATTAGTGAGAGAGTAGATGCACATGATTCAGCTATCAAGAATATTGAAGTGCAGATAGGCCAAATTTCAATGTCTCTAAACAATCGTCCTCATGGGACATTACCTACAAACACTCAAATAAACCCCAAAGATCAAGGCCCAAAGCAGCTGATGGCAGTGAGTCTACGGAATGGCAAAGATTTAGACGTAGAGCAAGAAAGGTCTCGAGAGAGAAGACAGGTTGAGACTCTTATTCCAGTGCCCATTGAGCTAGATGAGTCAACGAAACTAACAGAGGTGACAGTCTAGCCTGCTCAGGAAGAATACAACATTCAGATTAAGACTGAGAAAGAAGCTGAGACAGCCCAGAAACAAGTAGTTGAGGTGGCAGCTGATAAAGAGCAGTCCCAAATCATTGGGAAGAAGAGACATCCTGCACCATTCCCTCAGAGGTTGGCTAAGCACCAGAAAGAGGAGCAGTACAAGAAATTCTTGGAGATGCTGAAACAAATCCAGGTAAATATTCCATTGATTGATGGTTTGAAAGAGATGCCTAGGTATGCAAAAATGATGAAGGACTTAATGTCGAGAAAATTAGATTTCCAAGGCCTGGCCACGGTGACTCTTACTTAGACCTGCAGTGCAGTAGTGACTAGAACAATTGCGGAGAAGCTATCTGACCCAGGGAGCTTTACAATTCCCTACACTATTGGTAATTTTGCTTTTGCTAAGGCACTTTGTGATCTAGGAGCTAGCATTAATCTTATGCCCCTGGCAATTTATAAGAGGATGGGGATTGGAAGAGCTAGACCCACCTCTATGTTGTTGCAGCTGGCTGACAGGACTGTAAAAAGACCTTCTGGTATCCTGGATGATGTGTTGATTCAAATGGGAAAATTTGTGTTCCCTGCAGATTTTGTGATCTTGGACTGCAAGGTGGATGAAGAAATTTCCATAATTTTGGGAAGGCCGTTCTTGGCCACTGGGAGAGCTCTCATTGATTGTGAGACTGGGGAGCTCAAGATGAGATTGAACGATGAAGAGATAACATTCAATGTGCAGAAATCTATGAGGCGACCAAGTGAATTTGCCAATTGCTCTCTTATTGATGCCGTGGATGTAATTGTCGAAACTGATGATGAGATGCTGACTATTGAGAACCCTCTTGCTACATGCCTGATGAATTTAGATGAGGTGAATGGAGAAGAACTGGCAGAATGGGTGTTGGCACTAGAGGGCAGAGGGTTCTAGGACAGAACTCTTGAATTTGAGCCCTTGCACTTAGAAAATAGAGAAACTCCTCCAGCCAAGCCATCCATCGAAGAACCCCCAAAGCTGGAGTTGAAGCTACTGCGCACCCATCTCAAGTATGAGTTCCTTGGACCTGACTCCACATTACCGGTTATTATCTCATCTAGTTTGTTAGATGTGCAGGCACAACAACCCTTGCAGGTACTCAAGGAGTGTAAGACTGCCATTGGGTGGACCATGGCAGATATAAAGGGGATCAGCCTCGCCTACTGTATGCATAAAATTCTACTAGAAGAGGGACACAAACCTTCCAGGGAACACCAAAGAAGGTTGAACCCCAACATGAAGGAAGTGGTGAAGAAAGAAGGGATAAAGTGGTTAGATACGGGAATCATTTTCCCAATCTCTGATAGTAGTTGGGTTAGCCCAGTTCAATGTGTACCTAAAAAGGGTGGCATGACTGTAGTTAAAAATGATAACAATGAACTGATATCTACGAGAACCGTCACGGGTTGGAGAATTTGCATGGATTACAGGAAGTTAAATCTAGCCACCCGGAAAGATCACTTCCCACTTCCCTTCATTGATCAGATGCTGGACAGATTGGCAGGGAGGTCACACTTCTGCTTTCTGGATGGGTACTCAGGGTACAATCAGATCTCCACTGCACCAGAGGACAGAGAGAAGACCTCCTTCACTTGCCCGTATGGCATTTATGCCTTTCGGAGAATGCCCTTTAGCCTATGCAATGCACCCGCCACATTCCAAAGGTGCATAATGACCATATTCACTGACATGGTGGAGGACATAATGGAGGTATTCATGGATGATTTCTTAGTGGTGGGAAATTCATTCGATGAGTGCCTAATAAATCTGACGCGTGTGCTGAAACGGTATATTGAGACTAACTTGGTTCTTAATTGGGAGAAGTGTCATTTCATGGTACAAGAGGGAATAGTCTTGGGGCACCAGTTGTCAAGCAAAGGAATTGAGGTGGATCGTACTAAAGTGGATGTGATAGCAAAGTTGCCCCCTCTAACTTCAGTCAAAGCAATCAGAAGCTTCCTCGAGCATGCCGGTTTCTACCGGAGATTCATAAGAGACTTCTCAAAAATTGTCAACTCGCTCTGTAAGTTGTTAGAAAAAGATCACCCCTTCTTGTTTTCTGATGATTGCAGGGTAGCATTCGAGGAGCTGAAAAAGAGGCTAGTCACAACACCCATCATTGTTGCCCCCGACTGGGAGCAACCTTTCGAACTCATGTGTGATGCTAGTGACTACACAGTGGGGGTAGTGCTAGGACAACGGAAAGACAAGCTAATACATCCAATCTACTATGCCAGTAGAACGCTGAGTGGAGCCTAGTTAAACTACACTGTGACTGAGAAGGAGATGTTGGCTATGGTGTTTGCTTTCGACAAATTCAGATCGTACCCGATTGGCTCTAAGGTAATTGTATACACTGATCATGCATCTCTCAGGTACTTGATTGAGAAGAAGGAGTCTAAGCCGCGCTTGATTTGTTGGGTGTTGCTACTGCAAGAATTCGACCTTGAAATTCGTGACCGTAAGGGCACAGAAAACCTAGTCGTTGACCATCTATCACGACTTGGGGGAGCTGAAAACTCAGTTGAGGTTGAGGACATTCTAGAAACCTTTCCAGACGTGCAGCTACTCGCTACTAGTCTTGAGGAAGTGCCATGGTATGCAGACTTTGCAAATTACCTGGCCAACAGTATAGTTCCCTATGACATTTCCTCTGTACGAAAGAAAAAGTTTTATCGTGACTGCCGCATGTATTATTGGGATGAACCTTACTTGTTTCGAATTGTCTTGACAATATGATCCAGAGGTGTATCCCCGAGATAGAACAATCTTCTGTTTTGCAGGCATGTCATGCATCAGTGTATGAAGGGCATTTTGGAGGAGTTAGGACAGCTGCGAAAGTGCTAGAGGCCGGTTTCTTTTGGCCGACAGTGTTTAAAGATGTGCACCAATGGCTGAGGGGTTGCAATAAATGTCAGCGAACAGGGAACATTTCCCGTCGCCATGAGATGTCCATGAACCCGATTCAAGAGGTGGAAGTGTTTGATGTTTGGGGGATTGACTTCATGGGACCCTTCATCAGCTCCTTTAGCAATAAGTACATACTTGTTGTTATGGATTACGTGTCCAAATGGTTAGAAGTTGCAGTGTTGCCCACTAATGATGCAAGAGTGGTGGTGGGATTTTTGAAGAAGAACATTTTCACCCGTTTTGGGACACCGAAAGCTATTATCAGTGACGGAGGCACCCACTTTTGCAATCGAGCCTTTGAGAAGCTGATAGAGAAGTATGATGTGCGTCACAAGGTGGCAACACCGTATCATCCGCAGACAAGTGGACAGGTGGAAGTGTCTAATAGAGAGATAAAGAGTGTATTGACCAAGACAGTGAACGCCACAAGAACTGATTGGGCGAAAAAGCTAGATGATGCACTCTGGGCTTATAGAACAACTTTAAAAACATCAATTGGTATGTCACCATATAATTTAGTATTCGGGAAGGCCTGCCACTTGCTAGTGGAACTTGAAAAAAAAGCTTGGTGGGCACTGAAACAGCTGAACCTAGACATTGAGGCTGCGGGCACAACTAGAATCATTGAATTGCATAAGCTTGACGAGTTTCGACATCTTGCTTTTGAGAGCACAAGGTCGTACAAGGAAAGAATGAAGAGGTTACACGACCAGAACATTGTTGAGCGACATTTCAAACCCGAGGACATGGTATTGCTCTATAACTCAAGATTACGGCTTTTCCCAGGTAAGCTTAAGTCACGATGGTCTGGTCCATTTTGAGTGGTCAAAGTATTGCCTTCAGGGGCTGTAGAGATTGCCTCAGAGAAAGACTCTCACATATTTAGAGTCAATAGGAAGAGATTGATGCTATACATAGGCATGAAAGTACCAAAGAAAGTGTCAGAAACCCACCTGACGGAACCTCAGAGGTTGAGCGAGCCTTAAATGCACTTGTTCGCATCGTGCCACAACGTTAAATCAGGCACTTCATGGGAGGCAACCCATTGAATTGTTGTAATCGTCGTGCAATGACATTAACTAAGGCGCTGGTTGGGAGGCAACCCAATATTGTAGTAGTTGTTAATCGTGAGTTTTTAGGAAGTGCTAACCAATGCAGGTGACAATGGGAAGATGATTAGGCCATCGAAAGTGGTAAGAACGGGTGAAAAACATGGAAAACAAATTCTCCCAGGAGCGTGCCCGCGCTATGGGCTGCGCATATGGGCAAGTATTCTGCCTGGGCTCAAAAATACTAGCGCGCCCATGCTATTGAATGCGCTACTGGCCACGCTACTAGCGCGATCGCGCTAGAGGCCGTGCTAGTGGCCGCGCAAATCGATGAGTGTTCTTCCTGGACTAGCACGGCCGCACTCGTACCGTGCTTTCCATGCTAGTCCTGTCCACATCTGCGTGTTTTTGTGTGTTATTTTATTTTTTATCTTTTTTATTCTCATGTTAATATTTTTATGTAGTCTAAATTACCCCCCTCATCTATTAACCCCCCTCTTTACTTCCAAACCCAACGCCCCAAAAACAAAACAAAAAAAACCCTCCCCAACCATTTTTCTTCAACATCCCCCTTCTCCTTCAACTCCCATCTTCTTCAAAATTCTCAACCCTACTTTCCCTAAGTCTCAAGCACACTACCCTCTCATCTTCTTCGGTTCTCCTAACAATCTCCCACTATATGTATGCCTTCTAGGTGCCATTTTATTCTTTTGTTTTTTTTTTCTTTTTTTTTAATTTTCTTTTTTAGTTTTTTATTTTCATTTTTGTTGCTCTTGCCTTTGTTTAGTCGAAATCTATAGTAGATGTGTAGTAACTATGGATAGAATGGTTGGTGGAGTTAGAGCGTGAATTAGTTGTACTTGTAGGTACATTGTGATGGTTTTGGGGTGGTGAAATGCTTGGAATGGGTTGTGAGCGCCTAATGCCCACAAGGTATTTTTGGAAAGGCCTTTGTGAACATAATTATGTAGTTGTGACCACTTATGCGTGTGAAGTCTGAGTAACCGCATTGCATCACAATTTTGTGTTGGGCTGTGCTAATGTGCTCCCGTTTTTTAGGTACTATCGCTCCATATCGGAAACTTCATGCCACAGGTGCCTCTTCTAGCAGCCAAGCTGGCTCGTCCAGGACGTGCGGGGCAGCCCCTGCACGCCTATTTGATATTAACAGATTTGTCTCTGCCAAGGCTCAGGACCGCTTTGCGGATAAAGCCTCTAAAAAGCCGATTCCGGAAAGGGGAATTGACATAGGATCGGTTCAGCTACACTTCCCTCACATGTACACTGAGCTAGTGAGGCGGCGGTTGCAAACTTTCATTGACATGTCGGGCGAGGGAAATGTAATGGTTGTTAGAGAGTTTTACGCCAATGTGAAGGAGCATGACAATGGCGTAGTCACAGTGCGCCAAAAGGCGGTGAATGCCTCTGTTGAGGCTATACAAACGACCTACCAACTGCCTCTCCTGCGGACCCTTATAATGACTATTATGAGGGGTATGGCCGAGGACACACACAGTGGGCAAGGTTCTTTGAAATGATCTGTGTACCTGGGAAGGAGGTGATCTGGATGAAGTATGGTAAGAAATTTCACTCCTCGGTACTAACCTTTGAAAGGAAGTGCTGTTTTATATTATCAACAATCGTCTGATCCCGTCCCTCAACACTACGGAAGTGAATAGCCCCCGAGCGGCCTTGATTTGGTGCTTCAACAATGGTCACAACTTTGACGTGGTCAAAGTGATTCAGGAGGAGATGTTCATCTGTTGTCCAGTCAAAAGGTATGGATTCTTTTTCCCTTCTTTGGTCACTAACCTTTGCAGGCAAGCTTGGGTGCCGGAAAATCTGGCGGTGGATGGGCTGGTGCCAAAAGACCGCAAGTTTTGGGCTGACAAGGTAACCACGGGTAAGGAGCCGGTGGCAGTAGGTGGGGAGGATAGTAGTGGCTCTGATGACTCGGAGGACGAGGAGGCTGGGCAGGAGGACGTGGAGGCCGAACCACATGCCCATGAGCAAAGCGCAGCAGCTGCAGTACCATCTGGCACTGCAACACCTTCACAGCCACGTTGTAGTACCCACATGACCGCTTTGGAGTAGGATATGGCTAGGTTGCATACCTCAGTCACTGATTTGGGTGCCCGCATTTACGCAGTGGCTGATCGATAGGTGAAGCCGGAAAAGAAATTCTTAGGCTGGCTGAGAGCTCTGGTTCGTGCTTGCCATGTGAACCCAAACACCGTCTCCGATCAGGAGTGATATTTCAGGGAAGTTCCTTTACCTCACTGTTCTTTAACTTTTTATGCCATGAGGACATGTCTACATTTTAAGTGTGGGGTGGAGGATACTTCGACGTATATATGTATATGTAGCAAGTTGACTGGTTGATATTTCTTTGTTTCTCTTTGACTGTTTTTGGTGTTTTGAGTAATAGTTTCATTGGGTGATTTTAAAGTAGGTAAGTGACTTATCCCGACGACGGATCTCTTTCGGCGGGGTTCTTGAGGGACTAAGTCGAAAAAAAAAGGGAATAAGGAGACCCTTCCTGATGACGGATCCTTTAGACAATTTTCTTGAGGGAAGTAAGTCTAGAAAAAAGACCAAAAAGAGTTTTTTTATTTTTAGGTAGTGTAGTAACTCCCTCTTGGTTTTTCTTTTGGCCGCGGTTCTTTTCCAAGGGTTTAGCTTGAACCGGGTGTAGGTAGTTTTTGATTATTGTATTTTTTTTAGTTTTTTTTAGTTAGGATTAATGGGCTACGAGCTGAAATTGAAAGAGAAACCCTGAGCATTGATACACATGAACACAATAGACACTAGAGTGTAACGATTATTTCAGTGGTTGATTCTTGCTAAAGTGCCTTAAAATTGTATGTTTGTCACTGACTTGAATACTCAGAAGAGAGTGTCTTGATAAGCCAATCTGGAATGAGTCATATGCCATGTGTGTGAGTTTTACTGTATTCCATGACTAACATTTGATGCCTAGAACTTGCCCTGTTTGTTTGCAAAGCGAAATAGTAGTTTCATTCAGTCTTAGAAGTGATATAGACATTTTTTTGTTGAGACAGACATATAAAGTAAACCCACCTAATACATCTTAGTTAACCCCGTTGAGCCTATAAGCCTGTTTCTTTGGCAACCACATTGCAAACCTTACCCAATTGTTTGGATAGCCTTCTGTTTGAACTCGTTACCTCCCATAAGCACTTGAATGGTATTGACATTATGCAAAAGCAAAAGTGTGGGGTGGTGGTTTAGTTTTTGAGTGGAACCGTTGAAATAGAGAAAAGGTGCAGTGTTTGGAAAAGTAAAAGAATAAGCACCACGAAAAAAAATGAGTAAATGTAGTAATCGATAAGTGGTGGTTTGTTATAATTTCACCTAATGGATGGGGTTGTTGTAAATAAAAAAGTGGTGGAGTGTTTGGTTGACACAAGTATGTTTTTGAAGATTAATGTAATTGTATTAAAAGTGCTTAGGGAGGTTAGTCACTATATCCAAATATATCTTACCCGTCCCTTAGCCTACATTATAACCAAGTAAAGCCCTATTGATCTTAGATTGAGTGGGCTCGATTATTAGAGTAGTACACTACGGGCAAGCCTATGGTGCATCTTTGTGGCATGTGAATGTTCTTTCTGAGAGTGAGCGAATTTTGTCTATCTAAGTTCCTAATTGTTCTAAGTATCTTTATATGTGTAACTACTCTCTTGTGTGATGTGAGGGTATGCGGTTCATGAAGGAAAGGTAAGTCTAGACTTCTGTTTAGAGTAGTTTGAGAAAGTATGAATATTGCACGGCATATGAGAGTCGACTTTTGGGGCGAAGATTGTTCACTACTAGGTGTAACTTATGTGATTTGTTCTTGGTGTGATATGTTAGGGAATAACACTTAGTGAATGGCCTCTATGTTAGAGTGTGGTAGATTGCTCGAGGACTAGCAATGATTTAAGTGTGAGATGTTGATAATAGGCTAGATTTATGTAATTTGGCGATTGTTTATGCCCCAACTTAATTATGTTTCACTGCTAGAATATAGTTAAATGATGTTAAATTGGCTTTAATTGTGAATTTCACACATTGCAGGAGTGCGTAGCATGTATGAGGACTTAAGACTATGATTGGAACTAAATTGAAGCAAGAAAAGCCCCTAGGAGCTGAGTACGTTGGAAGACGAAAGAAAAAAGTGATGAAATGAAGACCTAGACTAGTGCGGCCACTAGCGCGACCGTGCTAGCCCAGATGGTCGAGGCAGAATGATAGGGCATATGCGCTAGCGCGTCCATTAGTGCGACCGCGCTAGCCCAGTTTCGGAAAAGTAAATTTCAGGGGTAAAATTGGAAGTTCGGGGGCAAATCCACTTAACCTATAGAAGGTCTAGCTCACCCAAAGGAGGATTATTAAGGTTTTCATAGCTTAGTTCAAGGCAAGGAGAGGCAAGAGGCAAGGAGGATAATTCAACATCGAGTTCTTCCTTTCTTCCTTTTGTTTTTACAATTTATGATGAAATTGAATGTTGTTATGATGAACCCTAGTATGAGTAGCTAAATATTTAGTCTAAGGTTTTGATGGAACCTATTGAAGGATGAACTTCTTGTTGTGTTAATATAGTTTGCCTAGTTTAATCTTTATTTGTGTCAACTATGTTCTTATTGTAGTTCATTGATAGGATCCTCAATTAGTTGTGCCTATTTAGTGTGCATAATTCAGGAGAGAGTGCATATTTAGGTAATTATTGAACAACATCACTCCCAAAGTATATGAGGGATCAATAACTGAGGGATTAAAGGCAGAATTAGGGATAACAAAGCCTTGGGTGCAGTCTAAAGTGAGCTGTAACAAACAAAGCCAGCTAGCGTATCTCGGGAGAGTGCGTTTAGTAAATTATTGTGATTACTCGGGAGAGATTTACAGTAATAAGAGTGTTCATGATTGATAGAGACAATTAGGCAAATCTATGTGAACCATAACCGAAAGGGATTCCATCAATAGGGGAAATCATAACCTTAGAACTTTCTCTTAATTCTTTACAACTTAATCATAGTTAGTTTTCAGTTGCTTATTTACATTCATTCTTAGTTAGTAAAAACATCTTCAATTGTTATTCAGAACGTTTGGGAAGTTGATTCTGTAGAATTTAGTAAGTCTAACAAGAGTAATTGATAGGTTAATTCCTTGTGGGTTCGACTCTGGGCTAAATACTCAGATTATATTTGCAACGTCCGCGTGTCCTTTTTATAAGGCATAGTTGGGCGTGATCAAGCTCCCTCTGAACTTGGACACATAAGGGCTGGCACTTCCACACTGCACTCATCCCAATCTGGTTCCATAAACCTGGGTGTAAGCACTGCCCGGGGTTCTTTGATTCCCTTAGGGAACTCTGACACACCTAAGTCTGAGAAATGCTTTGAATCAATGGAATTTGAGGTGCTTTATTCCATAACTCAGTGAGGAAGTCAAGAATCAGGCTTCCTCTAGTTGTAACTTTTCTTTTGTACTTTTCTGATGCAATTCATTATGCAGTCTGTAATAATTTATAATAAACATTGAGGTTGGCTAGTGAAAAGGGTTGGGTAATTATACATGCTTAAGGGTAGAAATCATGTCTATAGGATCTGTTGTTTAAATTCTACATGTTTTGAGTTCTGCATTTTAGAAATCATGCCTATAGGATCTGTTTGTTTAAATTATGCATTTGTAATTCTGCACGTTAGATACCATGTCTATAAGACCTGCTTTCATTAAATTTCTGCATGTTCTGCATCTAAAAGGTATGCCTATAGGACTTGCTTAAATTCTGCATATTATGGTCACATTTAGATACCATGTTCCTAGGATCTAAATGGTTAAAATCAGATATCGTGTTCATAAGGTTAAGAATCAGTACTCCTTTTAAAAATCATGTCTATAGAAATAAAATGAGCAATATTAGACATCCTGCCTATAGGATCTGCAATTAATTTAAAATTCAGTCTATTATGAACCAGTTTTAAACAACCTTCCTTCTTTATCTAACGAGGTTTAGAAAGCAAGTCTATAGGATCTCAATCGTTCATTTTAAAACTGTTACTAGTTTTCCACTTTCTGAATCAGTAATAGATAGCATTTCACTCAAACGCTTAGGCAAGCCTTAGGTGATGATAACAATAAAAATTGAATCCGCTTTTGTTAATTGCTACACCAGTAAGCAGACCTGATTCGTACTTCTTACCTGAGTTATGTAATAAACTAATCTGCTTCAATAATTAACTCCCAACGTCTTTAGTATTTTAATCAGACTTTAAAAGTATGTGCAAGTCATGCTATTTATGTGTTTTGTTTGAGGAGGTATGCATGAGCCTTTATCTGTTTACATGCTTCCCCCAACATGCAGTATTATATGTTTTGTATGTCGCCTTAGATTTTTACCTTTTGAAACCAAAATCAGCCTAGTATCTCTCCCCTTTAGGAATAATAGTCCTAAACTCCTTCGGAACTGATAGGAATGAGACGGGTAATAGCATGCAATAGTGATTGAGACCAATCTGCGCTTTAATACCTTAACGGGGCGGGAAGGGTAGATATGGATATGATAACCGGTGCGCTAATACCACGTATATCCCCTCTTTTGAGGAGTGTCATATCGGGTA
The DNA here is from genome assembly GCF_000715075.1 of Nicotiana tabacum. Lineage (NCBI taxonomy): Eukaryota > Viridiplantae > Streptophyta > Magnoliopsida > Solanales > Solanaceae > Nicotiana > Nicotiana tabacum. Next base: position 30,233,760 of record NC_134095.1, read on the forward strand.
TCGCATTGATGTGATCCATATTAAATATAAACCTAGGACTCCTTTTTCCTTTATTTGTAAACTTCTTTTCAAAAACTCTTCTTTTAATTGTTTTTTCTCTTACGTGTTTAAATTTAAATCTCCTAATATTTGAGCTTTAGTTGTTTTCTAATTGCACAAATTCACAAAAAATATCTAGCCGGGAACCACACTAGTGGATCCTGAGGGGTGCCTAACACCTTCCCCTTAGGATAATTTCAAGCTCTTACCTTATCTCTGGTTATCAAACATAGATGTAGTTGGACCTTATATATGCCCTAACGCACCTTAAAATCGTTAGGTGACGACTCTTCAAATACCCAATTCCTAAAAAGGAAATGAGTCATTACACCTCATGAACGTCGAAACCCGGACTCCTCTCCGCAGAGGGAAAAAGGGGGCGCGATAGCATGGTGACCGCTAAACCGGTGTGTAATCCGTTCTATCCTGGAAGGAAATAATCTTAAATATCGGGTATTAGGAGGGGATTAAGTTCCTTGAGTAAACACTGTAAATTCAACTGGTTCAGACTAATTTCTGCTTCTTCTAAACTTCTGTTTTATATTATTTTTCTTTCCATAATTATTTTACGAATACAGTTTTTTAATCAATTCCCGGACAAGTCAAGGTATGAAAGATCATTGAATGGGCAATGTGGCATACTACCATCTGTAATATCATTTTTGCTTGGATTTAGGGTGTGTTTGGTATGAAGGAAAATATTTTTTAATTTTCCCACGTTTGGTTAGATTTAAAGTTTTGAAAAACATTTTCCTTATGAACTCATTTTCCTAATGTTTTCCTTATCAAGAGAAGAGAAAACATTTTTCGAAACTCCTTCTTAACCTTCCCCACTATATTCCCCCCTCCCTCACCAAACCACCCCGCACCCCCCACCCACCCACCCAAACCCACCCTACCCCACCCCTAACGCCATCAGTTTTTTTTTCCGTCACCACCTACCCTGCTATCCCCCTACCAAACCTACCCTCACCCATTCCGCACAAAAAAAATTTACTTTTTTTATAGTTTTCAAATTTTTATTTTTTCGTTTTTCTACACCACCCACCCTGCTACCCCTGCAAAAAAAATATTTTTTTAGTATTTTTTTTTGTAATTTCAAATTTCTATTTTTTCGTTTTTCTGCACACCTCCCCCCTACCCTTCCCCCACCCCCGGATTTTTTTTATATATATATTCAGTTTTAGTTTTTTCATCTTTCGGTTTACATGTGCAAAATTTTACAAGTTTCAAAGTTATTGAGTTTGGATGTTTATGTGTTTGGACGTTTACGGGTTTAGAAATTATAAAGGTTCAAAAGATCGCGGTTTCGAAAGTTCGTGGTTCGGAAGTTTATGAAATTTGTGGGTTGTTGGTTCGAAAGTTTATGGCTTAATGTTTATTATATCTAAATTATATATGAATACTCTTGAGAAGTTATTTTCCGTAATTTGCCTACCAAACACCGGAAAATGAATAAGATTATTACTTGTTTTCCAAATAAACAATTTCTTGAAAAACATTTTCCACGGAAAACATTTTCCGTTATACCAAACACACCCTAATCTCCGGATATTCTTTAGTCTACACGCTGCTACATGAATTCATTTTAATGTGTTACAACAAAACCAAGATAAACACTATTTGCCTAATAAAAATTAACTAGCTAGGCAGGCTGCAGCAACGTAAAGAACTAAGTTAATCACCTTTAATTTGTGCCTACAGGTTCAATGGTCAAAATATATTTTATTCATCATATTTGTCGTTCACTACTTGGTTTGCTCTGAGTATACATAAACTCTGAAAACGTTAATAAAAAGCTAAATTGATTCTTCAAATTCAAGGTAAACCAACTGCCTTTATATTGAACAATGCTAGAACAAATTTCTCAAATTTTTTTCTTTATTTATTATTTTTCCAAAAACAAAAAAACACAGGTAGAGTTCAAGACTCGGAATTCAATCGGTCAAGTGCCTCTCGAGCAGGAGCAAAATTGGGCTGAATTTTTAGGGCTTTTTCATAAACCTCTTGGGCCTCCTCCTTTAAGCCCTTTTTCTCATAACAATCGCCCAACAAATAAAAAGCCTTAACATTATCGCCCTTCAACCGAACTGACTCAGTCAAATCTTCAACGACCGAGTCAACTTGTCCGCGTCGACTCACCGCAAGTCTCAACTCAGCTCGCTTAAACAAAGCATCCGCTTTCTCCGGCTCCGACAGCGACTTCACGGCGAGCGGCGAAAGCGCGATATCAATCGAATCAAGAGCTGACGTCTTAAAACCTTGTAAAACGAGAGCTAAAGCCTTGAGTATGTGAGCCGCGGCATCTCTCGGGTCTAAAGCGATGGCTAAGTCAGCTTCGGCTTCAGCAGATTTGGCTAAAGAAGCGGCGGCGGATCGATCCTTGGCGAATGTTGATTTGGCTTGGGAAAGAAGCTGAGCTCCTTGGACGAAATGGCGCTTCGCTTGCATATCGGCTCGGTTTCGTAGACGAAGCTTCGAGAAGAATTTCTGGGGAATATTGTACATGAAAAGGAACATGAAAACTGTAGCTAGAATTAGGACTGCTTGAAGTAGAAGATCACGCCACATGTTGTTGTCGGAGAAATCCATGGTTTTCGGTTTTCTGGATTTCTGAGGATTTTTCGATCGGGTCTTAAAAGGTTGTAAGTAGCTTTTTGCAGGCGGAAGTGGGTGTAGTATCTTTGGCCTTAGTATTTGTACCTTTAGCTGCTGGTAGCAAAATTTCTTTTTTTCTTTTAATATATCTTTTATTTTGTGCTTGTAGTCCCAGAAAAAGTAAGTTCTTATAATATCGAAAAAGGCCAAAACTGCCCCAACATTATCATTTCTGCCTTTATGACTTGAATTAAAAAAAAATTATTTAAACTCCATGTGTCATGTTATTATTGGTCCAATTTAATTAAATAAATAAATAAGAACCAAAACTATCCATGAACTATTGGCTAGGCCTACGGCCAATGAAGTAGGGATGATTACCGCCAGGGGTTCAAAAAAAAGAAAAGGTTAAAAAGATTGTAGTGGGAACATAACCAATAATTTTACAGAGATTTTGAATCCCCTTGACCACTAAGTTATGCTTTTGGACGTGTCAAGGGGATTCAATACATAATATATAGAGGTAAAAGACAAATTTTGCCTTACATATACAATATAAGTTTTCGATGAAAGGGTTCGGGTGAACACCCTTCCACCCCTGCCTAGGGCTAAATATCACCTTAGTCCATCTATCAGTTAAAAAAAAATTTTTTAGTGAACACACAGATGGTCAATCTAGGTCTTAGTATTAAAAAGAATACAGAAGAGGGAGAAAGTAAAATGAAAATGGCCGATAAATAATTTTTCCGATGAGATTTTATGTGTTCCAGATGGGTTAATTATTGGGATCGGGTAAGTTAGAAAATCGGATACTATGCCCTGGCCAATAGTTCAAGGACAGTTTTGACCATTTTCCATTTATTTAGTTGAATTGGACCAATAATAAATAACAAGTTGAATTTAAATAATCTTATTTTAATTTAAGTTGACTGTTAGTCACAAGAGCAGAAATGAGCCCAAAAGATAATGTTGGCAGTATTTTTGGACCGATATGTGGACAGAAGGTATATTTGTCCCTTAGCCAATAGTTCAAGGCCAGTTTTAGCCCTTTTCCATCTTAATATTAAACTGATGCGACAAAGTTTTTGTAACACTCCTCAAATTTATATAAATTTCAAGACTTGCTAAATATAGAATTTAATTTTTTTTTATCTTGCCTTGAGTGCACAACAAAAAAAATTATTTTTTTTTGTCTTCTTTATGGATTTAAACCATTGTGATTGATTTTTGAGTTACTTCCCTATTTATATAAATAGTTGGATATATAATTATGGGAATATTAATAGTTTAATATTTCTAATTATTAAAAGTGGGTATCATTAATTATTAATTAAGTAAAGAAAAAAAACAAATAACAAAAGAAAATGGGAGGGACATTACTAAGCCCATAAAGGGCTGTTGGAATAAAAAAAGGCTTAAGGCCTTAAAAGCCTAACCTTGGACGTAAAGGAGATCCAAAGAAAGAAAATAGCAGGAGTAAAAATTCGCATAAGGAACAGAACGATGTTCTGTTACGCAGCAAATACAGGCAACAAAAAGAAAATCGTAGGGTTCTTTACAAACCACTAATTCTTGAATTCAGTTATATAAAATTCCCTATTGTTAATTATCTTACAGTGGTAATAAGTATGAATTGAATAGTTAGTTACCTTCTTTCTCTGTATCAATAGTAAATTTCATGTTTAGGTAAGAAACTATAAAATTGATTAAAATGCACTGGTTATTGTAGAATCGATTGTTTGACTGGTGTCAATTGGACTGTGGTCTACGTATTTGCTCGAGAAGTTTTGAGGTGAGTTGATACAACCCTTTACTAAAGTGGTTTAACTCACAAAAGCACGCATACAAGGTGTTTGATGAATTGCTTAAAAGAGTTTATATTTACTTAATTGGAGCGAGTGAGTACCTATTAACTTAGAATTATTCTAGCAAAAGTTTAGATGATTTATTATGATATATGTGCATAAATTTTCAGATTATTGTGTTATTCTTATATGCTATTTTCATGTTGAAAATTTATGAAGAAGCAAGAATCTTTAGAAATACTTTTATATGTTTATTTCATTCTTATGCTATGATTTACATTTAAGGATACCAGTATGGGCATGTACATGACGTTCTATAAAGAAAATATTTAGACTTGAAAAGTCACAAGAAGAAGTTTTAGAAAGAAAAGATTTTTGGGAGCATCCTTTATTCTGAGAAGGGGTCATCGTCCAGGCCGAGGGTCCTGACCAAGGCGTTGACTTCCTGAAACTACTTGTGCCAAAATAGAGAGCACACGAGTCGAGGGTCTCGTTGCTGAGAATTTACTTAGCCATGCTAAGGTATGATACAGGAGCGCTGAGAACCATGAAGCGATTGACACCTCGTGGATTGGGCCTATTCAATCAGGTTGAGATCGAACCCGTGCCGATCACACGGTGAATGAGACAGAATTAAGTCAGGATAGTTGGACCTCAAAATATAAAGTAAAGTATTTTTTATAAGAAAAAAAAAAGAATTTCTTTTAGAATATTCATAAACTACTATTATGCAATTATTTAGAATTATTTTTATAAGCTTTATGTTTTACATGCATTTAGAACCTTTTGTTTGCTTTTAATTGAATTCTGTGTCGCCGAGGCCTTGAAAACCTCATTTATAGCCGCATCGATTTGCGTGCGTAGTCCGGGAACGTATCCGGAAAGCTTAAATATGAATATCTGTAAAAATAATAAAAATTTGGTTATAAAATGAGTAAATTTGATTTCGGTCAATATTTTGGGTAAACGGATTCAGACCCGTAATTTGACGGTCCTGGAATGTCTGTAGGAAAATATGGGACTTGGGCGTATGCCCAGAATCGAATTCCGAGGTCCCGAGACCGAGAAATGAATTTTCAAAGAAAATTATTTTCTGAAATTGTTTAAGGAAATTTGAAATGAAATTTGATTAGAACATGTTAGTATCGGGCCCGTATTTTGGTTCTGATGCCCGGTACAGGTCTTATATATGATTTAAGATGTTTCTGTGAAATTTTATGAAAAACGGATGTCATATGACGTGATTCGGACTTAAATCGCAAAGTTGATGTTTAAAGAAGTTTTGAGAAGATTTCATTGATGTCGAGATTTAATTTGATGTTCGTGATGTTATTTTGATGATTTGATTACACGAATAAGTCTGTAGGATGTTTTTGAGGTTTGGTGTGCGCTTGGTTTGGAACCCAGAGGGCTCGGGTGAGTTTCGGGTAGGTTCTGGGATGCCTTAGGCCTAAAAATACAGTTGTGGTAGATTCAGAGAAGTTGCAGGTCTCTGAACCCGCTAGTGCGGTCCGCACAAAAGCGTGTGCGACCGCGGAAGGGGGCCAGTGCGGTTCGTGGTTGGCTTTGTGCGGTGCGCGGTGGAGGCCTGTGCGGTCGCAGTCCATTTCGTGCGGTCCGCACAGGGCACTGGACCGCAGTACCTCAGGAAGGCCTGTGCGGCTGCAGTCCATTTTGTGCGGTCCGCACAGGGGGGTCTGAGAGGGGTATAAATAGACGAGATTTTCAGTTATTTTTCATTTTTCAAAACCCCAAAAACATAAGAGGCGATTTTTCAAACAACCTTTTTTCTCTAAATCAATTGTAAGTCATTTTTAACTAGTTTTCTTCAATCATTAACATCTTTTAACATGATTTCAACTTCAAATCAATGATTTTCATGGGAGGAAATTGGGTGTTTTGGGTAGAACCTAGGTTTTTCAAAAATTGGGGATTTGGACCTCGATTTGAGGTCCGATTTCAAAACAAATTATATATTTGAGTTCGTGGGGGAATGGATAATCGGGTTTTGGTTCGAACCTCGGGTTTTGACCACGTGGGCCCGGGGGCGATTTTTGACTTTTTGGGTAAAACTTTGGAAAACTCATTTTTATGCATTGGGGTTGATTCATTTAGCGTTTATTGATGTAATTAAGTAACTTGTGACTAGATACGAGCGAATTGGCGGTAGAATCAAGGGGTAAAGCTATAATTGAAACTTGAGTTGTGTTCGTGGCATCGAGGTAAGTGTTTGGTCTAACCTTATCTTGAGGGATTAAGAGTTGTGTCCTATTTGCTATTTGTTTCTTGTTGAGTACGACGTATAGGCATGGTGACGAGTATCTATGTGTTGGTGTCAAGCATAACTGTGAGTCTTATATTGTGATTTTCATGATCTCGTTGTATTATTCATGCCTTGGTGAAGATTTCTATTTGTTGTGCAAAGTTGTGAAAAGAATTGTGACCTATGAACATTGAGGAGCGTTGGCTCCAGTTGTATAACGAATTGTGAAAGTATAATTGATAATCGAAACTCTAGAACATTGGTTCGAGTTGTGAAGTGAATTGTGAAGTAAAAGTGAGAAAGAAAAGAGATCAGTATGTTGCCCCTTTGCCGGGCTATTGTTGAGTTGAGGTTTCCTTGCATTGTGTTCTTAATTGATATTACTGACGCTTAGGTTATTGATTCTTTGTGCTAGGTGTTGAAACCAGTTGGGTTATAGTTAAGATAGTTAGATGTTGGAACAAGTTTGGTTAAAGTTGTTTCTCCCTTGCCGGGACATATATACTTATACTGTTGAGTTCCCTTGTCGAGATGGTGTAGTCTATTGTTGATCCCTTGTCGGGACAGTTAAGTATGATTATTGTTGACTGTATATATTTGGAACGGGTTGCACTCCGCAACATTATTATATATATATATATATAGATATTATATTGGATCGGGTTGCACGCTGCAACAGATATTATATTGGATCGGGTTGCACGCCGCAACAGATATTATATTGGATCGGGTTGCGCGCCGCAACAGATATTATATTGGATCGGGTTGCATGCCGCAACAAATATTATATTGGATCGAGTTGCACGCCGCAACGGTTATATATGTGGATCAGGTTGCACGCCGCAACAATGTTAAATGATAAGGGATCGGGTTGCGCGCCGCAACAGTATTGTTATTGTATTGTTGTAGACATCGAGCGTTCTTTCATACTTTATTAAGTTTCTGTTAGAGTTTGTTGTGTTTCCCTGAAGCATGTTTCCCCCCTCCCCTCTTAAACTGTTATTTCCTGTTTATATTTCCGTTGTATATTAGATAACTGCACAAGTTTATCTGGAGTCTGGTCCTAGCCTCGTCACTACATCGTCGGGGTTAGGCCAGGCACTTACCAGCATATGGGGTCAGTTGTGCTGATACTACACTATGTACTCTGTGCAGATACCGGAGCAGTACTTGGTCAGCAGTAGTTGGCGAGCCAGCCTTCAGCCCACCGAGACTCCGAGGTAGCCCTGCAGGTGTCCGCAGGTCCGACATCTCTTCTATCAGTTTTTAGGTTCTGTTATCATTTGTACTCGAGACAGACCATGTTCTTTTCTTTCAAACACTTATTTGTAGTAATCATCGATAGTCTGTGAATGTTGTGACACCAGTTTCTAGATAGAGGCATATGTGGAGTTTCTTATTATTTTGGTTCAATTTATCTAATTCTTCCGCTTAATCTCATATTCCGCTATTTAAATGTTGTTATATTGAAATTGTTAATGAATATAAAATGGGTAAAAAGGTAAATTGTGCAATTGATTGGTTTGCCTAGCTCGTACTAGTAGGCGCCATCACGACTCCCGAGGGTGGGAATCCGGGTCGTGACACCTTTGCTCATAATGTATATGTTATTAAAGTTTCGCCCCCTCCTGTTGAGACTCACTGAGTATAATGGATGGTACTGATATTCTCTTTTGGGAACCTACGTTGGTCTGCAGTACAACGTAAGAACCGGATTTGCAGGCAAGCAGGCTACGAGTTAGGACTTCCTTCTCTTCCAGTGCTACTGGTGAGCTCCGCTTTTGTTCGTGGAGTATTCCTTAGAGTCATTTTTATTTAGTTATTTCTTTGTTACTTAGAAAACTGGCCAGGAAATCTCATGTCCTGAGCAGTGCGTCAATTTATCAGTAGAGGCTTCATAGACATAGTCGTTGGATTAAGATTCAGATATTTTTATAATAACTTAGCAGTATTTCATTGGTTACTATGAATAAAGTTTTGGAGTTGATTTATTTAAATGTTTAAATTAATCAAAAGTATTTGGTTAGAGTATTGTGTTGTTGCATATAAAATTTGGAGTTATAATAGATTTGATAAACAGAGATGGTTCGCTCGGTCATGTTTAGTGATCGAGTGCCGGTCCCGACTTGTTCAAAAAATGGGTCATGACAAACTTGGTATCAGAGCCAAGTTTATGGAGTCTTAGGAGTCTATGAAGTCATGTTAGTAGAGTCTTGTTTATGTGTATGAAGCGCTCCATACTTATAAATAGGAGGCTACAAGCATTTAGGGAAAGTCTCTTTTTTCATACTTTAGATTGTGCAGTAGAGTTTACCTCTAAGAAATTATCTAATTTATTCGTTTCTCCAAAACTCGCAGAAATGGCTCGTACTCGCAACTCTGACACCGACACTCAGGATGCTGCTCAAGAAACTATCGCTACTATTGTGGCTCAAGGTAGAACTAAGAAGGCTTCAACTTAGAAAAGGAGGGGAAACTCCACAAATGGAGTTCAAGTACCCCGGGTTGAACATGAAGAAGGGGTGGAGCATAATGATCCAGTACCTCAGGATCCAGTACTTCCCCCAACAACAACTCCGTCTCAGGCAATATCTCCCGAGGTGGGTCAGATGTTTAATGCTATCAACAATGTTATGGAGATGTATAAAGCCTTTATGGCCAACCAGAACGAGAGAAGAGATGAGATTCCACCTCAATCAAATAGATAGAACAATTCTGAGTCCTCAAAAGTGAATGAATTTTTGAAGTTGAGTCCTCCAGTGTTCCATGGTTCTATAGTTGATGAAGATCCGATGTTGTGGCTGGAGGGTGTCAAGAAAGCCCTCCGAGTGATGAAAATATTTGATGATGAAGCTGTGGAGCTAGCTGCTTACCAGCTTAGAGATGTGGCCGGCGCTTGGTTTGAGATGTGGGAAAAGGAAAGAGATAAAGATGATGGTCCGCCTACTTGGGAAGAATTTGAAGAGGCCTTCATGACTAACTTTATCCCAGAAGAGGATAGGGAAGCTAAGGCTACAAAGTTCGAACAGCTCAAGTAAGGGAACAAAAGTGTGCAAGAGTACTACATGGAATTCATAAGGTTAGCTAAGCATGCTCCTCGCATGGTTAAGACTGAAAAAGCAAAGATTCGCAGGTTTGTTGGCGGTTTAGCTTACCATATTAAGGATACGACATCAGCTGCAGCAGTAGGGATGAAAGCCTTCTCCTCTGTTGTGGGATTTTCCAAGCACTTAGAAAAATATAGATAACTAAGGAGAGAAGAAAAAGGGCATAACAAGAAAGCCTAGACAACGGGCAGGGTTAATGGTACATCCAGCAGAGGTGGAAGGGATTCCTCTAACAAGGAGTCATTAGCACCAGCTCAGTCCAGTCATCAGTCAGGTGGTGGGTCTTCCCTCAGACGTACTCAGAGTTATGGAAATCAGTCTCACCAGAATCAGAATTTTAGGACATCATCCTCACATAGCCAGAGTCAGGCTGAGCAACATTCACACCAACAAGGTCTTTATGGAACATGTAAGCGGCAACATCCACGTCAGTGCAAACTCAGGTTTCATGGTTGCTATCATTGTAGAGACACTGGTCATATAAAGGCCAACTGCCCAAAGTTGCGACGTAATTTCAGTGGTGGATCAACTTGTCCTTCTAGTTCCTCAGCAACTGCAGTTGCACCACCTCAGGCTCGTGGTTCTCATAATCAGACCGGGTATGGGGCAGACAGAGGTGCAGATCGAGTTACCCAGGGAAGGGGACAACCCCGTTTATTTGCTACACTTGACCGTCAGAGTGCAGAGGCATCTGCAGAAGTTATTACAGGTATGCTTTTAGTCTGCTCACATAATGCTTATGCCATAATGGATCCAGGTTCAATATTTTCAATGTGACTCCATACTTTGCAATTAACCTCGGACTAGAACCTGAACAATATAGGGAGTCATTCCTAGTATCTACTCTAGTTGGCGAGTCAGTGAAAGTCACAAGAGTCTATAGAGGTAGTATAGTTTCAGTCCAAGGTCGCAACACCAAAGCCGATCTCATAGAGTTAGAAATGGTGGATTTCGATATGATCATGGGTATGGATTGGTTATCTTCCTGCTATGCCATGTTAGATTGTCATGCCAAGATAGTCAAGTTCCAATTTCCAAATGAAGAAGTCTTAGAGTGGAAGGGTAGTTCAGCATCGCTTGTAGGTAAGTTTATTTCTTACCTTAAGGCACAACGAATGATTGGTAAGGGGTGTCTCGCCTATTTGGCTCACATCATTAATCCAGAATCAGAACCACCAGCTTTTCAGTCTGTGCCAGTTGTTAGAGAATTTCCAGAAGTTTTCCCAGATGACCTTCGCGGACTTCCTCCCAAAAGAATCATAGATTTTGGCATTGATTTCATGCCAGGCACTCAACCCATATCTATACCTCCTTATAGGATAGCTCCAGCAGAACTTAATGAGTTGAGAGAACAGTTGAAAGACCTTCTTGAAAAGGGCTTCATTAGACTGAGTGTTTCACGGTGGGGTGCCCCGGTCCTGTTTGTCAAGAAGAAAGATGGTCTCTCAGAATGTGTGTCGATATTGGCACTTGAATAAAGTTACCATTAAGAACAAATACCCACTGCCAAGAATTGATGATTTATTTGATCAACTTTAGGGTGCAAAATACTTTTCAAAAATAGACTTGAGGTCAGGGTACCATCAGTTGAGAATCAGAAAAAAGGATATATCCAAAACAGCCTTTAGAACTCGTTACGAGCACTATGAATTTCTAATGATGTCCTTCGGGTTGACAAATGCTCCAGCTGCATTTATGGACCTCATGAACAGAGTTTTCAAGCCATTCCTTGATACCTTTATTATCGTGTTTATAGACGATATTTTGGTATACTATAAGAGCAAGGAAGATCATGTAGAACACCTCAGAATAGCCTTGCAGACCTTGAAGGAGAATGAGCTTTATGCCAAGTTTTCAAAATGTGAGTTCTGGTTGCAGTCAGTGGCATTCTTAGGCCACATGGTATCTAGTGAAGGCATAAAAGTAGACCCTCAGAAGACAGAAGCAGTCAAAAACTGGCCAAGGCTGACAACGCCAACATAAATCAGAAGTTTTTTGGGGTTAGCTTGCTACTATAGAAGGTTTGTAGAGGGGTTTTCTTCACTTGCAGCTCCATTAACTAAGTTGACCCAGAAAGTAGTTAAGTTCCAGTGGTCAGACGCTTGTGAGCAGAGTTTTCAAGAGTTAAAGAAGAGGTTGACCACTGCACCTGTATTAACCTTGCTGACAGGTTCGGGTGGGTTCACACTGTATTATGATGCTTCTAGAGTTGGTCTCGGTTGTGTTCTTATTCAAAATGGAAAATTTATAGCTTATGCTTCCAGGTAGTTGAAGAATCATGAAAAGAACTATCCCACACACGTCTTGGAACTTGCAGCAGTGGTGTTTGCATTAAAGATATGGCGACACTACCTTTATGGCGAGCATTCTGAAGTGTTTACAGATCACAAGAGCCTCCAGTACATTTTTCAAGCAAAAAGAATTAAATTTGAGATAGAGAAGGTGGCTCGAGCTATTGAAAGATTATGACATTAATATCCTTTATCACCCGGGCAAAGCTAATGTGGTAGCAGATGCACTTAGTAGCAAGTCAATGGATGTCTTGGCCCATCTTGCAGTACAAAGGCGATCTTTGGGCCGAGAAATTAAAAACTAGCAAATGATGGAATTAGATTGGATGAGATCGAAGAAGGAGATATAACTGCTTATGCCTTAGCGCAATCCTCCCTTGTTGCGCATGTTAAGACTAAGCAAGACGAAGATCCGTACTTAGTGAAGTTAGAAGAATGAGTTAGAAACAAAGAAATCACTGCTTTCACTCTAGGAAGTGACGGAGTTTTGAAGTTGAATGATCGGTTATGTGTGCCTGATGTAGATGGTCTTAGGAAAGCCATAATGGAAGAAGCTCACAGTTCGAGGTACTCTATCCACCCAGGTGCTAATAAAATGTATCTGGACTTGAAAATGTTGTATTGGTGGAAAGGCATGAAGAAACAAGTAGCTGATCATGTGGATAAATGTTTGAATTGCCAGCAAGTCAAAGCCGAGCATCAGAGGCCTGGTGGCCTAGCTCAAGATATAGAGATACCACAGTGGAAGTGGGAGATGATTAATATGGATTTTGTAGTAGGTCTACCTCGCACGTACCGTAAGCATGATTCAATTTAGGTTATTGTAGACTGACTGACAAGGTTCGTGCATTTTCTACCAGTAAAGACGACAGATTCCGCATAGCAGTATGCACAGTTGTACATCAAAGAAATAGTTTGATTGCATGGTACTCCAATTTCAATCATATCTGACAGAGGCCCTCAGTTCACAACGCATTTTTGGCAAGCATTTCAGAAAGGATTAGGTACCAAGGTCAATTTGAGCACCGTTTTCCATCCACAGACCGATGGTCAGGCAGAAAAGACCATTCAGACTCTTGAAGATATGTTGCGTACGTGTGTTTTAGATTTTGGAGGTAATTGGGATAATCACTTGCCACTTATAGAATTTGCTTACAACAACAGCTATCAGGCCAGCATTATGAAGCACTGTATAGGCGAAGATGTAGGTCTCCAGTGGGTTGGTTTGAACCAGCAGATGTGTCATTGATTGGTCTAGAGTTTGCTTGTGAGGCCTTAGAGAAAGTCCAGCTAATCAGAGAAATACTGAAAGCGGCTCAGAGTCGTCAAAAGTCCTATTCTGACAAGCGGCATCGTGACTTAGAGTTTATGGTTGGTGACAAGGTATTTTTGAAAGTTTCACCAATGAAAGGAGTTATGAGGTTTGGTAAGAAAGGGAAACTTAGCCTTAGATTTATCGGACCTCATGAAATTCTAGAAAAGAAAGGAAACGTGGCTTATAAGCTAGCGCTCCCCGTTGTGTTAGCCTTTGTTCATCCTGTCTTTTATGTGTCTATGCTTAGAAAGTACATTCATGATGAGTCACATATAATACCTGCCGATACCATAGAAATTAAAGAAGGCTTGACTTATGAAGAGGTACCTATAGAAATTCTCGATAGGCAAGTAAGAAAGTTGAGAACAAAAGATTTAGCATCGGTAAAAGTTTTGTGGAATAATCATGATTCACAAGAGGCTACGTGGAAGGTCAAGGAAGATATGAGAAAGAAATATCCATATTTATTTGAGGAAAAAGGTATGTGAACCTTAGTTTGGTTTGACATTTATACTTCATTTATTAAATACAAGTTAACAAGTGTGTCTGTCTTTCCTAGATTATACTTAGTTGTTGTAGTAATTTAGTTTATGCCGTAGTATATTTAATTCATTGAAGTAATTTACTTGTGCTAAAGTTGTTGTGCTTTAGATTCTTGTTAGTTATTGTGGTACCTAACTAACAAAAGTTCAAGGACATAAGGGATGATTGTTAGCTTAATAATAAGGCCCTAGCAACATTCGAGGACGAATATTTTTAAGGAGGGAAGATTGTAACACTCCTCAAATTTATATAAATTTCAAGACTCGCTAAATATAGAATTTAATTTTTTTTATTTTGCCTTGAGTGCACAACAAAAAAAAATTACTTTTTTTGTCTTCTTTATGGATTTAAACCCTTATGATTGATTTTTGAGTTACTTCCCTATTTATATAAATAGTTGGATATATAATTATGGGAATATTAATAGTTTAATATTTCTAATTATTAAAAGTGAGTATCATTAATTATTAATTAAGTAAAGAAAAAAAAAACAAATAACAAAAGAAAATGGGAGGGACATTACTAAGCCCATAAAGGGTTGTTGGAATAAAAAAAAGGCTTAAGGCCTTAAAAGCCTAATCTTGGACATAAAGGAGATCCAAAGAAAGAAAGCAGCAGGAGTAGAAATTCGCACAAGGAACAGAACGTTGTTCTGTTATGCAGCAAACGCAGCAAACACAGGCAACAAAAAGAATATCGTAGGGTTCTTTACAAACCACTAATTCTTGAATTCAGTTATATAAAATTCCCTATTGTTAGTTATCCTACAGTGGTAATAAGTAAGAATTGAATAGTTAGATTCCTTCTTTCTCTGTATCAATAGTAAATTTCATGTTTAGGTGAGAAACTATAAAATTGATTAAAATGCACTAGTTGTTGTAGAATCGATTGTTTGACTGATGTCAATTGGATTGGGGTCTACGTATTGGCTCGAAAGTTTTGAGGTGAGTTGATACAACCCTTTACTAAAGTGGTTTAACTCACAAAAGCATGCATACAAGGTGTTTGATGAATTGCTTAAAAGAGTTTATATTTACTTAATTGGAGCGAGTGAGTACCTATTAACTTAGAATTGTTCTAGCATAAGTTTAGATGATTTATTATGATATATGTGCATAAATTTTCAGATTATTGCGTTATTCTTATATGCTATTTTCATGTTAAAAATTTACGAAGTAAGAATATTTAGAAATACTTTTATATGTTTAATTCATTCTTATGCTATGCTTTACATTTAAGGATACCAGCATGGGCATGTACATGACGTTCTATAAAGAAAAGATTTAGACTTGAAAAGTCACAAGAAGAAGTTTTAGAAAGAAAAGATTTTTGGGAGTATCCTTTATTCTGAGAAGGGGTCATCGTCCAGGGCGAGGGTCCTGACCAAGGCGTTGACTTCCTGAAACTACTTGTGCCAAAGTAGGAGCACACGAGCCGAGGGTCTCATTGCTGAGAATTTACTTAGCCACGCTAAGGTATAATACAAGAGCGCTGAGAACCATGAAGCGAGTGACACCTCGTGGATTGGGTCTATTCGATCAAGTTGGGATCGAACCCGTGCCGATCACACGGTGAATGAGACAGAATTAAGTCTAGATAGTTGGAACTCCCAAAATATAAAGTGAAGTATTTTTTTTATAAGAAAGAAAAAGAAAAGAATTTCTTTTAAAATATTCGTAAACTGCTATTATGCAATTATTTAGAATTATTCTTATAAGCTTTATGTTTTACATGCATTTAGAACCTTTGCTCATAATGTATATGTTATTAAAGTTTCGCCCCCTTTTGTTGAGACTCACTGAGTACAACGGATGGTACTGACGTTCTCTTTTGGGAACCTACGTTGGTCTGCGGTACAACGTAGGAACTGGATTTGCAGGCAAGCAGGCTACGAGTTAGGACTTCCTTCTCTTCTAGTGCTACTGGTGAGCTCCGCTTTTGTTCGTGGAGTATTCCTTAGAGTCATCTTTATTTAGTTATTTCTTTGTTACTTAGAAAACTAGCCAGGAAATCTCATGTCCTGAGCAATGCGTCAATTTATCAGTAGAGGCTTCATAGACATAGTCATTGGATTAAGATTCAGATTTTTTTTGATAATAACTTAGCAGTTTTTCATTGGTTACTATGAATAAAGTTTTGGAGTTGATTTATTTAAATGTTTAAATTAATCAAAAGTATTTGGTTAGAGTATTGCCTTGTTGCATATAAAGTTTGGAGTTATAATAAATTTGATAATCAGAGATGGTTCGCTCGGTCATGTTTAGTGATCGAGTGCCGGTCCCGACTTGTTCAAAAAATGGGTCGTGACAGTTTTGGCTCTTTTCCGTTATAATATTAAACTGATGCGACGAAGCAAACTATCACGAAGAGTACTCTAATATAGAGATATGCTTTTGAGGAGGTGAATATCACTGTTATTTAGACGTTGATCTCCTATCCAAAATACATTCAAGTTTGCTTTTGAGGAGGTGAATATCCTGTACTTAGACGTTGATCTCCTATCCAAAATACATTCAAGTTTTCTAATATCGTACGCGACCCCTTCTAATGTATCCACAAATCTCCTTATGTTTGGCTAAGTTGTGACACAATTCACTAGCATTTTTGGTCATCTAGTATGATGTATGAGAAATTTCTTGAAGTGGCTTAAGGGGATGAGATTTTAGAAATGTCTACAATCGAAGATCTCATACAGTAGGAGGTGTTTAAAAAAATTTAAAACCAACTAAATCGATCATAACCGAATTAGTGTCGTACCTTGTACCGTGTCAGCTCAAGATAACCGAATTAGTGTCGTACCTTGTACCGTGTCAGCTCAAGTGGACGAGCATTCGAAAGTATCAATGGATTATAAGCACTAAGCAGTCCACAAAAACATAGACAATGCTCAAAGAGAACAATAAATAACTGAATCGCTTCTATATTATTACAGTGGCTTACAGTTTTGCTACATCAACTTTTCTCAAGAATGCTTTCCTTGGATACAACATAATTTCGACTTATACGGGAATACTCTTCCCGAATACTACATAGTTACAGCCTCTAATTATTTCACATTTGCAAGGATAATGGCTGACATAGACCAGGGTTCTGCAATAAAACAACTTAAGAAATGCCTCTTTCCCACCTAGAACGGACAGAGGCTTGTTTATCATTCAAAAAGTTAAGACAACCAACACATTTGCAGTTGTTGGGCACAAACCTAGTGAGGTTTTGCAAACTTTGTCAGTATTAAGTAGTTATATATCTAGGAACTATGATGAATTTATTCTCCAAAATACGTGGAGAGTATCTAACTCTTAACATTTCCTCCCATCTGAATCAACTGTAGTGGAGACTTCAGTAGTTTCTTTAATGTATCCACAATGCTCGCAAAGGATGGGCGTTGTGCTGGGTCACTGCGAGGGAATGTGAGATTATGAGAAAGTGTGTACAAACTAGATGGGAAATTAAGGGAAAACAAGTCATACGTCCTTTAACATGATTGACAATTTGATCAATGGGCAGATTAAGTCAAACTTGGGATGGTCAAACAGATTAAATTAATAAATATGTCATATCCAACCCCACCCATGTTTTTTGAGTCGAACTGGGTCAACTAATGGGTCATAACTCAACCCCCAGCAGACCCAATTTTCTCTTCTTTTTTTTTTTGAAAAAAAAAAACTATGAAAGCTAATGTATATTTCTTAAGTTAATAGCCCAAGTTCTTCCATATTTACACAATCAATCCAATTTTTATGTTGGAATTGGGTTGCACTTTGACCAGTTTGGTCCAATCAACAAAAAATCATAATGTACAAGTTTAACTTGGGCAGGTTACTAAAATATGGCTTGTTTAAGTTGCCACCCTAATTGACAACAAATCTGAATACTAGAGAGGAAAAGATAGGAAACTGATGATTTATCCTAGATCTCCTTAGGCCTTTAGAATAACATGTCTACTTACTCGTTCCAGCAGGCTTCCATAAGAGATGCCAACATTGGAGAAGTGCTCTGTGGGATCGTGAGCCTCCTGTTCTGGAAAGCAACAGCACCAACAACCTGAAAGTTTGCAAACAATACGTCAACGACTCCCGGAGGATGAAAAGTCCAAGGATGAGTGCTGGAGAAAAAGGGGGGGGGGGGGTGAGGCATGGGAAGAATTAGACCTGCGCAGGGCCCAGTCCATTCCAAGGCTGTTCCATGGTCACTAGTTCCCATAATATCACGCCAAAGCTATAGACATCAGACTTCTCATTTGAGGGCTCCCCACGCAGAAATTCCGGGGCCATCCATTCAGGCTGAAATAAAGAGCAAGAGAGTTACGAGCTGATAGGACTTAGAAGAAAATGATCAACCTGCAGGATGCTGATCAAAAAGCTGACTTTGTACGGGCATGGGAAGTAGTAACAATCCATGATGGATATGTTCATCCAGTCCAAGATGCCGCAATCAGACTAATTGTATTCGAAGTGCTTCGTGAGATATAGAAAGCAATGAAACCAATTTTTCCTTTTATTCAGAAAAAGAAGCTCTGAAGTATCAATGAAGGCAATGTTAAAGGCAATATCAGTGGTGACACAGCCTATTCAACAAACCTAGAGACGAGAGGCTCTCTGAAACTCCATGCTCTTCGTATATTTTAAGTTTGCCAGCATTAAATAAAAGAGAGAAATACAGAGGGAGAGAAAGCACTATGTCCACTATTCTTTTTAGGGCAAACAGAGAAGTCACCCATGAAAAACTTTGCACGCCAATTTTTATTTTGGGCATTTGGGACCTTATATAACACTCTTGTCGATTTTCCCACTATGTGATAGGCAAAGGGCAGCCCGGTGCACTAAGCTCCTGCTATGTGCGGGGTACGGAGACGGACCACAAGGGTCTATTGTAAATCCTTAAATTGCAATTAGAATGTTTAATGCATTTCTATGACAGGACCAAGGTTTAAGTGTTCCCTCGGCAGACACTAGGCCTGTTAGGTGAGGGTCACAGGCCTCCTGTTTTGGGTCGTGACAAACTTGGTATTCATAGTTTCCATCATTTGAACTTGGCTAAATACGTCGATAATAGAAAGAAATAGTTGTACTCTAGAATGCGCCATGGCACAAGAATGCAGCTGCCTGTATCAGAGGCTCCACAGTACGCAACTTGCTTGTTTTTGCAATTCCTAAGTGCTAAGATCTTAGCTTGCAAGATTGGTAAATGGAGCCAAGAGGCTCATAATTACCAGTACTTACATATGAGACTTGGGGGGGGGGGGGGGTTGCGTGTTGGAAGGCAACTTACAGTTCCAGCAACTGATTTTGATGATATGAACGTGTTTGCTTTAAATCTCGACAGACCGAAATCACAAACCTGGAAGAAACATTTCAGATTATGAGAACTGCAAAATTCATTTGAAAACTCAAAGGTAAGTCAGCAACACTTTACCTTTACATTCCAATTTCTATCAACCAACAGGTTAGGAGATTTCAGATCCCAATGCACAACGGGTGGGTTCAGACAATGCAAATAATTGATACCCTTGGCCTGAATTTGAAATGAATAAGAAACTTTCTAGATAAAAACATGGAAGGCATGCAACTATAAAATGTGAGATTGGCACAAACCACATCCAAAGCCATACGGATACGTCTCCTCTGGTCCAACAATTCCCCAGCAGCTGGCCTGTGTATCAGACGGTAGAGACTTCCCCTATCATCATAATCAAAACACAGAAAATTTAGTCCAGTCAAATACTTGAAGTTAGAAAGTAAGAATATTATGCAGTGACTAAAACACAAGTTACCTAGGCAAATATTCAGTCACTATCGATAGATGCGGCCGCTTGGTAACAGCTCCCATGAACAACACCACATTTGGATGACGAACACGTTTCATAATTGCAACCTTCAGAAAACATGAATCATGAGTTACCATCCAACAATAAACACCAGTATAAGAATGTGAATAGAAGGATCAAATGACAGGAAAAATCTATCAACTAAATTTATGAAATTCACATAGATATATGAATGCAATACACAGACAAAATTGACGTTAGAGAGCAGATTGCCAAGATTAAACTACAACAACTACCCCTCAGTTCCAAGATAATTGGGGTGGACTACTACCAATATTAAACTAAACAAAAAAAAGTAGTAGAGTAATCCTTTCTGTCGTTCTGCTTTTTGTCTTACCCTTGCTATACTGGGGAAACAAGAAAAAGCAGAAAGAGAGCAGCTGCAGCTGCAGAAAGTAGGCTTATCTTTATAAAAGGGCAGCCAGGTGCACAAAGCATCCCTCATTCACGCAAGGTCCAGGGGAGGGCCGCACCACAAAGGGTGTGATGTAGATAGCCTACCCTAACGCAAGCATTAGTGGTTGCTTCTATGGCTCGAAACCTAAATAATTTTATGGTGGCTAGAATACAACAGTTCAACCAACTATTCTATGCACTCACCTCCCTTAGGAACTCCTTTAACTGATCGTCATGAAAATCCTGGACAGTTAGCAGCTTGACTGCAACATCCTGAAGTAGTTAGTAGCACATTAAAACAGGTGCATCATTATATCAAAAATTAAACATAATTTCCACAAAGTATCTTTTAAAAGAAATTGTATGAAACTTCAACTTCATGCATTTGCATATCCTTTTTCTCCAACTAATACATGCTGCTAACCACAACTTAAGTGGAGATGTCCAATTTTAGGAACCACAATGTAATAGCAAATTCAATTACCTCATGCAGTACGTTTTTTGTCAATATCAAAATACCAATAGCATTATCAAGAAATGATCTGAAAATTACAGTGTCATTGTCATGAAGTTATATTAAAGTCTTACTTCAATGTGATTTACACCTTTGCGTTGCCTAGATCATTTATACATCTTTGACATGCAATACAGGCAACACAGCATGATTACAATTTATTTAGATTTACAGGCAATACAGCATGAATAATTTAGCAGCAAACCCAAAAGTAAATAATACTGACCGATCCATGCCATTCAGCACGGTGTACTGTCCCAAATGAACCTGCATGGAAGAAGAGGTACATCAAGATACATTGATGTCGAACAGGGTTCCATAAATTAGGAATAATTTAAAATCATTAGACATATTCACAAAGACACACCAGCACCAACACGCTCTTTCATCTGTAATTCATCCCATGAAATCTCAAGCCAATCCATTGCAAGAGAAGGCTCAAGGTTCAAGTATCTGGGATTTGTTGCAGCCGGGTTCTCACGCTTCCCTGTTCTACCTCCTGCCTCCATTGCATCTATATTAGCTAATAGAGTTGCTTTTGGCGGTCTGCCAGGGCATATTGGAGACTTTTTGGATAGCACAACCTCCTTCTTGTAAGTCTGCCTGATAATGATTTTATCTTCTCTTGGTCTAGAATACTCATCTCCCGCTGTTTCAGCAGCAACAAGAACTTCAGATGGTTCAACCTCCAAAGCTTGATAAGAGCGGCACAGTGCATCATTTGGCAACTTTGGCTTATCACTGACAGCAAATTCGCTCATATGATCACCTTCAATGTGGGGGTCTGCAAGTATAGAAATTACAATTTCTCTTTCTCCAATGGTGACACTAAAAAATTTGAACTTCAAAATCATCTAGCTTCTGATTCTAACAATTTATGCAAATGCATAGAACAAGCCCTTTCAATAGTCAGGAAGAGAATTTTCAAGTAAGCTTTTTCCCTGTGCTGCAATGCAGGATACTATTGTAGTACAGACATAACATAAAAAGGCACCTGTATTGGAACACCAATTATCTATTCTTTCTGATATAAGTACCAATATATTATGGGCAAAAGAAGTTACAATCGTAATATCCAAAGAATTTCAAATACAATGACTTGCTTTGGTCGTATGTCATATCTCAAGCTGTAAATTCCCCTTACATCATCTTCTTTCAAGTAATAATGTTAAATCAGTGTATCCAAAAGCAAAGGCCACCGTTCAATTTATAGGGATTTTATTCAGTTTCCCCAAAACGTCTACAGCTCTACCATTAGGTTAACATGTTAAACTAGTGAGATCCCTTTTTTTCTAACAATAGGAGCATCAATTAAAGCTACAAGGGTATGTAAATAATAGCACACCTGAATGCAAAGCATTTTCTGCAGGACCGAATGTGTCATTTGACAGCAGTAACTGATTACTTATGTCACTATCCACGTAAGGCTGCTGATATTCCTTCAGATGAGCTACTTGAAGTGGTGAAGGAACAGGAGCCAATACACCTCCATTGATAGAGGAATCTGGACCATGCACATTTCCTGGATCCCCAACAAGATCAACCACAAATTCTCTGATACAATATAGACTTTAGTCAAAAAAGAATGAAGTGAAAATAAACATAATGCTCACCAGTGTTTATAACAAGGTCAGGCTTTACAGAAATTTAATGGAAAATCAAAGCACTAAAAGGTTCTAAATTTATATACACTGCTTTAATCTTAACATACGGGTGAAAGCACAATTAAAGCTGGTGAAAGAAATGGCAAGCAGTGCAATTATCTAGTTGGTGGTAGGGGAGATAACTAAGGGGAAAATTCTTGGTGGTGGTAGGAGAAATAACTAGTTTGATTTTTTTCGCCCCTTTTTCAGGATAAATGGAGAAGTGGATAAGATGTTTTACCTTGACAATCTTCTATCATCCTCAATTTTCACCAGACAAGAAGATCGATGATCTGCAACACAATACTTGCAACCTCGAGCTATCCTACAAGGCAAACCTACGTAATCGGCCAATTTCTGCATACGACAATAGTCATCAGCTAAATTTCGGTTTTCTGAAAGCTTCATTTCAGTAATCAAGTAATTACAAGAACGATTAATAAAAGCCGGTTTAGAATTCTATTTCACCATGTCCACGTAACAATTATGTAGAGAGCATGCAGATATTTCAAAAGGAATTTGATGCCCTAAAGTTCAGGTAGGGTGGTCTTTACTGAATAAGCATAATCACCATTATTGTTTCTCCTCGAGCTACTTCCATTGGTGATCTTTTATGTAACGCTCTTTAGTTATCCATGGCAAGTGCCAATCGTTTATTGTTATGTCGCTCAAAAGATATGAAAACATCCTAGGTATAGCTACTACGTAATCAAAATGTTCCTTCATCAAACATCACAATGAATTCAGTTATCAAAGTACATTATGTCTCAAGTCCCACTGCAGCACTCCAAAGGTGCAACGCACACAGGTTTTTTGGGGCAAAAACAAACAAATTGCTCAAAAGATATATCAAAAATCAAGGTACTACCAAAGGTTATATTTTCTTTCTTTTTAACCATCAAAGATGATCATAGATCAATTTGAACAACGAAAAGCTACTAACATAGAAATGACTGTTAGTCACCAGGAGGGGAGAAAAGGGGGGAAAGCAATTCAGAGATAATGGATAAAATTGAAATTTTGAGCATATGGAAAAGGGGTATTTTACTGACCTTGAATAAAATAGCTCTGTGCCTGCAAAGTCCTGAGGACAAATTGCCGATTGGTAGCACAATGCACTTCTGCAGATCCTTTAATCTCTTGCTAACAACTTTCCACCGCTGATGAAGATCACCTTGCTCCACCGGAAAAGAGCCCCTTAAATATCAAGGAACTCAAATTCGTGTAGAAGAAAATCAAGTCTGGAGAGCATACGTTGAAGAAAATTGATACCTACCCCATATACACAGCCACAAGCTTGCCAAGTTTCTCTGCCAACACTAACGTATTCTCTGCAGCAAAGTAAATTTCTTGAGCTTTATCTTCTAATTCCCTGAGCCTTGAATCCCCACGCCTATCAATAAGAACAACCTCCATTGATGTATCACTGGGTTCAATTTCTTTTAGTGCCATTAGAGATGGAATTCGTCTACCATCCTCTGTCTCATTACACATAACCCACAGATACGGATTCATCCCTAATATGTTATAAAACCCATCCGATATTTTGTCAGCATGAGACAAGGAACCACTCACCTGAAATTTTCACAAACTTTACGCATTAGATAGAAATCCACAGGCAACATGCCAAATAACAAATGCTTACCTGCAGAGGTTGATCAAGAATTTGAACTTTATGAGTTCGAGATTCTAAGACATAGGTCTCAAGTGCAAATTTAATATTCGTACATATTTAGTGAATTTCTTTTAACGCATCCGCCCCTGCTTACAGCTAAAGTATAACAAATAATAGAATTGTTTCCCTCCATAAGATTAACTACCAGTCATGCAATTTTTTCCCCAAAATAGAGTGTTTGTGTGTGTGTGTGTGAGAGAGAGAGGAGCGGAGAAATATACCCATAAACGATATGACACAGTTTGAGCATCAGAAGAACCACCAAGGCGCTTAGTACTTCTGCATTCTTGCAGAAGCATAGGCTCTCCGGAAGCAAGCATTGCTTGCTCTACAAGCTTTTTAGCAAGCGTGAGCTGCAAGTAATAGCTCTCCTTCGACTTCTGCATCAACGAATCCTCACTGTCAACTCTCTCCACCTCTTCCTCCGCCGCCACCACTTCCTCCACTTCCCTCGTCGTCGACTGATCCGTCTGCGTATCTTTAACCCCAGTACTCGGCCAGTTCCCATCCAACGTCGTCCCCGAAAACAAACTCCCTGCATAACTAGTACTTCCCCAACTCGATAGCCTTTGCAACGAAGTTTGTCTCTCAAAATTACCCTTCCCCACACAACTGAAATTGCTTCCACTACTCGATAACCTCTGCAATGAAACTTTCCGATCAAATGTCGACCCTTGTCGTTGCTTCTGCTCCGCCTCCGCCACGTGGCAATCAACCAGTTCATGTACTGGTACAGCCTCAGGCGGAGCAGGAAGCAAAAGTTCATGTTCATCTTCGCCATCAACATCATCCAATTTGATCTTCACGTGATTCTGTATTGATTTACCTTTCTTATTTTTCTCCGCCAGCCAGTTCACAAAAGCGGACAATTGCTTCCCGTGAATCTTATCACGGTGCCCATAGGAAAATGAAGCATTATTATTAGTCTCTTTCCCATGATCACTTGTCAGCTGTTTCGATGTGACATTATCTGAAGATTTTCCTGATTTAATTTGATCTTCAACGACAGTACTGATTTTCTTCTCGTGATCATCATTAACAAACTTTGCAGATGCATCGAACCCGCGGTCAGGAAATTGCCTTGGAAAGAAGTAAGTCGTTCTATGCGGCATTTTTTCACAATCCTCACGTGAACAAAAATCTCTCAAAAAGTTTCAACCCGCACGCTTTCTCCCTCTTGTAAACTTTTTTTGCTGGTTTTTCAACTACTTTTCACCTTGAATGAAAGCGACACCTCCAAAATCCGATCGACCGTACAACAACTTCAAACTTTGATCAGAAAACTGATTTTCCGATCATGAAGAATAACAAGGAGAAGACATTTTACTTAATGTGACGACTTCAACAGGTATATACCTTTTGCTTCAACTGTTGTACGTGCCTGAAAATGAACCAAAACCGAGAAACCCAGTTATTCTGCTAGCTTGTTCTTATATATCACAAATAAGAACTTTCATTATACGCATATAACCATGTGCACATATATATATATAAATATAATTTTCTAAATATGGAAGTATTATACCAGCAACCTTCAGCAGAAGTAATCAAAGACGAATAGAGTCCTATTTTTTTCTTGAAGTTGGAGAAAATAACTGATAAATCTGCAAAAGATTGAAAGAGAAGAAGCTAGCTGACAAACCGCTTTAGCAAATGGATTTTAGTCTTCTGCAGAGAGAGAAGAAAACGAATCAGTTGTTAAGGTGAGAGTATTTTAAGCGTAGAGTAAAAGGACAAAATCGGGTGGGAAATTGAAAATTATAAAAATCAGGAAGCTAACGTGCGCTGGAAGGGTATATGCGCACATATTTTATAAAATGACCACGTCAGGGTTAAGAGTGACATGCAGTGGACACGTATAAAAAGTGACAGCGAGTGCGTACAGATTACCATGGCGCAAGTTAGAGAGCAGCAAAATCGCGGGTCGTAAGAGAAATTAAAAATGGTGCTAAGGTTTAAGAATTGTTTGTATCTTTAGTCCTACACTCCTACTTGGGAGTCATGGCTCATGGCCAATGGCATTAGAGGTGGAAAAGCTTATCCAAATTTTGTACTCATTAGTTGTAAACTTGTAATTAGTTTCTTTTGAAATTCATTAAGCAATTAAATTTAATAGATAAGTACTAAAATAGTTGTTATGGTTGGGTGATTTAATCTTAAATAGTTGGCTTCCGCTATAGTGTTCACTGATTATAGTCTCATCTAAATTCATCTCAAATTAATATACAAAAGATAAAATAAAATTTTTAAAATTTCTATATTTCTTACATAAGAATCTCTAACAAGACTAGAAAACTTGTAAAAAAAAACATAGGATATGGAGTAAACGTATTAATGTGACATATATACTCAACTACTACTAATTGTTATTGCCTTTATATATCTTTTTGCTTCATTATATCTTATCTTCTAAGTCTGCATCGATTTATTATTTTTAAAAGAATAAACCTCCCTAATGAAAAAAATTCAATTTATAAATTTAAAACAAAAAATATTATTGACATGCATTCAATGTTTACACATAAATTAGAGTACATAAAATATCACTTAATTAAACTGAACCATAAACACCTCTAATTGTAATTGTTAGCTGGTCATAAATTGGATCTTAATGGATATGAAAGGGTGGTAAGTGTCTCTTCAATCTTAACCAAAGTCTTCGAGTTCAAACCCTACAAATGAATTTTCTTCGACAGAGAGCGTGAAGTAGGATTTTCTAGCGCGGATTATTTGAGTTTTAAAGCAGCTACTGTACACTAAGAGGTCGTTTGGTTGAGAAATAAGTTATTTCATAATTAATTATTTCGGAATTAGTTATCTCATTCTCCTTAGGAATAAAATAACACTATAATCTCAATATAACTAATTCGGAATTAATTATACTATAATTTTATCCCAAACAAATAAAAGCTAAATTTATCTCAAAATTTAATTTCAAAAGTAATTAAACCTTATCCCTCGTGTCTAACGAGCCCCAAGTGAAAAAACAAAAAAAAAATGACGCTTAATCAAGATTTAATTTATTGCTTTTATTTTTCAGCTCGATTTGCGCAACTCTTTCCGGGTTAGTGAGTTCTGGATTATAGTACCATTATCCAATAGAAACTGAAGAAGGGAATATTAAAATAGATTGTGCAAACCATGCTATGATTTGGATTTGGGAGGATTTAACTCATTCGTTGAGCTAGGCGGTGATCAGCTTTAATTTATCCTAAGAGTATCACTGTTTGACCATTGACCCTTGATCTATTTGACCATATCTTTCCATGAATATAAATACTCTTATTTACAAACTTTTCTTTTTTTGGTCAAATTATTTAAAAACTTGCCTGGACTTTACAAGTTCCTTATATGGATATATGAATATGGGAAAATGCATAAGTACCCCAGACTTATATCTGGATTTCCAATTATACATTTTTTTTTACAGAAATTCTATTACCCTCTAAACTTATTTTAAATGAAATTATTTGCACCCTTAACGTTGACGTGGCAGAGTGTGTGTATTTCACTCTTCCAAAGAAGAGTGAGAAGCAAGAAAAAACGATTTTCAGATTATTTTTTATTCTTCTTTACCATATTTTCTTACTTTTTTTCCTTTTCCTTTTCCTTTTCCTTTTTCTTTGTCTTTTTTCTTTTACTTTTTTTTGTTTCTTCTCTAATTCCGGCGGATATTCATTCATCGGCGACTTTGTCTAATCGTTTTTCTTCCATTTTTTCTTTTCACACAAATTAAACTCTCAAAAAGATATATTCATAAGCAAAGCAAAATACACTCAGATTTGGGAGAAAAAATTCATCATCGGAAGACCTTCCCACGCCGGAAAAAACATGATGTATTGAAATTTTAACTGGAAAAAGTTTTCTCAACTTATATTCGTTTTTATTTCTTTTGCTCTTCCTCCCACACATAAATTATACTTTCAAGAAAAATTTATATATATATAATAAAACACACTTAGATCGGGATAAAAATCTGTCGCCGGAAAAAATGGTGTTTGTCGGAAAAAAATGGTGTTTGTGAAATTCCGACAACCACCATTTTATGCCGCTGGTGACCAAAACAAAAAGAAAAAGAATGAAATAACCAAAACAAATGAGAATAATAAGAAATACGAAAAAAGGATAAGAAAAAGAAGAAAGAATAAAAAAAGTATTAAAAATACATGTGGAGGCGCGTGTAGCTCGCCACTTACCAAGAGTTTGGTTGTCAGCATTAAGGGTGCAAATAATTACATTTCAAATAAGTTTAGGGAGGTAATAGGATTCCCGCAAAGAAAAAGTGTGTAGTTGAGAATCCGAGTATAGAACAGGGGTACTTATGCATTTTCCCTATGAATATTATCTATGGATTTTGCACAAGCAAAAACATTATTATATTTTCTTAATGATGATTTAGATGGTAATCGCTTACGAAAAATCTTTTGGTACGCTGAATAATCAAATCGCAACTAAATACAAATGTCACCTTAATTAAGATAAAAATTGGGGACAATAAGGGTGTTTTAACCACTTCCATAACATATAAAGTATACTCGTTCTACTCAACAAGTGAGGTTTGCTCAGTTGGTAAAGGCATATCTACTCGTGACTGTTAGGTCCTAGGTTTGAGTCACGCTGAAGGGGAAATGGGGAAACACTATAGATCCTCCTAAATTGGGAAGAATTTTCTTTTTAAAAAAAAATACTCCCTTTGCTCCACTTTAAATTAAGTTTTTGGTTATTTTCGTACATATTAAGGAATTCACTTTTTAACATTAATTTTCAAACAAATTGACCATATTAATCTTTATTATCTCTTTAACTTGTTCATTGGAAATATAATAGATACTCTGAGATTCTTTACTCTAAGGGAAAGTTTGAAAAGAAGTTAACTCTTTGATAATATTTGAGGAGGAAAATTAAATATTTCGGACCACAAAAAAATGCTAAAAATTAATTAAAGTGGACCGGAGGGTGTCACACCTCCTTTTTCCTACACCCGAAGGTATATAAGGGAGTTTTTCCAATTAAAGTGACATTATTCGAAATGAGATTATTTAATTATTTCAGAGTCGCCACCTAGGATAATTTATGGTGTCCCAAGTCACCGGTTAAAATCCCGAATCGAGGAAGTTGACTCTTATTTAATGGTCTACGAACACAGAAATTCGGGTAAGGAATTCTGTTAACCCGAGAGAATGTGTTAGGCATTCCCGAGTTCC
The DNA here is from genome assembly GCF_000715075.1 of Nicotiana tabacum. NCBI lineage: Eukaryota > Viridiplantae > Streptophyta > Magnoliopsida > Solanales > Solanaceae > Nicotiana > Nicotiana tabacum. The sequence continues at coordinate 30,262,980 of NC_134095.1, forward strand.
GTGGTTCTAGCATGGTCGCTTAGTGATTTATACTTGGCTAAAATTGCGTAATTACTTATTTTAAAACCTATGTGCATTTATCTTTTACCGCTTTTAATCACTTGATTTGTTTGTAATTAAAGAATTGAGTTACGCGTACGTATACTCTTTTCTTTTGGCACGTCAAAAAATCATGCCACGCAAACGTGTCCACAATTAATAACGCTTGGTTTATTTATATTAAGAAAGGTTTGGTTGAAGTTGCGCGAACGCATCCCTCGAGTTACTTTTTGGAATTAAAAACGCAATTATGTTACGGGAACGTATACATAATCACAACACTAGTCTAAATCGAGCCTAAAGCAAACTACGAGTGTTCATTTTTTAGAAATTGTAATCGTGTCGCGCGAACGTGTACACAATTGAATTAATAACATTTTTATTATAAAAATGAATTTGGCCAAAGTTGCGCGTGCTTAAAACAAACTACGAACATTTGTCATTTTTGTATGATTAAATGGTAGGCGGCGCGCCTCGGACTATATGAGCTAATTTAATTTAATAACCTCTGAAAACCCATTTTTATTGAGAAGATTTGTTCGAAGTTGCGCGAACGCATACTCCGAATTGTCTTTAGAATTGTAATCATGTCACACGAACGTGTCCACAACCACGACAGTATATTAAACGTGCCTAAAGCAACTAACACGTTATCAACTTTGCGAGGGCCCTGAAAATTAGCTAAATGGCACGCCTCAAATTTTAAGTATTTTTTAAAAGAAATAATTATATGAGGGTCACGCATTTGTCATTTTTATTTGGCACGGCGCATCCCGACTTTAATTAAAAGGACGTGACTAGTTCATCAAAGAACGTAAGGGGATTCCTACTTATGTTATGCCAAAGATTAAACTAATAATTTAATAAAAAAATGAACTGGTAGCAGACCGCCCACATTTGATTGTGGAAAGGCCGAGTTAGTCAAAAACCAAGTTCAAACCCCATTCAAAAACCATTTTAAGATAAAAAAAGTGCTAAACAGATCTAAAATGGACAGTAGGAAATAAATCCAAACCAAGCTTACTAGACCAACCACATGAAGGGTCTAAACTTGTAATTTGAACCACAGCCATGAAACGTACATCCAAATCATCCAATCTTAACTAATTAATTAAGGATCATAATCTTCAATTTACACATGATTATACGAGGTTTACAACATTCCTGAATCACTTATATTCAAACAAAGTTCACCCAACATTTAAATCAAATATACATCTAGGAATGAAATATCCAAAATAAACTAGACTGAAAGCATGAACAATAAAATGACAACATCGAGCAGAAATTACAACAAGAACTTAATGTTTTTCCTTTAAACTCCAGCTCGGTTCACAGATCTTTACACAAACTTAATGAGGCTTCATTTCCAACATAGTTTCAAGAGAATACCTGGTATGTAGAACAGAAAAATGGGGTAAGCAATCAGCAACAACAAAATACAGCAGCAGAAAGCTCAACACAGTAGCTTCAACACCTCAATCCAGAAATCCCAGCAACACGGAGAAAATCAGTAAAAATGGAGAAGAAAAATAGTCTGGAAATCTCTCTTTGTTTTCTCTTTCTAGCTTTGAACTCTCTCTGATGTTCTTCCGCTCTCAATATTTCAGAAAATTTAGTTTTATCTTTTTTACTCTCTCCAAAATGAATTCTGCCCCAGTGTATCCAGAGTGTATCCAGAGTGTATACCGCTCTCTCCGCCCCCTTGAATCTGATTTTCAGCTCCCTTAAATGGGCATTCAATTAGTGCATTTTCCACTACCAATTCAACTTTTCTCTTCTTTAATCATCCACTTAATTGTCCACTCAATTAGTGCTTTTAGTTAATTTGATAATGCAAATACTACCATACCACTATTAGGAGCTTCTCAATTAGTAACCACTTGCATAAAATTATACTAATCAGTGGATTATTATACACATTCAACCAAATTATTGAACTAATCCCAGTTATTCTGCCTAAGTGATTAAACGAGATACCATTTCAAAGTTTTCTGATATCCTAATTATTAATTAATTCCAAAAATGTAAAATCAAATCTTAAATGCCAATGCTATATTTTTATTTTTTTAATGCATTAATAAAATTAACACATGCCCACAAATATATGTAAACAATCAGAAAAATCACGCAATAATTCCTAAAAATAACAAATAATCAAGGCCAAAACCTAATTTTGGGAATTATTTTGGAGTAATTCGTATGAGGCAAAAATCACGTGCTCACAGCTGCCCCTCTTTGTCCGGAAACACGAAGAGTTTTTGTGCAAAGATAAAGTGAGCGGATACGAGCGATTTTTGCCTGTTTGAACACTCCGTGGGAAGCATTTTTTGAAAGATTTGACTGAACCTCTGCTTCAAAGGTTTCCTACATATCCTTGGCTATAAAGGAATCAGGTCAATGTAGTTCGGGAAGTTTGGTAGCTGGTACTACCATGAAGCTGCGATTTTACTGTTACTGTTGTTGCTGCTGCTAATACTGCCTACTGACCTCCTTATTACACCATGACAAAAATGACGAAGCTAGACTAAGCTATAATCTATGTTTTACAAAGATTTATTTCCAAACTTGATCTTGTGACTGATGTTGCCTCTTTGACTTGTATCTTCCTCGGTGAAATCCCTTTGTTGCCGACTTGAATTGTAATCTGAGATGTTTTCCCTTTTCTCCAGATGGACGCCTGACTGCTGAGCTCGAACTGTACTCTGAGATGCTTTCCCTTTCTCCAGGTGGATGCCTGACTGCTGAACTTGAATTGTATTCCCGTGCTCTCCAGGTGGGCTCCTGACTGCTGAATTTGAATTATATTCCCTTGCTCTCCAGGTGGGCGCATGATTGCTTAACTTGAATTGTATTCCCTTGCTCTCCAGGTGGGCGCCTGATTTCAACAAAATAGACAAAAACAAAGAAATATATCTGCCCTGGTTTGGTAGCTGGGCACATATGTGAGTGTAAACTGAATCATGTTACCAAATATCAATAAGATCTTGAAAGCTGAAACTTGAACTGTACTCCCTTGTTCTCCAGGCGGGCTCCTGACTGCTGCGCTTGAAAGTATTCCCTGCTCTTCAGGCGGGCTCTTGACTTCAACTTGAAAGTATTCCCTGCTCTCCGGGCGGGCTCCTGACTTCAACTTGAAAGTGCTCCCTGCTCTCCAGGCGGGCTCCTGACTTCAAATTGAAATGTATTCCCTGCTCTCCAGGCGGGCTCCTGACTTCAAAATAGACAAAACAAAGAATTTGAAAGCTAAAACTTAAATTGTACTCCCTTATTCTCCAGGCGGGCTCCTGACTGCTGCGCTTGGAAGTATTCCCTGCTCTCCAGGCGGGCTCCTGACTGCTGACTTGAATGTCTTCTCCTTGTTCTCCAAGCGGGTACCTGACTTCAACAAAATAGACAAAAACAAAAAAAATTTTCTGCCCCAGTTTGGTAACTGGGCGATTTGTAAGTTGTTAGCAATATTGTAAACCAAAATATAACTTGAAATACCAAGACTAGGAAGTGCGTCTCCTAGGGATGGAACATTAATGACTTAAACTAGGAAGTGTGTCTCCTAGGAATGAATTTCAGTAACTAAAACTTATACGATCCAAACTAGGAAGTGCGTCTCCTAAGGGTATAACCTTAGTGCGTGGAACCAGGAATTGTGTCTCCTAGGGGAAAGCTCAATGTAGGAAGTGCGTCTCTTAAAACAAAAATATAACCTGAAAAACTCAGACTAGGAAGTGTGTCTCCTAGGGGTGAAACTTCAATGACTCAAACTAGGAAGTGTGTCTCCCACGAATGAACTTAAATGAACCAGACTAGGAAGTGCGTCTCCTAGGAGAAAATCTCAATTTAGGAAGTGTGTCTCCTAAAACATCAATACAACCTGAACTACCCAGACCAGGAAGTGCGTCTCCTAGGGGTGAAATCTCAATTTAGGAAATGCGTCTCCTAAAACAAAAATATAACCTAAAAAACCCAGACTAGGAAGTACGTCTCCTAGGGGTGAAACATCAATGACTCAAACTAGGAAGTGCGTCTTCCTAGGAATGAACTTAAATGAACCAAATAGGAAGTGCGTCTCCTAGTGGTAGAATCTCAATTTAGGAAGTGCGTCTCCTAAAGCAAAAATATAACCCTAAAGACCCAAACTAGGAAGTGCGTCTCCTAGGGGCGAAACATCAATAACTCAAACTAGGAAGTGCGTCTCCTAGGAATGAACTTAAATGAACCAAATAGGAAGTGCGTCTCCTATGGGTAAAATCTGAATTTAGGAAGTGCGTCTCCTAAAGCAAAACATAACTTGAAAACCCACACTAGGAAATGCTTTTTCTAGTGGTGATGTGTGATCTTCTCAATAGCCTTTGCGTAAGAAGAAGTGGGGCATTACACCTGAAAATTTCAAACTTCCAAGCTTTGATATGAACATAGCTTCCGTCCATGTTTTAGACAAAGAAAAACTTGTGAGTTTAAACATGGTGGTTGGTTTGTGGCCTTGACTTTGCGGCGATTGCTCTTTCACTTGCCATGATAACTTTGATTTCACCTTGAAAGACATTGCTTGCTTGTTGACTAACCAATTTCTCTGTCACCCTTATCACAGAAAATACCTCTTCTCCGTTCAGACCCAGTACCCTCTATCTGTTGCATTGCTCATGAACTGATATTTACCAAACCTTTGTGTTTCACATGAATCCCAAAGCACATCAATTGCCACCCACTCAGTGCGCATGCTGTTCTTTCTTGACTTAAACCACTGCCTTGACCTTGAGGCCTATTGCTCCTTCACTTGTCATGATAACTTTGATTTTCGCTTGGAAGACCTTGCTCGTCGTTGGTTAACCATTTTCTCTGTCAACCTCATCACAGAGAATACCTTTGATCAGTTCACCCAACATCCTCTATCTGTTGCACTGTTCGCGAATTGAAATATACCAAACCTTTGTATTTCTCATGGACCCCAAAGCATGCTGATTGCTACCAACTCAGTGCGCTTGTTGTTCTTTCCTAACTTATGCCACTTTGATGTGCTGGACAGATCCCGTTTTGTGCAATTGGAAAGCTGGTGGCAAATTTTAAAGTCATTTCTCACTTATTTTGACTAAACAGACTCGGGAAGATGAGGTAAACAATACAAAAGGAATAGAGTAAAGGGCAAAAGAAAGGGATGATTCCTAACAAGAAATTAGAAACCTATCAGATGTGGATACTAACTCTCATGACCATGACATGCACCTGTGGCCTATTCTATTAAGCAAGCTTGATATTCAACTCCTATTATACCTCTAAACCGTGAAACTGGGCTTCAATGCTCTGATCATCCAATATGATTCACAATCCTTATTCGACTTGTAGTGCCCGAAGGGTTTTCACCATCAAGCCTCTCTCATTTTGTTCTTTCTCTCAACTTACCGTCGCCTTACGGTGCCCGCGAGGGTTTTCACCAATAAGACTCTCTCATTTTCATTATTTTCTGATTGGACCAGAGTGTTGCCCCTGATATGAATTACCTCTCCTTGCTTGACTTGACATTCCTCGAAGACGGATCAGAAGGTCTTTCTTTGGACCGTAACGTGGCCTTTTGGATGAGGTTAAAAAGAAAGGGTATCAAAGGCTCAAAACAGTTCGACATGGGTTTAAAATTACAACTTTTGGAATCAGATTTCTTACAGCAAACACAACTTCTGCCCCGGTTTCTTTGCTTGGGGACTTTTGGATTTTTATTTTGATGGGACCGAACCGTGAGGCTGGCTACGTATCCTTAAAAGGAATCAGGTCGAACGTAGTTCATGACATATGAATTGCCTTGTTGTTGCAATTTTCTCTTCTTTCTCTTCTTTTCTTTTCTTTCTTCCTTTTCTTGTTTTGTTGTTTTGTTGTTTTTTCTTTTCTTTTTCTTTTCTTTTTCTTCTTTTTTTCTTTTCTCATTATTTTTTCCTCTCTCTCTTTTTATTCTTTTTCTTTTCTCTTTTTTCCTTACTTATCTTTCGCGCTTGTTTCTGAACTTTGCTACTGATTCCAAAAGAGGGGTATGAAATAAAAATAAGTAAGACTCAAAAGGGTAACGAAGGATAAAGTGTTTAAATAGCAGAACAAAATGTCTTCTTCATTCCAATCTCCAAAACATGCCAAGTGCAAACTACACAATTAAACAAACCAAGGAAAACATTTGTAACATCTTTTGATTGTACCAGACTTGACAATCATATCTACACATTCGCTTTCTACATCTGTTAACTAAAAGCACCATTGGAAAACATGCTCACTCTCATTATCATGAACGGCCCCTGTCAATTTGGGGCAAACTTGCCTTAACTTTAACCTGATGTGGCAAGATGCGTTTCAACAGTATTTCTTTATGTTCTATTTGCCCCAGTATCGCAATTCGGGCTTGAAATGATCTCAAAATGCCTTTACTTATTTCCCTCAAATGTCCCTATCATCTTCAAAATTGTTTTATTGCTTCATGACTAAATTAACTTTTTAAGACCAGGCTGATAATTACGCGTGCATGTCATGTCACTAGAGTTAACAGGAAAAGAACTATAAAAGGAAAAGAGAACTAAACAAAAATGACTAGAAATAATAGAAAACAGAAAATTGCATTAGACAGATGGTGAAAGGGTTTGAACAACAGAACAAACAGACTAAACTAGGGTTACAACCTTGGAACAAACCTAGACAACACTAAACGAGCTACTACGACTAAACAAACTAGGCAAAATAAAAGGATAGAAGGGTTTGAGTCACAAGATAATATCCGGATTACAACCTTGAAAATAACCCGAACAACAGAAATGACAACAAAATAAACCACCAAAACTCCTCTCCGGCTGACCAAGAAATGGAGCGTCTTTCCAATTACCAAGAACGACATCTTAGCCACTGAGTTCCTCATCAATATTGCCAAGACCATTACCAACTTCAATATCATCAACTTCAGTCAACAAGTTCCCAAGAGGGTTCGCGTGCTCCCTGTCACTGTCATTGATCACAATTGCCCCTTCTTGAATCATTCTTTCTATTTCCCTTTTCAAGGAACGACAATCTTCAATGCTATGCCCTTGGACATTAGAGTGGTACATGCATCATACAGTAGGATCAAAGCCTTTTGCATATGGGTCTGGAGTATAGCCGAGGAGCGGCTCAATCAGGCTAGAATGCTTTAATTTTTCAAATAAACTTGTGTAGGACTCCCCAATTGGCGTGAAACTATTTCTTTGCCTTTGTTCCCTTCCTTGCCCCTGTTTTCTTGGGTTATTGGGTGCTCAAAAATGTTGTGAAGGCAAGAATGCATTATGCGGTACTGGCGCTCGCCATAGGGAGTGACCTGGTGGTTGGGCAGATGACCAGACATTGTTCGGAGGATAATACTGAGGTGGATTATGTGGAGCTCGGGGATAGGTTTGGGGTTGGAGTTGAGGCTGGGTATATTGGTGAGGCGTACCCTTTGGTCCATGTCGTGACTCTGAAACGACCATGGCAACATCATCGTGTTCCTTCTGACCCAGCGAGCTTTCTGTGTCGTTCTGAATTGCTTGTGTTGTGGCTTTTAAAGCAGAATAACTCATGATCTTGCTAGACTTCAGCCCATCTTCTACCATTTCTCCCATTTTTACCACATCATTAAAAGACCTACCCACAGCCGTGATCAAATGCCCAAAGTAAGTTGGTTCTTGAGCTTGAAGAAAGTACTCGACCATCTCTTTTTCTTCCATGGGAGGATGGACTCTGGCAGCTTGCTCTCTCCATTTGAGCCCGTATTCCCTAAAGCTTTCATTAGGCTTCTTTTGTATCTTGGTGAGGGACATGCGATCTGGGACTATTTCTATATTGTACTGAAAGTGCCTGGCAAAGGCCTGAGCCATATCATCCCATATGTACCACCTGCCAGCATCTTGGCGGGTGTACCACTCTAGAGCTGCCCCACCCAGACTTTGACTGAAGTACGCCATCAATAATTTGTCTTTTCCATCGACGCCTCTCATCTTACTGCAGTAGCCTCTCAAATGGGCCATGGGATCTCCATACCCGTCATATAAATCGAACTTTGGCATCTTAAACCCATCAGGCAGTTGGACGTCAGGAAACAAGCACAAGTCTTTGTAAGCCACGCTCATCTGGCTCCCTATCCCTTGCATGTTTCTTAAAGACTGCTCTAAGATTTTCACCTTCCTGGATATCTCATCTTGCTCCACTGTCTTAGCAAGCTTTTCAGTTTCACCGGGAGGCTCAAAATGAGGAGCGAGAGAGTATGAATCTGAGACTTTGAAAGTTGGTTCTGGTGCATAGTGTTGGGCATCAGGGACTTTGAACACAACCTCGTTAGAGGATCGAGGAAAAGTAGCTGGGGGAGGAACTACAAGAGCATGAGTGGTCAAAGGGGCGGGATATGATGTGCTTTTGAGGGGTGGAGTGTGAAAAGGTTGTGGGGAGATATCAACAGCAGTGGGAACCTGGACTTGTGATAGTGATGGGATAGTTGCAGGGTTTTCAGTGTAGTTAGTGGGGAATGAAGGTGGAGGATGCCCCCTGATCCAAGACTGATACATTTCTACCATCTGTTGTTTCACCCTTTGGAACTCCTCTTTCAATTCAGACTCCGACTCCACAAACTCCCTTGACGGGTCAACAACTCTTGTGCCCAAGTTTTTGCTAGTCATGGCTACCTTGCCCTTTGGCCTTGTGTTGAATGGATGAGTTACCTTAAGAACCAAAAACCAACCACCCTTCTTTTGTGAATATAACAAAATGAAGCTATCACGTTAGCGTTAGGGCATTTAATAGCAAAAATATCACATTGCATGCAATGCACCTAGCAACAATTAATGATTCTAGAATGACTTCGAGGGTCATAAAGTCACTTGGCATCATCCCAATTTGTCCATTTGAACCTTCTCTTTTCTTTTCTTTTCTCACTCTTCTTAGCTCGCTCATTTTCCTCTTTTTCTCTTTCTGATTATCGCTTTTTTCCTCCCTCTTATCCCATGATTTCATCTTTTTTTCTTCTTCTCTTTTGTTTTTTTCTTTTTATTTCATTTCCTAATAATAATAAAAGAATGAGTCGATCGAACCCTATATAGGTTGCCTACGTATCATGACGCCGCATGAATCAGACCTTTGCGTAGTTCTGGAAGATCAGGAATAAAGAAAACAAATTGACATTCTCTTTTTCATTTTCTTTTTACCTTATTGACTACTCTGATGAGAACAGAGAAATAAAGAAGCAAACCCTTTTTTTTTCTTGAATTTTTCTTCTTTTGAAACAAATACTCTGCGGGAATTATTAAGGAACAAACCCTAGAGGAGACATTTTTTTTTGTTTTTTTAGGAAAGAAATCTAGATATTAAACCATAGAAAAATATTTTGAACTTGCATTTGATATCCCTGAAGAAGGATTTCGCAGCGAGGAAATATAAAAGATATTTCTGGATTTTAGTTTTTGATTACCTCAAGGGGAAACTCTAATGATAAACAAAAGATAAAATATATTTTTTCTATGTACAACAACCTAAAGTTCTAATGAAAATAAAAAGTTTTTTTTTTATTTTTCACTAATTTCCCAAAGAAACACCTCAAAAGAAAAATCTTTTTGGATTTTGGAATTAACACCTTAAAGAAAGCTTTTAAAGAAGCACTAAAATAAAATTCTCTCTCTCTTTTTTTGAATTTTGGTCATAATATACTAAAGGAAACATAAAAATAATTCATTTTACGTTCTAGATATTAATTGCCTAAAGGAAAAACAACCTCAAAAATTTTCTTTTTTTTCATTTCTAGAATTAGTATTCTAAAGAAAATTTATAACGGAAATAAAAAAAATGCAACATCTCTTTTTTGGATTTTTGGGTCACAACACATTTTCGCATATAAAGCAGAAAATACAATAACAAAATACTTGACATTACTATACAAAACTAGAAAGTAAAAGACGACATAAAAAAACATAAAAATAAAATAAAAATAACAAATATAAAAATCTCCTTAAGCAACTCCTGAATGCAATCCTGACCGGATGGTCACGGGGTGTCTGTCATGCTCAAACTTCAGTAAATAAATCCACACCTGTATAAGAAAACCTAAACCAACACTATGTGAGACAATAACATTCCCTAAGACACATGCAAGACATGATTGGGGCTATTTTTGTAAAATAGTTTATTTGGCTAAAAGGTGGCTAGAAGTGCAAAATTTTGCTAAGACCCCGCAAAGCCAAGAACCTAAGATTTACTAGGAAGACCGGACCCTATGTGGGTTGCCTACGTATCACGCTCCGAAAGACGAGAATCAGGTATGCGTAGTTCGGACATATTGGATACAGGCGAGAATAAGATTTTTTTTTTCTTTTTTATTTTGAAAAATGATGAAACTTGCAAAATCTTTTTTTTTTTTTTTGATTTTCTGATTTTCGACAAATGATGAAAAAGTGCAATTTTTTTTTGAATTTTCAAGCTCGCTTTATCTTCACACTTCACCCTCTTTTTTCTTTTTTTTTTCATTTGCCCTCAACTATCATTGGTTCGCCAAATGACTCTTTTACCCTTGAAGATTGCAACATGTAGCACATTAGGATGCATCAGGATGTTCTTTTATTTTTTTGGGTACACCTGTCCTAGACAGACCCAACCCCTGTGTTGAGTCCCCAAAGTCAGATGCACGTGATGCAAACAAGCGTTCCTACTAGGGATCCGACATGAGGCTATGTTATTCTAGGTTTAAAAACCTGGGTACATTTGTTCTAGACCTGGCTTACCCGAGCGGACAGCTCGAGCCGAGGCGGGGGCAACGTACCGGGAACACGAAAGTCTACCTCGCCTAGTTACTTGACCCAACCTCGTTTTACTTGGTATGACTTCTAACAGAAAAGTGGGTCACGCGCACGTGTGCACCATAAATTCAGAAGACTCAGAAAGAAAAAGGGGTTCGTAGCAGTTTATATATACAATTCAGATAATATCAAAGCGGTAAAAAGCAACATTTAGCACATTAGGCACAAACATGTAAAAATCAGATAATAAATAAAGCCAAATATAACAATTATTCTAAGCTTGAATTCTTGAACCCTGAAACAGAGATTCTGGGTTCGGTCCCCAGCAGAGTCGCCAGAGCTGTCACACCTCCTTTTTCTTACACCCGAAGGTATATAAGGGAGTTTTTCTAATTAAAGTGACATTATTCGAAATGAGATTATTTAATTATTTCAGAGTCGCCACCTAGGATAATTTATGGTGTCCTAAATCACCGGTTAAAATCCTGAATCGAGGAAGTTGACTCTTATTTAATGGTCTACGAACGTAGAAATCCGGGTAAGGAATTCTGTTAACCCGAGAGAAGGTGTTAGGCATTCCCGAGTTCCGTGGTTCTAGCACGGTCGCTTAGTGATTTATACTTGGCTAAAATTGCCTAATTACTTATTTTAAAACCTATGTGCAGTTACGCGTACATATACTCTTTTCTTTTGGTGCGTCAAAAAATCATGTCACGCAAACATGTCCACAATTAATAACGTTTGGTTTATTTATATTAAGAAAGGTTTGGCTGAAGTTGCGCGAACACATCCTTCGAGTTACTTTTTGGAATTAAAAACACAATTATGTTACGGGAACGTATACATAATCACAACACTAGTCTAAATCGAGCTTAAAGCAAACTACGAGTGTTCATTTTTTAGAAATTGTAATCGTGTCGCGCGAACGTGTACACAATTGAATTAATAACATTTTTATTATAAAAATGAATTTGGCCAAAGTTGCGCGTGCTTAAAACAAACTACGAACATTTGTCATTTTTGTATGATTAAATGGTAGGCGGCGCGCCTCGGACTATATGAGCTAATTTAATTTAATAACCTCCGAAAACCCATTTTTATTGAGAAGATTTGTTCGAAGTTGCGCGAACGCATACTCCAAATTGTCTTTAGAATTGTAATCATGTCACTCGAACGTGTCCACAACCACGACAGTATATTAAACGTACCTAAAGCAACTAACGCGTTATCAACTTTGCGAGGGCCCTGAAAATTAGCTAAATGGCACGCCTCAAATTTTAAGTATTTTTTAAAAGAAATAATTATATAAGGGCCACACATTTGTCATTTTTATTTGGCACGGCGCATCCCGACTTTAATTAAAAGGACGTGACTAGTTCATCAAAGAACGTAAGGGGATTCCTACTTATGTTATGCCAAAGCTTAAACTAATAATTTAATAAAAAAATGAACTGGTAGCAGACCACCCACATTTGATTGTGGAAAGGCCGAGTTAGTCAAAAACTCACGTCTGGTTGCCCATTACTGCAGGCTCAGCGTGTGAAGTAACTGGGCTCATACATGAGCAACAACAGAACTGAAGGAAAACTCTAAAACCATTGTGTTGTATTTCAAGCTATATAGGAACAGATCTAAAATGGACAGTAGGAAATAAATCCAAACCAAGCTTACTAGACCAACCACATGAAGGGTCTAAACTTGTAATTTGAACCACAGCCATGAAACGTACATCTAAATCATCCAATCTTAACTAATTAATTAAGGATCATAATCTTCAATTTACACATGATTATACGTGGTTTACAACATTCCTGAATCACCTATATTCAAACAAAGTTCACTCAACATTTAAATCAAATATATATCTAGGAATGAAATATCCAAAATAAACTAGACTGAAAGCATGAACAATAAAATGACAGCATCGAGCAGAAATTACAACAAGAACTTAATGTTTTTCCTTTAAACTCCAGCTCGGTTCACAGATCTTTACACAAACTTAATCATGCTTCATTTTCAACATAGTTTCAAGAGAATACCTGGTATGTAGAACAGAAAAATGGGGTAAGCAATCAGCAACAACAAAATACAGCAGCAGAAAGCTCAACACAGTAGTTTCAACACCTCAATCCAGAAATCTCAGCAACACGGAGAAAATCAGTAAAAATGGAGAAGAAAAATAGTCCAGAAATCTCTCTTTGTTTTCTCTTTCTAGCTTTGAACTCTCTCTGATGTTCTTCCGCTCTCAATATTTCAGAAAATTTGGTTCTATCTTTTTTACTCTCTCCAAAATGAATTCTGCCCTTGTATATCCAGTGTATCCAGAGTGTATCCAAAATGTATATCGAGTGTATACCGCTCTCTCCGCCCCCTTGAATCTGATTTTCAGCTCCCTTAAATGGACATTCAATTAGTGCATTTTCCACTACCAATTCAACTTTTCACTTCTTTAATCATCCACTCAATTAGTGTTTGTAGTTAATTTGATAATGCAAATACTACCATACCACTATTAGGAGCTTCTCAATTAGTAACCACTTGCATAAAATTATACTAATCAGTGGATTATTATACACATTCAATCAAATTATTGAACTAATCCCAGTTATTCTGCCTAAGTAATTAAACGAGATACCATTTCAAAGTTTTCTGATATCCTAATTATTAATTAATTTCAAAAAATGTAAAATTAAATTTTAAATGTCAATGCTATATTTTTGTTTTTTTAATGCATTAATAAAATTAAACATGCCCACAAATATATGCAAACAATCAGAAAAATCACGCAATAATTCTTAAAAATAACAAATAATCAAGGCCAAAACCTAATTTTGGGAATTATTTTGAAGTAATTCGTATGAGGCAAAAATCACGTGCTCACGGAGGGAATATGAGTTAATCACTAATCTTGTTAAGTCAACAACATATTGCCAATAATGTTATCCTTATCATCAGAATTCTCTTTTTGATTGTTAACATTTGGTTAAGTAGGACAAAATCCTATCCTCTTTTTTTTCCTATTCTGATTTGCTTAAATTAGTGGTCATCTATAGGTGTAAGGTACTCTTCAAGTAAGCCTGTGAAAAATAATTTTTTCCATATACAGGAACAAATTTTATTTGTATCTTTTCTTGAAAAAGAACTTTTTTTCCTTGACGTAACAAACATTGTGGAAAAATGTAATTGAAGTTTTTTAATGTATTTTCCATAAAGAGAAAAGGAGAAGTGGTATTCTGCCTATATCTTTGTGTTCGTTGATGGTTGTCATGCACCGCATTAGCATCTATATCCGCTTTTTGTGTCACATTTTAATTTGTGCCCTCTTTGCAAAAAAAAAATTGCAAGCGTATCCGCTTTTTCGTATAACTTCAGCATACGAGGCTGAAGTAGCAAAGACAATCACGCAAAACTTCAGCATTCTAGTAGTCGGGCCTGAAGTTCAGCTCTAGAGCTGAAGTTTTTGTGTTGTAAATGGGAAACTTCAGCTCTAGAGCTGAAGTTTTTTTACCACCTATTAATATTACATACTAGACCTGAAGTTTTTTACCACCTATTAATATTACATACTAGAGCTGAAGATTTTTTACCACCTATTAATATTACATACTAGAGCTGAAGTTTTTGTGTTGTAACTGGGAAACTTCAGCTCTTTGGAAACTCAATTCCATCTTGGTTGTGAAATTCTCTCTTATAACTTGTTCATTTGTGATTTTCGAAATGGGCAGTCTCCTAATACCAGATGTTGTTCCCTCTCCAACTCAAGACGCTAAAACACTCGAGAAATCCGTCAAAGGATCTTTTTTCTTTCTCTTTTTCACAACTAAGATGGAAATACATTACTCTGCTTGCTAATGCATAAGCAGATTTTATTAATGTTAACCAAGCACAATAGAATGATGATACAACAGAAGAAATAGATAAATACTTCTCTCCCAAAAAAGAAACAGAGTTTTGGAACCGGGAGGAATTAGAATTTAGCTTGATAAAAGTTATTCTAGTCTTTGAGAATTGAGAGGAGTAGGAGCACAAATTGAAAACGAAGAGAAGAAGAAGGAGGAGAAAATGAGCTGAAGTTATTTAAGAAATGAGTACAAGTCAAAAATTTAAAAAAAAATAGGTATAGGTTAAATGGGGGCGACCAAATAAGGTGCCCGTTCAATTTTTACGCCAATGTCGTCGACTTTGGACGGCCTTTCATGATTTTATTTATACTTCAAAAGGCATCATAATTATTACATATACTAATAAAAAGGAATATAATAATATATAAAAAAAAAACATCATGATTGATTTAAGCACAGAGGCGTAAATTATGGATATATAAAGCGATATCTTTCTATTTTTTGGTTTCTCTTTCTTCCATAATTGTACAAATTATATTCAAAAATATAATTCATAATTGAGTTAGAATTTTTTAGAGTTGTATTCAAAATAATTCATTATATTACAAATCTATCTCAGAAGGGAAACCTTGGAGCTACGGTAAAGTTGTCTCGGTGTAATTAATCCGTGGAAGCAATCATTAATGCTTGCATTAGGGTGAATTATCGACATTACACCCCTAGGGTATGGCGGTTGCCTGGATCCTGCGTATATGCGGGATATTTTGTGCAACAGGCTATTTTTTTTTTTTTTTTTTTGCAAATCTATCATTAAGAAAAGTAGGAAGTAGTATAAAATACAAGAATTATTGAATTTTTGGCCAGGAGACTCCCTTTATCTTGTGACCAGGTTGGAGCTTTATATCTACAAATGTAATATCTTTCCTTACGTTTTTCAATGTTTGTTCTGCTGTAGAATAATTACCAGTATATAGGTAAAAAGGAAGAAAAGATTTGGTGAAAAACTACTTATTTGTTTTTGCTAAAAGACGTTTGACTTAAGTGTTTTCATATTTTTCATTTATCTCTAATACAAATGCTAATAATTTTGAGCTATATATAAAAATTCGTGGTTGCATATTCATGGGGTAAGGATAATTGTTTTTATTATTATTATTATTATTATTACTATTATTTTGTATTCGATTGTTTATATATACTTGGATATGGCGATCCTTATTAACCAAATGTAGAAAGAAGAGAATTTGAAGTAATAAATTAATAAAAGTAGCAGAACGGTTCTTTTTCTAGAAATGATAACCCCATGTGGATTCTGCAAAAGAGGAAATAAATGAAATAAAATAAAAACAGAACTGCATGTGGCCTAAATCCTGGAGCTAACAAAACATGATTGGATATTTGCGCGACTGTTGGAAAATTCCGAAGGGTTACTCTCTTTTTTTCCCTTTCTATTAGTTACTTTTATTATTAATCTTTTTAACTCTTTTTAAGTCAATTTTAAAAGAATTTATTAGTAACGGTAGACATTCCTAAATTAAAGATACTACGGGACTCTTGAATCCTAAGAGTTTATTAGGGTTTCCTGGAGGTTACTCTATCTTAAACCCTAACTCACACCTTTAAAGGAATACATATTCCCTTGAAGAGGTGTCTCAAAATCTCATAAACTTTTGGGATATTCATAAAGAGATCAAAATATGGCCGGATACTTCTTGACAATCAAATAGTTCAAGAAGCTGGAGATCAAATACATCCCCAGAAGGTCCGCATCATCCTACATTCGAGAAATATGCAGCTTCAGCCCTCGAATCACGGAGATAATCAGGAGAGAAGAATCAAGGGAACAAACAGAGTTGTAACCCGCAATGTTTATCAATAAAATCACTTTATTCTTTTGTGGTTGTAGTTTATTTTTCATATGCTGAAAATTAGTTGCAAACAAATTGGCACGCCCAGTGGGACCAGTTCTGCCCTTCATCTCTTCCTCCTATAAATCGAAAACTCCAAGTTTCAAAACCATTTATTACGATGGTAAAGTACTTCAAGTCTCGTCTTAAAGTTTCGGCAAGCCTACATCCCGACAATCCTTGAAGTAGAAGAATTTGTAGACATCGAAATTTTAAGGGATCAAGCCAAATCCTAAGTTAAAGATACTACAGGACTCTTGAAATCCTAGTAGTCTATTAGGGTTTCTTGGAGGTTACTCTACCCTAAACCCTAACTCACACCTATATAAAGTGATACATATTCCTTTGAAGAGGTGTCTCAAAATCCCATAAACTCTTGGGATATTCACAAAGAGATCAAAATATGGCCGGATACTTCTTGACAATCAAATAGTTCAAGAAGCTGGAGATCAAATACATCCCTAGGAGGTTTGCATCATCCTACATTCGAGAAATAAGCGGCTTCAGCCCTCGAATCACGGAGATAATCAGAAAAGAAGAATCAAGGGAGAAATAGAATTGTATGCGGCTTCAGCCCTTGAATCACAGAGATAATCAGGAGAGAAGAATCAAGGGAGAAGCAGAATTGTACTCGCAATTGATTAGTAAAAATATTTTTCTCTTATTTTGTGATTGCAATTTATTTTTCATATATTGAAAATTAGTTGCAAAACAAATTTGGCACGCCCGGTTCATAGGCTCTTTGAAATATGAATTTATGCTCGCATTAGTGTGAGCACGTGATTTTTGCCCTATAGTAATTACTCCCATAAACTCTAAGAAAATAATGTTTTCCCATTATTTGCAATTTTTGTAGATTTTTCATAGGATTTTTATTAATTGTTTGCACTTGTCTGTGCATGTTTATTTTATTTAAATCATGAAAAATACAAAAATACTCTGTATTGCATTTGGGGTTTATTTTTATATTTTTAGGTTAATTAGCAAATTAGTTGTTTTATAAAAATAAAAAATCACAAAAATGGCTCACTTTTGCATTTTAGCCGTTTAATTTTAAATTTGTAGTTTTCCTTCTAATTTAGGAGTTAATTAATTTTTATAAATATTATGATGGGTAATTAGTTTAATTTTGTAAATTATTTTAATTTAAGGGTTAATTTAGGTTTAAATTAATTAAAAAAGGAAAAGAAAAACAAATGAAAAAAAAGAGCAAAAAAGAAATAGGGCTTTTATAATGAACCAAACGTAGAGGCCTAATCTTCAGTTCTGATCCAATCCGCCCAGGCCCAACTCCCAAACCCGGTCCAGCCCTGTCCTAACCAAAACGACCCCATTTTTTACCCCTCCCATCTTAACCGTTGGATCAATTAGATCCAATGGACCGGAACTCCTCATCTTACCCTAATATATATGTCCGAACAAGCCCTACCCCCCAGTTCCAACGGCTTCGTCTCACATCTCTTAGACTCTTGAACCCCAAACCCCAGAACCCGCTGCCCTTAGATCCCAAATCCTCTCCGCCGGCGGCTGTGAGCACGTGATTTTTGCCCTATATGAGAATTACTCCCAAAAAATTCAAAATAAAACAATTTTCCTTTGTGTGCAATTTTGAGAATTTTCGTGGCATTTTTGGATAATTATTTGTATTTGTCTGTGCATGTTTATTTTTTTAAATTAATAAAAAATACAAAAAATATGTCACATTTGCATTTAGGATTTAATTCTACAATTAGGAGTAATTAAGTTTGTTTTACAAAAATGAAAAAATCACAAAAATAATGTATTTTGAATTTTTAGCATTTAATGTTTAAGTTGTGTGATTTTATTTAATTGTGTGTGTTAATTGTTATTAAAAGTTAATTAGTACTTTTATAAATTAATCTAGTCCTATAAGTTAGTTTAGGATTTTTGGAATTTTTAGTTTTATTAGTTTAAGAAAAAGAAAAGCAAAATAAAAGAGTGTTAAGTCATATTTGGGCCAAATCAATTTAAAGTCCATCATCCCAAATAATTTTCTTCCCCTTGAAATTGAAACCCGTCCAAGACAGCCCAGATACCGGGCCCATACTCCATCCCCGACCCAGTCTGCCCCATAGCCCAAACGACCACCCCCTTTCTTCATTTCATTTTCATTTGCAATCCCTAACAAAAAAAAACCCTAAAACCACCCGCCACCTTCATCTCCCATCTTCAACAAAAACACACACACACACACCGCCAACCATCCAACACTCGAACGACCACCCCAGCAATGCCTGAACCACCAACACGCACACATACAGTCCGTTGACCACCTGAAACAGCCCGCCTCACGTCCACCACGACCACGTCCAGCCGCCACCACCAGCTTCGTCCAAACGACCACCTCCCTTCACGCCAGCCCTACTACCAACGACCACCATCGACTCCATCAACTTTTCGACCACAGCCGAATGACCAGAGAACAAAACGACCCCCAACCCATCGACTCACCTTCCCCATAACCACCCTCCAGTCCAAAAAGAGACCAGCCATCCGAGGTCGTGCTCAGTCGTACGTCGAGGCAGTGCGTCGAGGTTCCGTTCGAGTCCGTGTCTGTTAGTCAAGCGTCGAAACAGTGTTGTGAACGAAGCTGTATTTCATCGGAAGTTCAGCATTGTTCGACGTCGGATCGTTAGCATAAAGGTAAGCCATAGCTCGTTCACGGATTTTTGCTTTTTCTTTGGAGTTTCGTTTTCACTGTGTGTAACAGAGCAAGAAAGTGCAGTAGTAAAGGTCATATCTCTTACCTCGAATCTATGCTATTTACGGACCTATTTGTGGTTTCGTTTTAATATGTGGGTTCATTTTGATAAAATTTTCGCATGAAGTATCCTACTGCATATTCATTGAAATTATATGTGTGTGCGTTTTGACGACTTTCCTACTGTTTTGAGTTCAATTGATGATTGTGTTTAGTGATTTGGATCTACTTGTTTGTTCTATTAAGTTTGTTCTGATATGAATCTGGCCTTGTTGAATTGTCCTAATGTTGTTGATTGAGAGTTAATTTCATGTGTTTAATTAGTCAATTGTTAGGATTTCTAACTTAGTTGAATTGGTTATAACTGATGGATTTGGTACAGATTGAAAGGGGTTGAGGTAGGATAGTAGTTCAGGGCATTCAGGAGGGTAGTTTGGGATTTGAGAAGTTTGAAATGGTTAATAAGAGTGGTCTGACAGTAAAGGTACCAATATAACCATTAAACTAGTGTATTGTCCCATAATAGTGGGATGGGAATCAATAATAGTATGAGAGGTTTATTGGGAGTAATTAAAGTAAAAAGTACCCATAACATGTGAATTAATTATTGAAACGGGACATATAGTAGTGGGGAACAAGGGAATTAAATAAAGAAAAGACAAGGGTAGTGGGGAACAAGTGAATTAAAAAGAGAACAAAACATGTAGTAGTGGTTGAAGAATATCATGGGCAGAAATACTTTCTTAATTAGCTTAATGCTCCTAAGAGCTGGAAAGTTAATAAAGTTTGGCTATAAATGAGAGGAGCTTTACACAGTTTAAGGGGGGTCTCTTTTGGAATCAGTTTTTTAAAAAGGGAGTGGGCTAAAGCATGGATATTCTTTGAGAGCTTGGAAAAAAATAGAGGCCCGAAGAGCATAAGAGTGATAAACTGGTTCTTAAAATTGAGGACCTACTGTTCCATTAAAACCTGAACTGAAATTCTTGACTTTTAGTTACTAAGTTATATTTTCCAGTTCAGTTTGGTGTACTGAAGGGTTTGAGATTCACTGGTTGATTTCCTATTGATTTTGGAGTTCAATTAGTTGCTTGGGGTTATTTGTTGTTGTTGTTTGGTTTCACAACTGGTTCTGGGCGGTGGTCAAGTGTTTATTCTGGTTTAAAACTAGGTTTTGAGTTGTTCTGAATTCCAAGCTGCTGCTGCCGGTTACCTGCTGTTGCTGACCCTTTTTCCTCTTCTTATTGTTCTCAAATTTCCAGGTATTTGCTTCTTTCCTGAGGTATTGGTGCTGATTTAAAGTGGAAATGCAAAAATGGAAAATGCTTACCTTTCTTGCCTCTTGAACCTTACCTGTTTGGACTCCATGTACTAATGCCTAAATAGTTTAGACAAAATAGCTTAATGTAGTGTAGTTCTGATTTGTATGCAACTGTATAACCGGACTAAAATTAGAAATAGACGTTTGGACCGATTAGCTGATAGATTGGTGATAATCACCAACTTTGACGTAGTATGGTTTACTTGTGTAGTTTAAGTTCTGAAAAATTAAAATAGTTCGAAGCATGAAATGAATTTGAGAGTTATGATTTTATCTTGTAGTAACAAGCAGAAAATGAACAATTAATTAGGACATGAACAGTAGTTCAAGGCTATTAATTAGGATATGGGTATCAGTTTAAGGGAAGCATTACGACATTTGTTTTCAATAGTAAGTTTAGTAGTTCAGCTTTAAAATCACGGATATTTGAATATTGATCTAGTAAGGTTCATTTGAATCAATCAATCAGTTGCATCATATCTTGGCAATACCACGCTTCCAGCTCGACTTAAACGACCCCAAACGACCCATTTGCATAATTTGAAGTAATCCCAGTGATCATTTGCTCAATTGGAATCAAGGCGGGGATTGACAGTCCACTTCGGATAGTTTGGGCCTCCGTGCCATCCCAAATGGCCTAGGTCTTGCTCTTGATTACATGTTCATTTGGACCTGGGCCCAAGCATAGGTTTGGCCTGCCCTTTTAAGCATATTCGAATAACTATTCTTTGTATGGTTAAAGATCAAAAATTCAAATGACTTCTTGAACCCCAAATGTAGTAGTAGTATTAGAACTAATAATAAAATTAGGACTTTTCCTTTTATTTTTAGAGACAAATAAAAATAGCAATTCATAGTCGCTTTTAGGTTTGCCCTTTTAAATAATAAATGAGACGAGCCTCGCCAAATAAAGCACCTAGATTGCGAGGACCTCGATAATTGTTTCGTATTAAAATACTTAGATTTTGAGACGGGCCGTTTAGCGAATTTCACGGCCTTCCCCAAAATAATAACGCGTTAGTCTCTTTAGGCGCGTATTTTAATAACATTACCTCCCTAAACTCGGGTGCACATTTATATGACCCAAATCCAAATCTCAACGGAGTTGAGATGTGTCAACAACCACGGGTGCATTGATGTGACGTGGTTCAAGACTTGTTTTAATGACGCTGCAATTTTCTTTAAAAATGAATAAAAGCGGTTAAGTTTAAAATTTGCACATAGGTTCATAATTGTTAAAATCAGATAATTTAAGCCAAATATAACAGTTGAGCGACCGTGCTAGAACCTCGGAACTCGGGAATGCCTAACACCTTCTCCCGGGTTAACAGAATTCCTTACTCAAATTTCTGGTTCGCGGACTGTAATACTGAGTCAATATTTTCCTCGATTCGGGATTCAACCTGTGACTTGGGACACCATAAATCTCCCAAGTGGCGACTCTAAATCTTTAATAATAAATCCCGTTTCGATTGTCCTTTAATTGGAAAAACTCCCGCTACGCCCCTGCGTGCGCAGGTAAAAAGGAGGTGTGACAGCTCTGGCGACTCTGCTGGGGATCGAACCCAGAATCTCTAGTTCAGGGTTCAAGAATTAGAGCTTAGATAAATTGTTATTTGGTTTTATGTGATTTTTTTACACGTTTGGGCCTAATGTGCTAAATGATGCTTTTACCGCTTTGATATTATCTGAACTGTATATAAACTGTGCCGAAACCCTTCTCTTCTTACCTCCTGGGATGTGCTTACTGGTTGAGACCCCCTATTCTATTAGTGTCATACCCTGAAATAAGAAAGAGGTCGGACAAGTTAAAAAGCCGGACAATCTCGCGGGTCCCCGGTACGTTGCCCCCTCTTCGACTCGAGTTGTCCGCTCGGGTACACAGTCTATAACAAATACCCAGGCTTTGAACCTAGAATAACGTGACTTCATGAAGGATCCCTAGTAGGAACGATTATTTGCATCATGTTGCATTTGACTTAGGGGACTCAACACAGGGGTTGGGTCCGTCTAGGACTAGCAACCTGAAATGAAAAAGACCATCCTGATGCATCTTATTTGTTTTCCGCGCATTTATTTGCTTCGGACTTGCATGCTGACCGACTTTTGAATGTTTTGAGTAAAGAGAAATAACAGGATGAGGGTTAAAGAGAGTTAATAGCCTGTTTTGAAAAAAAAACAATGTCCAAATAGTGTCGAAACTCTGCCGAATTTTTGAGAAAATGAAAAAAAAAGAAAAAAAAGAAAAGGGGGTTTTGTTTATGAAAAGTAGTTTTATTTGCCAATGAAAAGAGTCTTGTTTTCAAAAATAGTTTATTTTCCCGAACTACGCCGGTTTGATTCTCACAGGGTGCGGGATACGTAGGCAACCCTTATCGAGTCCAACCTCCCTTTTACAAAAATGTCAAAATTTTTGTCATAAATAAGTCGGGTGACGCCATTCTTGCTTAAAATAAGCAGAATGTCCCCAAAAGGGCATCAGAAGGCTATTTTCGCAAGAACAGCCAACCTGAGTCATTTTTAAATGGTTTGCGGGCACAACCTTAAAATCTTCCTCCCGGAAGCGCTGAAAGGCCGTGTTTTCAACCGGGTCTTTTATTTCAATTTGAAAAAAAAAGAAAAGAGTCAATAATAAATCGAGTAATGCCATTTTTGGCAAAAATAGCCGAATGTTCCCGAAAGGGATGCCGGAATGCTGACTTTGCATAAACATACACTTTTAGTCATCTTTGGATTTTTGACCGGTTGACTCACCCAGCCTTAAAATCTTCGTTCCCGAAGTGCTGAAAAGCCGTGTTCGGAACCGGATCTTCTTTTTAATCTGTGAAAAATTAAAAATAGTCAATTTGTTGAGTCAAATGAATTTTATTTCTTAATCACCTTAATAAATGTGCAGGATGAGCACGATGCAAAATGAACCTTTTTCAATAATGACTAAAATCCCTTTCGAGTTGCGGGTATGGTGGGATGATTTAGGTGGTAAAGGGCAAGATGAGGTCAAGAAATATCTAAAAGGTCTTACGGGTTTATTGAAAATCCAGCCTAGGGGGGATATCATAAGAGTTTTGGTCACCTGCTGGGACCCGACACATAATGTCTTCCACTTCCCCGATTCTGAACTCACCCCGACTTTGGAGGAAATAGCCGGGTACATCAGAAATGCTGAAGTTCCGATAAGGCAAAAATACCTAGTTGCTCCAAGAGCTGTCACCGCGCATCGATTTTTAGATTCATTAAAAATACCCAGGACGGTCCATAACCCAGATTTGGCAGCGGGTTTTTGTAATCCGCGCTTCATATACGACAGATACGGTCATGTCGGAGGATTCAACAATCCGGGTAACAAGTTATGCAGCAAAAGTAACCGTCAGAAATGGGATGAGCATAGACGAGTGGCTTTTATAATAACCTTTTTGGGCCTTTTGGTGTTTCCAAGGAAAGACGGAAACATTGATTTGAAAATAGCCGGGGTCGTCAGTACC
The DNA here is from genome assembly GCF_000715075.1 of Nicotiana tabacum. Taxonomy (NCBI): domain Eukaryota; kingdom Viridiplantae; phylum Streptophyta; class Magnoliopsida; order Solanales; family Solanaceae; genus Nicotiana; species Nicotiana tabacum. The sequence goes on from NC_134095.1 coordinate 30,287,044, forward strand.
TTGCTCACTCAAGATGAAAGCACTCTTGCACCTATGATAGTATCTGATATCTTCCGAGCTCTCATAGCCTGCAAAGCCAGAGGGAACTTTTTCGAGGGGTGTAACTTGTTGCTACAAATATGGATGACTGAGTATCTCTGCCACCGTTCCCAGCTCTTGAGTTATGGTGCCTCGAAGAAAACTTGCATAGAAGAATTCCACATAAGAATCAAGGGGGTCAGTCTACCCGAGGGAGTTACGGCGTGGACATCATTCTTTCGGACCCTCACCGCCAGCCAAATACAGTGGACGCTAGGATGGTTGCCCGTTGATGAGGTCATATTTATGTCGGCAGCTAGGACCCACTTTCTATTGATGGGGCTCAAGAGCATTCAGCCCTACGTGCCATATCGGGTTTTGAGACAACTCGGGAGATGCCAAACAGTGCCACTGGAGGAAGATCTTAGTGCTCAAGTAATTGAGATTAGCCTTGACGGACAGTTTCTTGAAGCAAGAGTTCGTCAGATCTGGAGTGAATGCCAATATTTAAAAGCAGATACTTGCGTGCAGGATCGAGCCAAAGGCGAAGTGGCCCCAGGATACCTTGCTTGGTACAAGAGAGAACTTGAGCATGAAAGGCCGACTAAAAGACCCCATCTCCAGGAGTTCGTCAAGGCGTCGCAAGAACAGTGAGATTGGTTAGCTAAAGAACACGAGTACAGGGTGACAATAGGCAAGTTGGAGAAGCAAGTTATGGATTTGAAATTTGAGAAAGATTTTCATAGCGCTGCAGATGAGGGAGAAAGGAGAAAACTAGCTCAGGAAAACGAGGTCCTCAAAACTCAAATCCAGGAAATGAAAATAGCTGCCAGAAGCTAGGAGAGAAGCTGACCTGAGAAAAGGCTCATAAACGGTCTAAACAACAAAGTCCTCGAGTGTCAAGAAGACCTGGAAAAATCTAAAGCTGGTCTAGCGAGAATCCAGGTGAAATGGATAAAGAAGATAGAAGAGCAAGTACGGTTCATGCAACAAATGAAGAGGGACTACGAAGAGCGGATCTTTAGGCAAGCCCGAGATGCCAAAACAGATAAGAAGCGCTACTATGATCTGATGGCCTGAATGAAGAAACAGATAAATGAGTTTCAGGATCAACTCTTTTACAATGCTCAAGTGTTGGGGATGCGGAATCAACAAATAGAGCGATTGCTTATGGAAAGGGACAAAATCAAGGGAAGAATCGACGATATCGGGCACTACATCACCATAACGTGCTTAGCTTGTGAGGATATGTCTCGTACCACCTTCTTTGCTTCAATAATGATTTATGTCCACCAGATCATGGAAGATTTGAAAGATCTGCAAAAGGGCCTTGCACCAAAGCCCGCGGGGTCGAACGACGCCCAGCGGGCGCCAAAATTCAAAACTTTGAGACATTCATAGTTTGAGTCTATATTTTCCTTGTCTTCAGAGTCTATTATCCGTTGGAGTTTGTATTTCCCTTTTTGCATAAAGTCTGTAGTCTGTATCAAGCCTGTCTGTTTCCTTTCAAAAATGTTTTGCCTTGTAATAAAATGTTTTGCTAATGAAGATTGAAAAATCCAAAAATGGTGTCTTTATTTTCCATACTCGGACAGAACTACGCACGGTCTGATTCATGCGGGGACATGATACGTAGGAAATCTCTATAGGATTCGTCCACCACTAAAAAAGAAAAAAAGAGAAAATGAAAAATAAATAAAGAAGGATAGAATAAAGGAAGCTTAAAAGAAGGGGCACAATTATGAGAGGCCGGAATGACGCACGTAACCGAAGCAAATGCATGATAGAAAATGGTTAATTGCCTAAGTGCATTGCATCCCAACGTGTAATTGCATATGTGTTAAACTCTAAAAACTAACAAGTTTGTTGATTTCCAGAGAATTCAAGCAGTTAGTTTATTTAGAGGATACTGGCACATTATCATTACCAAACCAGATCAAAGGGACCAATACCGAAAATCATGTCTATCCCAGATGTCGACACTAGTGTTGAGGTAGAGGAGTTGGACGTCTATAAAATGAAAGAGGAGATGCTCAAGCTTAAGCAATAGATGGCCGAAATGTACCAGGCCTGGTCCAAAGGGCAATCACCGCCAGCTTACCCTGCTAACCCGTCTTTTACCCCACCATTAGCTCAGTCTCAGGATCATCCCCCCACCGATCCAGGCTTTCCCATTTATCAACACTACCATGGCACCACTTTTCATACGCCACAAGCTCCACCACCAAAATTAATTCCATACCCTCCTCCGCCAATCACCCCTGTCTTTGTGGCATCTCCACCAACTGCACTCCATAAATCCCCGAGTGAACCTGTGTTCCAAGCTTAGGACAACCAGTATTATCCCCCGGATCTCACCTTCAAAGCGCTCGAAACCTATCCACATGATCTACATTCTGACCTACCAAGGAAAGCAAAAAAACCGGCCAGAAATCCTGAACAGGAAGAGATGTTCAGAAAAATGAAAAGCATAGAACAATCCTTCAGGGATATGAGAGGGTTAGGAGGTCAGGTGAGTGTAGCTTACAAAGACCTGTGTTTGTTCCCAAATGTACAACTACCGGCAGGGCTCAAAATGCCCAAATTCGACTTGTACAACGGACACGGTGATCCGATGGCTCATTTGAGAGGTTTTTGCAGTAAGATGAGAGGAGCCAGAGGAAAGGACGAATTGCTAATGGCTTACTTCAGTCAGAGTTTGAGAGGAGCAGCATTGGAGTGGTACACCCGCCAAGATCACGGAAGATGGTATACATGGGATGATCTGGCACAAGCATTCGCTTGTCACTTTCAGTATAATCTTGGGATCATTCCAGACCGACTATCTTTTACTAAACTAGAGAAGAAGCACAATGAAAGCTTTAGAGAATATGCTTTCCGGTGGAGGGAGCAAGCAACAAGGGTAGATCCCCCAATGAAAGAGAGCGAGATAGTTGATTACTTTTTGCAGGCTTTGGAGCCGACATACTTTCGTCATCTTGTGTCCGCAATTGGCAAATCTTTTAATGAGGTTGTAAAAATGGGAGGCATGGTCGAGGAGGGGCTTAAGTCCAACAAGATCATGAGTTATTCAACGATCAAGGCAACCACCTATGCCATTCAAAGCGGCACTGGGGGTGTGCTCGGGAAAAAGAAGAAAGAAGATGTCACGACTGTTGAGTTCAGAGCCTGGTTCGGATCCAGAGGCCCGTCACCCTACTATAACCAACCACGACCCTACCACCAAAATTACCTTCATACTCCATATAGCCCTCCACAACATTACTACCCACCGCCAGATCCCCATTTTTCTGTCTATCATGCAAAAACCTATACCCAAACTCCGGCACACGCGCCATGGCGTGCGCCGGCTCCACAAAATCCATACCCAGCTCCACAAAACACATATCCACCCCCAAGGCCTACAAAAATCCGCCCGGGACTGAAGCAAAAGACTTTCACTCCACTGGGGGATTCATATACCAGTCTTTTCCACAGATTGAGGTAGTTGGGCATGTCGAATCCAATTGAGCCTAAAATGCCAAATCCCCCTAGAAATCTTGACCATTCGGTGAGTTGCGAGTACTGTTCAGGGGTCCCTGGGCATGATATAGAGAAGTGCTAGAAACTAAAAACAGCGGTGCAAGAGCTTATTGATACTCATCTAATCGAGGTTCAAGCCCCAGAAACACCAAATATTAATCAGAATCCACTGCCAGCTCACCATGATACACACATGATTGAGTTAATACACAAAAAGGGGGAGCCCAGGAAACCCTCACAGATGGTAATGATGATTCGTTCTAGCGAAACTAGCTCAAAAGAAAAAGTAACCAGTGGGAAATCAGTGGTCCGGTTGAAAGGGGTAGATGATAAGCCAGCTGTGGTAGCCGAGAGAGGGTCGTCAAACATTGTTGCAGTGAAACCAGAGAAAGTTAAAGTGGTAGTGCTGGGGGTCACAAGTAAACCTGTTGTGGTCGTGAAGGGTGCTCGCACAGAGCCTGTTATTATAAAACCGGTAACTCAGCTTCCAGTGATCAACAACAAGGCTGTTCCTTGGAATTATGAACGGGTGACGGTGATTTACAAAGGGAAAGAAGTCAAAGGAGAAGTGTGTGAAGCCCAAGGTCTAACTCGTTCGGGAAGGTGTTTTGCTCCCACAGAGTTAAGAAGGGCCAATCCAGTAGCAACAAAGAATCCAGTTACCGAGGAAGAGGCGGAAGAATTTTTAAAGAAAATGAAGGCGCAAGATTACTCCATTATGGAGCAGTTGAGGAAGACCCCGACACATATCTCATTGTTATCCTTGTTGATCCATTCAGATGAGCACTGCTGGGTATTGATGAAAATTCCGAACGAAGCCCATGTTCCGGATAAGATCTCTGTGAACCATCTGGAGAAAATAGAAAACAAGATTTTCGAGGTCAACAGGGTCACTTTTTCAGACGATGAGTTGCCTGTGGAGGGTACAGAACATAATAGAGCCCTCTATTTGACCGTGAAATGTGAAGACTCGGTAGTCACTCGAGTACTGATTGATAATGGGTCCAGTACCAATATCTGTCCTTTGACCACGTTGAACAAACTGAAGGTCGATGGAGATAGAATTCACAAGAACAACATCTATGTTCGAGGGTTTGATGGAGGTGGTACAAACACAGTAGGTGACATCGTACTTGAATTAACAATTGGTCCGGTCGAGTTCACCTTGGAGTTTCAAGTGTTGGACGTGGCAATGTCATATAATCTTCTGTTGGGGAGACCCTGGATCCACGCCGCCAAAGCAGTGCCTTCTACATTACATCAGATGGTCAAATTCGAGTGGGATAGGCAAGGGATCGTAGTACATGGGGAAGACAATGCAAGCGCTGTAAGTGATGCCATCGTACCCTTCATAGAGGCTGACGATGACAAGGGGCCCTGAGTTTACCAGGTCTTCGATACGGTTTCAGTGGACAGTTCCCGAGGGTGAAAGCATCCCACTTCCCAAAATAGCAACTGCAACAGTCATGGTAGCCTCGGAGATGTTGAAAAACGGGTTTGTGCCAGGCAAAGGTTTAGGGGCTGATCTTCAGGGTATTGTTCAACCAGTTTCTTTGCCCAAAAATCTGGATACCTTTGGGCTCGGGTTCAAGCCTACAGTGGCGGATGTGAGATGGGCCCGCAAGTTGAAGAAAAGAGTCTGGGTCCTTCCCAAGCCAATCCCGCGCCTGTCCAGATCTTTTGTCAGGCCGAGCATCAAAAAGCAATTGCTGTCCAAGGTTACAGGGCCATTGATTGGTGCAGATGGAGACTTAAATGAAGGCTTTGAAAGATTATTCACCGAAATCAACATGGTAGAAGTTGGGGAGGGGTCCAGCAAGGCGGATGTGCAGTTTGTAGGGCCAAAGGCAAAAATCAACAATTGGATGGCTGCTCCTTTTCCCATTCAGAGGGAGTCTTGGTAGTTGGCTCTGATTTTCCTTCCTGTTTTCTGGATTATTCCAGGGTTGTAGTCCAGATTCCTTTTATTTTTGTTGTGTTCATCAAAGTGTGAAACCTTGTTATCCCGTATTTCAATAAAAAAAAGTTTCTTCTTCATTCTTTATTTTATTTTAATTTTTTTTCTTCTTTTCTTTTTCTGTACAGTTCTCTTTATACTGGTCTTAATGACATGGCGTGCATAAGGAATCCTCAGCCCAGTCTTAAAAATCAATCTGATTCCTAAATGATAGTTCAAGAAGTAAATTGTGATTACGAATCAGAATATGATGATGAGGATGAAGCCTTCGAAGAAATTAGTAAGGAGTTAATTCACTTCTAAGAAAAACCCAAACCCAATTTGAATGTCACAGAAGCCATCAATTTAGGGGACACAGACAACGTCCGAGAGACTAAAATAAGTGTCCACCTCGAGCCAAAAATCCGGGAGGAGTTAATCAAAGCACTCATTGAGTACAAAGATGTTTTTGCGTGGTCATATGATGACATGCCAGGTTTAAGCACTGATTTAGTGGTCCACAAATTGCCCACTGATCCAGCGTTCCCACCCGTCAAGCAAAAGTTGAGGAAATTCAAAACTGATATGAGTGTGAAGATTAATGAAGAAGTTACCAAGTAGTTGTATGCAAAGGTTATTCGGGTCACTCGATATCCTGTTTGGTTGGCTAATGTCGTGCATGTACCGAAGAAGGACGGCAAGATCAGAGTATGCGTCGATTACCGCAATCTCAACAAAGCAAGTCCGAAGGATAACTTCCCACTACCCAATATCCATATTTTGATCGATAATTGTGCCAAACGCAAGATTGGATCTTTTGTGGATTTCTATGCCGGGTATCATCAGATTCTAATGGATGAAGAAGATGCAGAAAAGACGCCCTTCATCACGCCGTGGGGAACTTATTGCTACCGAGTAATGCCATTTGGGTTGAAGAATGCTGGGGCAACTTATATGAGAGCGATGACTACTGTATTTCATGATATGATACACAAGGAGATTGAGGTATACGTAGATGATGTGATCATAAAATCAAAGCATCAGGTCGACCACGTCGAGGATTTGAGGAAATTCTTCCAGAGGCTTCGTAGGTACAACCTCAAGCTTAACCCCGCCAAGTGTGCATTTGGTGTTCTATCCGGAAAGCTGTTAGGATTCATAGTCAGTCGGCGAGGCATCGAGTTGGACCCATCAAAGATCATAGCCATACAAGATTTTCCCCCTCCGAGGAACAAGACTGAAGTGATGAGTCTGTTAGGAAGACTGAACTACATTAGCAGGTTTATTGCTCAGCTCACGACAACTTGTGAGCCTATTTTCAAGTTGTTGAGGAAGGACGCTGCGATCAAGTGGACTGATCTATGCTGGTTCTGCCAGAACCAGGGAGACCTTTGATTCTTTACTTGACAGTCTTGGAAAATTCATTTGGTTGTGTACTGGGGCAGCATGACGCCACCGGCAGAAAAGAACAGGCTATCTACTATCTTAGCAAGAAGTTCACAGCTTATGAGGTTAAGTACACTCACTTGGAAAAGACATGTTGCGCCCTAACTTGGGTGGCATAGAAGTTGAAACATTATTTGTCATCCTACACTACTTACCTCATTTCACGCTTGGATCTATTGAAGTATATCTTTCAAAAGCCTATGCCGACAGGAAGACTTGCAAAATAGCAGATTTTGCTCACAGAGTTTGACATAATCTATGTGACTCGGACTGCGATGAAAGCCCAAGCATTGGCCGATCATTTGGCCGAGAACCCGGTCGATGAAGAGTATGAGCCACTAAGGACTTATTTTCCTGATGAAGAGGTGATGCATATTGATGAACTAGAACAGGCCGAAAAACCAAGCTGGAAACTTTTCTTTGATGGGGCTGCTAACATGAAAGGAGTCGGAATAGGAGCTGTGCTTATTTCTAAAACAGGGCATCA